>NC_067200.1:3098115-3428532 GCF_000699445.3 Schistosoma haematobium
GCTTTTATTAATTATGGGGATCGAGAAATGACCACAAACTCATTCATGTATATGTCAGTCAGTCAGTTAGACCCTTAGAAAATTGAACCATATTTTCTCCGATGGGATGTCTTATTCTTTAAAAAAGAAAAAACTAAATCTTGGGGTATTGTGTAACTTTATCGTCTGGCTGATGTCTGATTGGCCTACTGTATCAGTCCGGCTAATTGATGACTTAGGCTTCTAACGATAATACGTACTTTTAGAAGTTCTAGTACACCGAAATAATAAGACAAAGTGATTGGGTAAACAATAGGTTTTACTGAACAAAATTAGGTAAAGCGGTTCAACTAAATTGATTGGTTTTGATTGGTCATCATATTTTAAACAAGAACACTTTCTACATTATCATCATAAATTAAAAAGTAATATGGTGCACAGAACACAAAGAACCAACTTACTTCATACAAGGAACGTAAGATACTTCCATGATAGCCTCGACCAGCTTCAATTAAAGCTCGACATAATGTTCGAAGACTAGGGAGAAAGGACAACAGTAATAGGATTAAATAAATGAAGAGGAGGAGACTGTATTGAAAAAACTTCATTTTGTCCATGGGTCGTTTAGAATTTGGTACAAAAATGAACTGCATAAAGGTCAGACTATTCCTGACGTATCCTCTGTTCACTATGATATACACATACTGCGTCATATTACTTTGTTATAAATAATACAGCGGACGCTATACTTATGTGTGAACGTTAGTTATACTACCCAATCATACAATTTGGATAAAATGGGGTCCGAATATCCAACCAAACAGTTGAGAATCGAGTGTGTATGGTCGTCAAAATCTATATAATATTATAGACTGAGCCATCTTCCGAAAATATGGTTAGATATAATTGAACAAGAGTAAACAAATAAATTCACCTGAAATGTGGTCTTTGACCTACACCATCCACTAAGCCCTCAACAGCAGCTTGTCTCAAAGCTGAATAAAGTCGTACAATTGTCGATAACTGTGATGGAGTTGGATTCAATGCAACTAAATAGGAACGAGCTAAAGTGGCCAAATCTTCACAATTATTTGAGCGTAGAATTTCAATATGACGACTAGAATCAGAATCAATCGATGCCTCTGACTTATTAACATCAATACAAGGATCCAATTCAGGAATGTAAAATTCAGTAAACCGATTACGAAGTCCAACAGGTAATTCACGTTTACCAACATCTGTAGCTGGATTCATAGCAGCAAATAAATGAAAGTCCGAATGACGTTTTATTGGTTCACTGTCGCTGAATTAAAAAAAAACGAAAATAGACAAAAAAATAAAGCGGACAGGTGATAGACAATACTCAGAGCCATTCAATCATTTAGATTAGAAGGATCAAATTAAACTTAATCCATAGTTCACTTAACTGATTCAGGTTAAACGCATAAGCACTATTAAGGTTGATAGATTAGCCAGAACGTGAACGGAGCAAACAACAATAAAATGGCGATCACTATTTTGATTACGAATACCATAGAAACTGATGTAAAACCAATAGCCAAAAGATTAATCATACAGATACTTATATAGACGAAATGATAAAGCACACAAATACCCTTAAATAGGCACGGAAAATTCTAAGAACATTCTTCCGATTAGTTACCGTATTGAATCAAGAGCACTATAAACTGTTAGTCAACTAGCCTTAGTTGTTTTTAGTGATTACACACAATCACATATAGAGAGATTGTAAGTAATGCACCATAAAAACATAACCTTGAGAGTAGTCAACTGAAAATGAAATGAATACTAACCATGAGATAGAATAACGATTAGCCAGTGTCCCTACATGGGTGGGTTTCAGCTGTATTTAAACATGGCGTAGTGCGAAATCATTTTTTGTACAGAGATTGCCAAAACAAATATATAGTGAAACACTAGAACATTTGATATCTTCAAATATGAAAATAATACTTAGAACTAGCATTATCATGTAAGTCAACTAATAGGTAAACTGCATGCAAGTCTGTTCTAGATACTTGCATGAAAACTGAATAGAAGTCTTCATGACAAACGGACATCCTCAACATAGAGTCGACGACAGATGTGAGTCGGCCAAAGTTGACATACCTGATCAGCACGAAGAGATCGATATAATGTGCTAACAATGACAATTATTGAGAGTGAAGTATACATGAACAAATAATGCAATTCAAAATCGAGAGGGAGATAAAGAGTGAATATGTCGGTGTCACTGAATGATTTCGAGCCATGTCACCCAAAGTCTCCAAACACTCATCTCGGTTATCACGTAAACCTCAGCCAGGTTGTCTGCATCTACTAATATAACTCAAACCAGATATTACTGACTTCCTGAACAGATGCTATGTCCTCGTTTGGTTGACCCTGGCTTTCTTCCAACCTACTTCTGCACTAGTAGGCATCGCACGTTAAGGTATGCAGTGGTCATGCAAACGTAACACATGTTCTAATCATCTCAGCTGACAAAGATGCACTGCTTCACCAACCGGTTAGCCATCTTTGCTAAGTATACGATGTCTAACCTCAACCTTGCCTACTCGGACATTTTACGAAACGCGAGAAGTACTTCGAAAACACCTATGGGTAAAACATTCTAACCTACGGGTGTCTTCTAATTTCATAGACCATACTCTTTTTCTAAACCTGATGATTAAATTGTTTAACCACTCAATACATTCACAATTGTACATCCAACAGGAGGAGCACTAACACTCACCATTTTATAAGTGGTATAATTTGCAGGTTCGTTTCAGTTCTATTACCATTTCAAATTAAGGGGTATTGGACAGTTGTTTCATCCTAGTATGAGACTTATCAACATCGCATACTTATGACCCAACCTGAGATCAAGTTTGGGACGTTTAGATCTATAGGTAAATGCTTAACCACTAGAACTATGAAAAAATTCATCCCAAATCAATTTAAGAAATATCTTGACGATTATCTAACGTCACTGATGACAACTGTTTCACTCTCGATATGTTTGAACTCCACCGGTTACAACTTTTTACTAAAATTTCAAAAGCATCTTACAGTAAATCAACAATTTCTTCACAATCCTTTGAAATAATTACCATTTCAAGTAAGACTTACCCACGTTCTGTCAAGATAAGACTACCATATTCAGAATCTAACAGACCACTTAGTGAATCAAGCATCTCAGCTGGAGCTAAATTAATTTCATCCAACAGTATCCAATCACCGTCTTGCACTGCACGAACAAGAGCACCTTCAATAAAAGCAAATCCTAATCCAGGTTTATTTGATTTTGTGATATTTTCTAAACGTTTCTCCAGGATAGTTAGATCATCTAAAAATTTAATCCATTCTGAAGTATCAACTGACGAATCACGTTGAACAGCTACACGAGCTGGATGACGCATCAAAGTGATCAAATCAAGCCAACGTCCAGATTGAAAACAAGTCTACAAAAGCATATTCGTTAAACTAACAAAAATGTAGCAGAATACATATGATTTTAAACAAATCTATTGGAAAATAGCAGATTCTAGACTGAAGCTTCAGATAAGCGATCTTCAATATCAAACTACAAAATGTACATGGCATTTTTTGTTTCGGTTGTCAAATTGTTTTGCAATGGTTTTTATTCATTTGTAATGCCAACCGACAGTTTTCACCACCCAATGTAAGGTATTTCAATGTACCTAATAAATCGTCAGGTTTTCTACTTTCTCCTCCTCCCAAAGATAGCACCTAGACCTTGAGGAGGTTGGTTGTGTTTGCCTATTGTGATAACCCAGCCGAACTAATATTGAGTGAAAAATTTGTGTTTGAAGGTCCGACTGTGTCAGCTACATCGGTTGAAAGGCAGTGAAAATGGAAGTTGGTAGATGCAGACTACTTGGTTGGGTCCGCGTGACTATCGTAACCAATGGTTGGAGACTCTTGGTGACATGGCTCAGAATCGATCACAATGGCATCGGTGTATACATTCTTTGTCTTCCCTTAAACCGTGAGATTAAAATTACTTTAAATCGTTCTTTCTCCGAACCAGTTCTTTCTTCCTGTACTATATCCTCATACACAATTTTTTTGTACATTACTAACATTGAAGTGACTACTTTTGTGAATTCGATGTTCATTTTTTTGTGCTAATGATGTGTAGCAACTTGGAACGATGCATATATGTGCTTGGTCCTACGTTGTAGCTAACTGACAATTGTTTTATTCCATAAAATGTCTCAATAACATTAATCACGATTGAAAAACAAAAAAATCTTATTACTAAATGAAGCCAATCGTACAAACGGATAAATACACAAATCTATTATGTAATTCTAAAATAAACTTACATTTATGTGACCAAGAAAAACTAAATTATTGTCTAATTGAAATGTACACGTAAAAAGTGATTCAAATTTCTCCCGTAATGGTCGTACAAAAACTTGAAAGTCTACAGGTTTAAATCTGAAATTTTTAAAGGGAAAAAAAAGAAAAAGAAAAACCATACATGGGAAGAAATAACATGACAATGTAATAAGGGAATGTAAAAAAAAGCTGAAAACTGAATACACTTTGTTTTATAGACACACACAGAGAGGGAGAAAAAAAGGCACCTACCCTCCCATTAGATCAACACTATCCGATTGTTGATTTAAATTGATTACTCTTAAACGATGACCAGTGAGATAGGCAAGTCGTTGGACTGTAGAAGTTTTACCAGTTCCTGTTTCACCAACAAGTAGAACAGGTTCTTTATGTTGTACAGCAACAGCTAATCGTTCCAATAAGGAAGATGATAAACGAGTAGAAGCAAATGGCCAAATGATATCGTTGGAACTTTGAAGTATGGAATTTCCACTATGCACATGAAAAAAATGTCCAATGGATAAATAGAGATAAGAAATAATCAATAATTTTGCAGCTAATATCAAGTTAGTTAATTTAGAATGTACGACTCACATCCAGTGGAAACTCCATGAAAGTATTAGCGGTGTCCGACAACGAGTGTCTAAATGTAGTAATAATAACTTAGTTGATATTGTTATCTTAAAACATAAGGACATAAGACATAAGGTTCAGAAATTAAAAGCCTAACACGCAATTGGAGACGCAAATTCGAGAGACCTGGGAGAGTATTTTATGAAGTTGAATAGTCAGTATTTGTGGCACATGCGTAAAAACTTGAAGGCAGACGAGGATCGGAAGTAGAAGGAGAAGTAATATTTTGTGATGAATATGGGGTTTGATTATGGACAAGGCGATGTCGTGTGCTATTATAGGTCTAAGGGTGGTTGTCACTTCTCAGATGCCTACACCATATAAGGACACGTTTTACAAAAGGCTTTCGAATGCTTTCCACATCACATAGTACTTCTTAACGCTAGGATGGTAGTCAATTTAAGATATGATCCTGTGGAATGAAAGATAGTTGTATAGGACTGAAATCTGTTCACCTATAATGACGTTCTAATTCAAATTCCAACGATCATGCAACACAAAATGGCTTGCGACGTTATAAGTCATGACTCAGGAGAGAAGTCTATGGTACTCTTCTTATATTATTCAAACACAGTCTTAAATAGGGTAGACTTTTTAACGGATAAAAAGTTATTATAGTTGCATTTTTAGTTGAGTCATATTTTAAAGAGGACTAATTTTGCTCATTATATAACCCTTTCCCCTTTCTGACACCATTAGCTTTTATGTGGAGCATCTTTTTCATGACAGATCAAAACATTTTGTCGAAAATAAACAAATAAATAACGGAAATTACCTTTATAAAATTTACGTGCTCATCACTAAATGGATTGTAGAGGGATTCATAAAAGTTCTAGTGCAAAATAGTGATTAACAAAGTTTAATCTTATAGAGTTGTTTTCATCTCAATTTGAGATGCGTCAATAATATGTGCCGAAGATCTTACAGAGGATTTGTATCCATAACCACAATTTTTTGCGATGGACACGATAATATTAAATCACTATACCAATTGCATTTTAAAGGTTTTTCTAAGTGGCACCAATACCAGATGGGAATTATCCACAAACATCCTTTTTTGACTTCCGACCTAAATCTCTGCATAAACTTAATCTATAACACCAAGTACGAAAATGAACAAACCAAAAAGTGAAGAATTCAGTCTGTCATTGTAAATCATACAAAGAATGTTAGTGATCTTAAAAAAGAACCTTACCCAGACACTTTGATTTCCCATTCAGGAGTTCTCCGACATGGAAGAATAGTACGACCAACCTTTAAAACACTTTTTTGAGGATGTAAGCTGATTTCAATTGATCGGCAGCACAAAATATTTCTTGCCTGAAAATAATAACAAATGTAAGAATCTCAATAAACGATAACAAATAATACAAGTGGGCACACTTCCATTAACTAAGCTATGAGAGATGCATGTAATGAGAGAAACTGTGATACGACCAGACTGAAGTCACGAGTGAGTTAACAACAAGTACTGTAGCTCAGTAGTTTAGAAACTTGTATTTTAACGATATGAAGGGGGTGAAATTAGAAATCTATTTTTCCATGGTGGTCTAGCTCCAATTGACTCATGATCTCAAATATTGAACAACATGCACCAATCCAGTCACAATTGACGGAGAAGATTTGAAAGATGTAAAAACCTTTACATATTTGGGCAGCATCATTGATGAAAAGGGTGGATCTGATGCAAATGTGAAAGCGCGGATCGGCAAAGCAAGAACAGCATATCTACAGTTGAACAACATCTGGAACTCAAAACAACTATCAACCAACACCAAGATCAGAATTTTCAATACAAATGTCAAGACAGTTCTACTGTATGAGGCGGAAACCTGGAGAACTACGAAAACCATCATCCAGAAAATACAGGTGTTTATTAACAGTTGTCTACGCAAAATACTTCGGATCCGTTGGCCAGACACTATCAGCCGCAACCTATTGTGGGAGAGAACAAACCAGATCCCAATGGAGGAAGAAATCATGAAGACGCGCTGGAAGTAGATAGGACACACATTGAGGAAAGCACCGAACTGCGTCACAAGACAAGCCCTCACATGGAATCCACAAGGCCAAAGGAAAAGGTGAAGACCAAAGAACACATTATGCCGAGAAATGGAGACAGACATGAGAAGAATGAAGAAAAATTGGATAGAACTAGGAAGGAATGCCCAGAATAGAGTGGGTTGGAGAATTCTGGTCGGCGGCCTATGCTGCATTGGGAGTAACAGACGTAAGTAAGTGAGATACTGCCCGGGTGCCCAAACCGAAGCAGGTGGTTTTCTTAGGGGGCCACACCCTGAGCCTTCCACCTAAAGGTCTGACCCAATAAAGCGGTGGAGCAACGTCAGAAGATGCAGCCTCATGGTAGCTGGTGAACAACAACAGGTTCATACGCCATTTGTTCCTTCAGGATACTGGAGCCCATGTGCACCATTGGTTTGGAATCACGGTTTTCCAACTCCCTTATGTGGGCTCTCTGTGTCCACCAACCCGGTTAAAGCGCCGGACATTCGCATTTCGTCCTCTCACTTTCGTAAACAACACCCTCGCTGAGAGAAATGTCACTCAAATTCTCCAAGCACTCATCTCGGTTATCACATGAACCTCAACCAGGTAGTCTGCATCTACCAATATAACTGAGGTCAGCGATTACTGACTTCATATACAGATGCGATGAATTGGTTTAGTTGGCCCTACTGGTGATTATCCTGATCAATGGTTGGAGAATTTGCGTGGTGTGACTCGGAATACGTCACAACGACCCGGACTTATTCTCTCTTTGTTCTCCCTTTCAAAGTTATCGTGTACTCTTTACTTCACGGTTTCGTTTTTCCTTCTCGAAAATATTATCCATGTCTAAAGTTTTCTACTACGACTGACGATACTGTTGCTATTTCTATTACTCTGAAATCTATTCTAATAATTTCATATCAGTGCTTACATTGTGTGACAAGTTGAAATGGTTTACCTATGTACCAGGTCAGCTATCACTAACTCGACTTGTAGTCGAGTACATAAAGATATACTTATCTATACTACAGTTTGAACTGAAAAAAGGAAGTGTAATTTATGGTCTAATAACATGAACATGATACAAAAAAATAATCAAAGTAATTTTAAAAAGATCCAACCTACATTTTCAACTGATAAATTCAATTCACCAGCTAGTCGACAAGCTATCTCAAGTTGTTTTATACAATTGCACATTGAGGATAAGAAACAATCGACAGCATTTAGTAGCAACAATTCAGAAAAATTCTCCTTTTCGGTTAACGCTGATATACGTGAACAAAATTTTAATAAATCTCTAACTGATATTCCCCGTAGTCTAGAAGAATTCATAGTACTCTGTATAACAGTACTATCATTTCGGAAGGATTCGACAACAAACGCATAAATATTCATTATGCGATCAATGAACGGAACAAGTGTCGGATACTGATGACTAATAAGCTAGAAATTAAACAAATATTGATAAACCAGTAAAACATTTAAAATTTAGATGGGAACATATTTAGAAAAACTACGGATGCTTTACAACCACAAGTCATTTTATTTCCCTAACAATTAAAGTGAATTTCAGTTCATCTGAAACTTTATACAAATGATAACTCGTGCGTTCCAATAAAGGGAATACAAATATATATCAAATAGTATTTCATTTGCTAAATCGTTTAACTTATCAATAAAGAGCATATGCTTACTTACAAAAATAAATTATGAGAGAAACAACTCAACTTACTAGGTTTGTTTCATCTTTCGAAAAATTTGGCAGTGAGATTACAAAACAGTAACGATCCAAAAACTCAGCCAATGCATTTCCAGATTCTTGGCGAAAATCTTCACCATGACATGAAATAAAACGTCTGGTCATAAACAAGCGAAAATTGGGATGATGAGTGATTGGATTGCCAGAAACGGGATCTAATAGTATGTTATTGTTTGAATTGACTGAATGATTTTTTAGCTTTCTTAACACAGAAGTGATTAATATCTGCAATTCAGGAGACCCACGATCAATATCTTCCAGGACTAATCCATAACCATGTTCTATTGATGAAATCAGAGGACCTGGACGCCATGTAAACTGCCCTGGTATTTCAGTACAACAGTAAGCTCCTAGAAGAGTCTGATAAAATAAACATTTGATAACTAGAGTAAAGTTATTGTAACTTTTGACATGTGATTTTACTTAGGTTGCTTGAACTCACCATACATACGAATGTATGTATTCTAATAAAATTATTGAATCTAAGAAATGACAATAATGTATGCATTAACAATATAAACACTCATTGATACTTTCTTGAAAAATGGTTTTGCAACATTGCAGAAATAAGCTTCAACAAGATATAGTCGTAATGAGGAAAGTGGAATAAAGTTTATTTACGATACCATTCTCGAAATTGTTATAATTTATGAAAACTTGAAAGGATGAGTTGTGAGTTTCAGGTGTCATAAAGGGAACGAGAGTGATAATTTGTTTATAGGTGACTGATCAGTCGCTTTTGGATCCTAATAAAACAAAACAGTAGGCTATTACGGCAGTTATACTCTGGGCTTGAAACCAGTACAATGTAAAGTAAATACAGTTCGTCACCAAAATTTGGAAACCATATACTGAAGAAGGTGTTATTGTCAACAACCAAATAGCAAACTCTTCCTAAATCATACTTATTACAACAGGACTAAAGAAAGTGAGCATAAACGACTGTTTACCAATGAAAACACTGAGTGCACAAGTAATAAGTTATATTATGAGACAGTCATTGACTAAACTCAAAAATTCACGAACTGTAACCTCTCATTTAACAACGAGGAGCGATCACATTTGTTGTTATTCTAACTCCTTTCCTTGAAAATTAACAGACACGTAGCATTTTATTTCCTTCAAAACAGACAACGCGGAATCAAAACAGAAAAAAGCAAGACAGCTCGCCTACTACGGTTTTGGAAGAAACTGGGGATCACTTTTGATGTATGAAACTGCAAACTAATTGTATAAGACTAACCCCTTGGGCCAATAAATGAAAATACTACTAAGCAGTGTTGGATATACTGTTTTTAGAACCATAATCTCTAATCAAGATTTTAAATGTTAACGATTCATGAGTAAGGGACATATCTGTATTTAAATCGTCAACCAGAATTAACGCTAGCAGACTACATGTAACAAGCAAGCTACTTTAACCCAAAAATAATTATTTTGGAAAGTATATTTTAATATTAGGTTTGACATTTATGAGTGACCGTTATCGATTAATTCTAAAGCGGTGTGTTTAGAAATACAAAAAAGATCTCCTTTAAATGACAAGACAACTACGCAAAACCTGCCCCTTGCTTCCATTAAAGACTGGAATCTAGTATCTTTGTCTAATATTTATTTGGTGAGGTTGGTTAAAGCATTCATAACCTCATTTGCAGAGGAATCACTGGGAACCAGTTGGTTTGAAATTCAACCAACTACTTCGCTGGACTTGGCTTTGAAATCTATCTACGGGAAACTAAAACGAAACCCTAAGTTTTCCCTCAGTTGAAGCCCAAATTAGGGTATCTCAATGAATATTCCAAACGAAACATAAGTACGTATCCCGATTACAGTTCACTCATTACTTGATGTTGGCTGGAGGAACAAAAATGATTACAGTCCTTTCATGAACGTGAACTACTTTGTAACTACAGTTTGAATGATTGAAATCAAAGCTGGAACTTTATATACAGAGTGGACGACAAAAACGAAAAAAATTCTGATCATCCCTCAGACTACTGCGACCAATAAGTAAATTAAAGACTACCAAGAGAACTAAGAAAACTTCGCTTACCTTTGCATCTGTATGCTCACTAATCTGAATCGAACGCATTACATTGCAATATTCTTTAGCAAGCTTATTTGCAAGTGATGATTTCCCACAGCCAACAGGACCTGCAATAAGGATAGGTTCATATCTCTCTAGAGATTGCCTGGCAGCAGTTTCAACTTCAGTAAGACGCGAAAAAAGTACAAGCGGATTTTCCTTGCTGTTGGTCCTCAAAATATATAATAAAACTCATTAATTACCATTCACAAGTTGTAATGCAAGTATATTCGGGACTTTTAACTGTAGGTTCCTCTCCACACGGCTCCAGTACCTTTGATTTACGTTTATTCCTACCAGCAATGTTGTAAATCAGCAAGAATAACAAACCTCTTAACCATGCCTGATATCGGTTAAAAATTGCGCGAAATCACTGGATTCGTATTGGTTGATTATTAGTCTTCAGTAATAGTAGGTTGGTGAACCAGTGTTAATCCTGATAGTTCGCCTTTCAGTGAAGGTCCAGCTTCTCCTTGAAAATTTTCACTGATGGGACCGATACCACTTGTTCGGGTAAGGCGTTCCAGTCGTTGACCACTCGATTAGAAATACGGAACCCCACTTTAGGTTGATTAGATCGCGGTTTGTGAACCTTCTTGCTATGGCCTCGGCGATTATTAGTGCTGGATGGAGCAAAAAGATAAAGCATATTAAAGATACGAAATAGCAATATTCTGTCACCTTGCATCCTACAGTACGACAAGGGGAAAAGGTTTAGGCGTCTTAAGCGCTCATTGTAAGGGAGTTTAGAAAGACCCTTCACTAGTTCTGTTCCCACACGCTGAACACGCTCAAGTGAGCTGATATCCTTAATCAGATATGCGCAAGCTGCCTGGATACAGTAATCTAGGTGTGATCTTACATAGGTGGGATATAAAATTCGAAACATCTCGTCAAATCATTTGAATGCTCGACGAAGTGACTATAACTCACAATAACCTTTAGCAGCAGCTGCGTTGAAATGCATAGTTCTTCTCAAGTTTTGACTTATTGTTACTCCTAGGTCTTTATGCGCCTGAACGCATGGAAGAGATGTCTCATCAATAGTATAATGGTAACTATTATCGTGTCCTGAGACTAACTTTTGAGCCCCAACCTCGAGCCCATCTAACTAATTCGTCTGGGTCGGCTTGGAGATCAAAATGGCCAACCTCACTTCTTATTATTCTCCGGATTTCGACATCATCCTCAAACAATGATGTCGACGACTGAAGCAATGGTGGTAGTTCATAGAAAAGGAAAAGTAGGGGACATAAGATGGTTCCTTGGGGTACATCTTTTTTGACCGGCTTCCATTCAAATAGCGTCTCAATAACATTCGCTCTCTGTCTGTGGTCACGTACAAAGTTTCCTATCCACTCCAGTGCAGCACCCTTTATTCCGAAGCTCGGGAGCTTCTGCATAAGACCTATGTGTGAAACATTGTCAAACGCTTTGCCAAAGTCTATGAATATCAAATCAACAGACAGACCGTTATCTAGGGCTGCTGTACAATCCTCTTTCCCAATGAGCATGTTAGTCAAACATGAATGCTTGTTTCGAAATCCGTGTTGCTCCGGAGTTAATGGATTTAACGAATCTATGTGACTTATCAACCTAACCCGAACTATCTTTTCAAGTAACTTAACGACTATGCTAGTCAGATTGACAGGTCAGTAGTCAGATACGACCTGTCTCCGATCATCATTAAATATAGGACTGATTATAGCATCTTTTCAATATCTAGGGAGTTGAGCGAGTGAAAGGAACATGTTGAAGGGAGCCGCGAGTGGTTTCGAAATGATGACAGAAAGAGACGACAGCAGTCGTGGATGTAATCCATCAGGGCCCAGTATCTTACATGGTTTGACGTTAGTGATCGATGGAAGAACAGTTTCCTCAGTCACATGTGCAGATCTTATAGCTGATATCTCAGTGTGTTCAGGACAAATATTTGTAACAATACATGTAAACTTCGCTAGAAGAGTTTGATAAGTCTCAGCCTTTGCCAGATCTGATTCAGCTAGTAAATCTGGATTTTCGTGAAACAGTAACAAGGGAATACCATCACTACGTTTTGTTCGCCGTTTAACAGACGAAAACAATCGCTTCGGATAAGGACGGATATAATACGCCAACTGTCTTTCGTAAATAGTGCGACACCTAGCTATGGTCCTTTTACATATATTCCAGATCTTTTGATATTTACACTTTAATGGTTCGTGTCCTGTTGACAAAAATAAATCTCATAAGTGTTTCCTACGCTTCAAAAACCCATGGAGGGCAATGTGATAACACGTGTTGACCATGGGATGAACAGTGATGTTACGGACTTGAATGTACCCTTATACTCATTCCATTCGTCTTAAATCGATCCGTCCTGATCGAGTTGGCATAGCCTCTGACTGGCGGAATATTAGCTCGCCAGATATAAGACGGAGTGGAGCAGATACATAATGTATACCATCTGATCATTATTCGCTGGTGGGGGAAGATTACATCCTCACAGTAGCGTGTGAGGACAAGGGCTAGCAAGGACAGATCATGTTCCAAGTCAATATTTGTCATTTTTGGCATGCATTGTACAAGTGCACACTGAATAATGGTTGATAGAAGGTCGCTATTAAAACCCCTACCTGAAGCTGTAAACTCTATCCAGTTGACATGGGGCACGTTGAGATCTCCAATAAAGAAATAACATTCTGCCTTCAAAAACAGATGTCTTAAAATAAATTCGGCAGCGAAACAACACGGACTACGGCATATTCCTCCTATAGTCGTTAACCAATTTCTGAACTTCATTGCACAACAGCTACCACACATTTACCACTAATAACTGCCTCCGATATGATTGTATACGAAAGTTATCCCTAATATATAACATTATGCCTCAACCAGCTCCACTGAACCCACCCAACATCGAAGCAGCACCCACGGACCTCCCAATCAATGTTGGCCCACCAACAATTGAAGAAATCAGAATGGCCATCAGACAAATCAAGAGTGGCAAGGCATCCGGAACTCAAAGCAACTGTCAACTAACACCAAGGTCAGGATTTCCAATACAAATGTCAAGACAGTTCTACTGTATGAGGCGGAAACCTGGAGAACTACGAAAACCATCATCCAGAAAATACAGGTGTTTATTAACAGTTGTCTACGCAAAATACTTCGGATCCGTTGGCCAGACACTATCAGCCGCAACCTATTGTGGGAGAGAACAAACCAGATCCCAATGGAGGAAGAAATCATGAAGACGCGCTGGAAGTAGATAGGACACACATTGAGGAAAGCACCGAACTGCGTCACAAGACAAGCCCTCACATGGAATCCACAAGGCCAAAGGAAAAGAGGAATACCAAAGAACACATTATGCCGAGAAATGGAGACAGACATGAGAAAAATGAACAAGAATTGGATGGAACTAGAAAAGAAGGCCCAGGACAGAGTGGGTTGGAGAATGCTGGTCAGCGGCCTATGCTGCATTGGGAGTAACAGGCGTAAGTAAGTAAGTAAGTATGCCTCCTCCCTCGCGACTCACAACTCTACCATTTATAAAACATTCAAGATTCCGATTGTGAAAATTAGAACAATTTGTGTAAGCGAACAATTGTTCTCAACTATTTCCAATGTTTAAACATTGAAAGGACTTTTGTTATCGTATTTTACCATTCTTACTATTATCTGTACACCTGTCTTCCTACTATCAACATGTACTTTTACCTATTATGTGCGCTGACGTATACTATTTCATTGTGATTATTGACCCAAATTACCTTGATTGGTTTAATATTTTCGTATAAATATTCATGTATATTAGAATAAAGCCTGATGACGATCTAATTGAAAACAATTGTTCCCTTACATGTGTTGTTCTAATCTAACTTATAAAACAGATGTAGCCTGTAATGACAGAACAGTCTATATAAACGGGGAGCCAAGTTTCCGTGATAACAATTATATCTGGACTTAATTCACCCATCATCAAGCTTAGCTCAGACGTTTTATTTTGAAGACTACGGGCAATCGTGTAGCACACTTTTAAGGTACTTTGGGAATCATTCTACTCACACAAGTCTCGGAAGCACTAAGTACCCGAAAACCCTTAATAATAAGGTTCGTTTCGCTATTTAGCTTTCGAGTTTTCAACTCTGTAAGAGCACTCTTCCACTTGATTCGATCCTCAAGCGGCCATTCAGGTTGGAAACGAATATTAGAATCACGAGCACATGCGATGTCCTATATGTATGTGATCATATCTTTTCTGATTAAGTCCTTTAGGTGAATTACCATTACGAATTTCGTACATCTCAAACGACTGATCGTTATTTGTTACCATCTACCATGACTCCCTAACATAATTATATACATTTTACATCATTACTTAAGCGTGTAACGGCAAAAATATCCCCAAACTACATAGTTCTGTAAGTATTCGACATAATTATTGACCTCATTAGTTTTACTGGACACAAGCTGAAGGTGCTCGGTTGCTCATCCACACCAGATCACGAGTGGGTACGCCGTGCTACTCATTCTTTGCAACTGCCAGCCAGGTTAAACCAAACGTTTCACGACATGTCGATAGCTTTCCAAATATATCTTCGAACCCCCTCGTTTCTTCTTATGAATTAAATGGTTTGAAATCTTTCAATTTTAAAGATGTTATGTACAAAGGCGTTGTCCAACTCCAAATACCTGTGGAATCTTTAATGGTAAGCTGAAAGTGATGTGGTACACTAAACGATAGACTGTGGGTCTGTTCTTTGTTATGATATTATATATCACCTTCTATTTTCACACATCGTCATGCTATTTTTGTGCTCTCGGATCTCTTTCTTTCGCGCCCATATTTATATTTTACCCTCATTACAATTAAACAGGCACTCAAACTATTATCGATTAAGACTCTTATACCCTGACCTTTTAGCTCAAGCCGTTAAGGTGTGATAATATTGATACCTGGTCATTCTGAGAAGAACTTGACTTTCAGGGGTACGGAGTGATAACTGACGTTCACGATTCCTCACAGTAGTGAATGTGTAACAGCGTAGGTTGATTGGTTAAGGGTTGACCGCAAATATCCTAGTGATGTCAAAAAATTGTAGCTCAAATATTCATCCAATTCTTTACTTTATACGGGTTCTATATTTTTTACTATTTTAACTTAAGTGATGAGAAACTTTGTGTATTTGAAAACCTCAACCTCGTTCTCCAACTGTTCTGTTCCACGATCAAAATAAAGGCCTATTCACTACTTATCTGGTTCCTCTTATCGTTTGAACGAGGGGTACCCACTGGCAGGAGAAGTCCATGCTGGACCTTGAAACTTGGAAACAAACTCCTTTTTAGTTAACCAACAGGAACCTCGGGAGCAGTACGTCGTATTATTCAGCTATCATGAGGGTGACGATTGCCAACTTAAGGTCGATAACATGTTATTGTGCACCTGCAATTTCAAGTGATTTTACTGCAGAAAAACCCAGAAATTAACTAAAAATTACATTCTTGATAGATCGTTTGATCAATAATTAATAATTAATCATGGTTATTGACTAGATATTCTTTCCGTTCTTCGATGAAAAGAGAGTTAGTACAGCTTTTTATGCAAATTGAAGTGTTAGTTAACTTTATGTATAAACTAACTGAAATGAGAAACACATGGCAATGCCCCTTGCTCATTTGGTGGACATGTAGTGGCATTGGACAATAGCCACACAATCCACAAAGCTGTGAATACGAGACTACTCAGAAAATAGATATTCAATATTTAACGCGGAGAAATACCTAACAATGGAGAAGGCGCGAACAATGAATTGAATGGACTGGGGTTGATCGAGTGGCATGGCTCGGCCATGCAGGCGTGGTCCCTGCTGGATGTTATCCTATATCTCATTCATATTAAATATATTGTTCTTTCTCTAGCCTAACCTCGTTCTACATCATGTATTGGTAATTGATACGCTACAGTGAGTTGGTGTAGTCGATGGTGTGACTTCCACGTAAGATCTTATAGATTAGGCAGTTATATCATGACAAATCTACAATTTTAGGATAAGGTCTATTATTAGAGCAGTAATAATATCGTAGTAGACCATAATTCAACATTGGTGAGCCCAACTAAAGAAACGCAACCTATTATTATTAATCCTTATTTCCACTTCAACTTTCTCGATCGATTTTATATTTATGTTAACCCTGTATTCCAATAGTCTTCTGATTAATGCTCACATGCATTATCGTAATGTTATATTGATTAGTCCTCATGACAAACTAGCTCAATCGATAATAAAAACTGGTCGTCTATATTAACTAATTAGCTTTGATGGTTTGTTAACAAGCTGTAATAGCATTTACATGCTTCAGCGACATAGTCTTGTTTAAACATCAAGCTCTAGCAAATATGACCTGTAAATAGAGTAAATATACATTGACCAACAATGCGATCAAGGACTAAATAGTTATCTGGATCTAATTCTCAGTGTTCCTTCACTTAACACCTCATCCTGTTTTAAACGATGCACTATCCTGTAATATCTTTTCTTCCGACCACTGCCTGCCTAATTTCATATTCTCGAGTTCCATTGCCAAACAACGAGGATGACTACTCCAAAAACATACGGTGAGTTCCAGCTATAAGTTTTCTGCAATCATAAGTTCATTTTAGATGACACACACAATTATCTGGACTCATTCAGTTGTTCTGATCAGAGCGAGTCCCAAAGACCTCAACAGCATCAAGCACCCTGGAAGTGATTGCCATACTGTATGTTTTATTCTGGATGCTTTTGGATCATTACTACTCCTCACGAATGGCGTTATATATGTCGTCCACTGAATAATCTAATTTTCAAAAATAATCCAGGCGAGTTCAACTATTTTACTGAGTGATTTTTTTTGTACTTAACATGTATATGTTTTTCAGTTGCTTTTACCATATATTTTTAAATGTCACTAAGCTAAATGTAGTAACTTCTTATGAAAGGTTTATAACGCATCATATTCCTGCCTGAAGTTTCACAAGCAGTCTTAACTTTAAAATTATTTTCTGGTCATGTTCATTATTTTTAAATTTTTATATACGTCAACAACCTGCATGTTAACCTGGCCCATACATACGTCACACTATATCTCCATGTCTTCTAAATTTAGAAATCATCTGGATCGCCTTTAACATTTATCAATAAACCCATCATAGTCGTTGTTGCTAATCGTATTTGGGTTTATGGATTGGTTTGTCATATTAGCAGCCTAAAATGCGAACATAGTTTAGATAATGAGATTAAAAATTTAGGTACTATCAACCGCACTAGTAAAATAACTAAATCCCTACGTAGCTGTTGGTTAAACAAACGTTTAAAATCAAAACTCTGTAGCCTACTAGAATTAACACTAAACGAATATTTCTGAATTGAAATTTATAATTAAATTAGGCGTCTCGGATTCTTTAACGTTATAAGTTTCTGATGATTTCGAATCACCTAAAGCAACAATACCTATTTTTCCACTGACTAATCCTCAATCAACACTATAACTAGTTAAATTTAATAGTTTCAGGATATCGTCATAAAGCATTGTCATGACTTGGCAATCACGTAATATGACTGATAAAACAATTAATGAAACTATTAACGAAATCGGTCAACAAATTGACTTATAATTACCATTAAATGGTGTTGTTTTCTTGGTATATTCACCCATCACAGATGATTACAGTATGTTTCTCTATCAGTTGCTCATTCAGTAAATATCTCAAAACCTTGTCAGTCTAATTGATGGTTTAACGACACAATCATGCATGCAAATAATCAGTATAAGCAGTCGAGCAAATCTCCTGCAAACTGAAAACATCAATGTCGAATTTACCCCAACACTGACTAAGGTTCAAGCCATTATCATAGACATGAGTTGGGAGTGTACTCCCCCTGGTTACAACTTATGTTCTCCCTGATAATCACATGAGCATCACTCACTATTAATCATTTTGTAAAAAGTTATTTAGCTAAATACATCTTGCAGCACCACATCACTTCGTAATATGACCCATAGGCTTAACTGATTTTAATAACTTATAACCACTATATCTCAATTAAATCGTATTCCGCCTTATAATAAACTGCATACTTGCAACTAACTTGTATGCCCAATCAGCCGGCAGGTATAAATACAAATAAATAGTCTGCCACAGATCAGAACATTGAGTCTAGAGCATGTCTCTTACGAATACACTCATGTTTAACGATTTGTTCCTAGCTATCTGTCCAAAATTCATATAATCATCACTCACGTATTTAAATTTTGTTTTGATGAACATTCATGTGTATTAGTAGTATTACTAAATTCTATCACGGTCAAGTAAAAATGAGGTTGAGAAAATCTCCCCGTAACTAAATAAACCGTATCAAACTAACTGGAACACTAGTTGGAATTCTTCCCCACGGTATACTTTTGTTCCTTCAGTTAGCCTACTAATACAGATGCAATTGGAATTCAACTCATATGGACAAGTTCCCGGCATAATCGTTATTTGATTTCATAATTTAAACCAAAACTAATACCAATATCAACATTTCTACAATATTCATTACTTTAATATTTCTATACACAAAATACTAACTACTAATACGTTAAGTTATTAACCGACGGCTATTAACACGCATCATTTTATTATTATTATTGTAATCCCATTTTTATAGCTCAAATAATCTTCACCCAAATTTTCATTTTAAGCGTGTTAAGTATGAAGGCAGATATTTAAAAATAATTACATGTGTTTCCCGACCAGATGCTGCCGCCTTCCTTTTTGATTTATCTTTCAGCTTACCAATACCCGGAGGATTCTTATTATCCTTGGTAACCTTCGGCGCGCGACGATCCCATCCAATTTGGTATCGAACCAACACCACGTTGATTCTGGTGGGAGCGTAGTGTAGTGGCATTGGACAATAGCCACACAATCCACAAAGCTGTGAATACGAGACTACTCAGAAAATAGATATTCAATATTTAACGCGGAGAAATACCTAACAATGGAGAAGGCGCGAACAATGAATTGAATGGACTGGGGTTGATCGAGTGGCATGGCTCGGCCATGCAGGCGTGGTCCCTGCTGGATGTTATCCTATATCTCATTCATATTAAATATATTGTTCTTTCTCTAGCCTAACCTCGTTCTACATCATGTATTGGTAATTGATACGCTACAGTGAGTTGGTGTAGTCGATGGTGTGACTTCCACGTAAGATCTTATAGATTAGGCAGTTATATCATGACAAATCTACAATTTTAGGATAAGGTCTATTATTAGAGCAGTAATAATATCGTAGAAGACCATAATTCAACAGACACACACACCCCATTAAATACCGTCTGTCGTCATTATTCAGCTGTTCTCGCAAATTTTTAATGATAGAGTGGTAAGTTATTCGCCCCAATCATATTGCTCAATACAAAGATTTCACAACTTACGTTATTTTGATGAGTTTGTAACTAATCTTGTCATTTTTGTTGTACTGTATTCATAATTCTAGCAAAAATATTGGTTCTTTGATTCCATACAAATCATATAGGTCACTTCAGACCTAACACCTTACCAATGTTGTGTAGGATGACGAGAAGCGGTAAGATTTTCGTGCCTTAAGGTAACCCTCGTACTATTGATAGAAGAAACCAAACAAGTTGTGAATAGGTCTTTATTTCGATCTTCGCGAAGTCACAGTAGAGCATGGGGTTATTTAATTAGACAAACAAAGCCTCTCAACATTCAATGTAAGATAATAGGAAATATAACGCTTATACAAAATAAGGAAGTGAGTAGATATTTGAACTATATTGTTTTGGCATATGCTTGGTTGTTTGAGGTGAACTCTTAACCAACCAACCTAGGCTGTTACATTAGCTTCCCCCTAGAATCGACTTCCGTAGGAACGTCGGTTCGATTAACGTATCTATCAGAAACACCTTAATTCTGTTTTTCCAGCCCAAGCGAAAATCATCAACTTGTTCACTTTTTGACTTGTAATCAATGACGACTAACTCCGTCAGCAATCAACGATAGTCCATGGATGTGTCTTCATTTGCTAACCTGTCATCTTATTTCGTAGCACGTGATTTCTTCTACAACTATCTCTGATAGTTTGCTACGTGCCCTCAACAGAAAGAGTGTGAGAATGTGGAACAAGAATATCTGAGGAAGTACCGCGAGCGGGCTATCCAACACCATGTTGGTGAGGCACGATTTTTCCATGCTCAGACCGGCTATCAGGTGTTTAATCACCTGCCTCTTGAGTCGTCCTCAAGTAAAAGGTAAAAAAGAGCAACAACAAATAATTAACTAAGATCAACTCTTAATACTATAAAGAGCACCGAACACATTCATCATGAGCATCATGCAAATGTGCAAATGACAAACTACTCCATCAACCTAGATGAGTCTAGAAATAAAAAATCTATGAATGGGATAAGCGCTCCAACTATATATTCGAACCTCGCAAACCATCGCAAGTATGTTTAACAGTACACAATCCCCTCCAACATATGAAGAAGCCGAAATCAACCACAACCCTTGGAAATAAACGTCTTAAACACGTTACCCATACGTCAGGTATAAATAGTTATCTGAATTGTAATTGGCCACTTGGTCAAAACCATAGACCTGATAGCCTTCTTGGTCCGGCTCCCAATATGTACACTATGCCCTTATCAGATGTTAGATCCAACAGCAATGAGAAAACTTTTTTTGTAATTCCGCCGGCTTTCCTGCCGGCAACGGTAAACATATTTCACATGATGACAAAGTGGTTGAATCTATTTCCCCTCGCAACACAACTCTTACCTTAGCTAATCCTATGAGTATTCATGGAACTACCAATTGCGATTTATACTCCAACCTACTTCACTATGATGACTCTGAGTTTCTTATTCTTTCGTTCAATGCCCGCTCTCTGTCCAATAAAATTATTCATCTTAAAACTCTTTTATTCCTTGTAAATCCAACCATTGTACTTATTACGGAAACGTGGTGTAATTCATCTATATCCGATCATTCCTTGAATGTAGATAACTACGTTTTCTTTAGAACCGATAGATGTTATGGAATAGGAGGCGGTACAATTATCTATGTACGTTCAGACATTCAAGCGTGCAAATTTGAGGATAAATCCCTTGATGCTATAGAAGACTCTACTTGGGTTACTGTAAACTGTGGATCCCAAAATTACTTACTGGTGGGATGCATATCTAGACCACCTCATGCGGATACTAAGTTTGACAGATTACTAACAAACATATTTTCCATTGCTTCGCATCAACCTCATACTTTTAAAATCATCGGAGGTGATTTAAATCTGCCAAAAATTACATGGGGCTTGACTCCGGTGCCAGGTCGATATAACAAGCTAGTTGAAACATTAGAAATTTGTGGATGGGTTCAACAGGTCCGAAAACCAACCAGGGGGAATAATACACTTGATTTAATGTTCACAATCAACATAGACTCTATCTCAGTGCATACCAGTCATGAGTTTTTTATGAGTGACCATAAAGTTGTATTGAGCATTATTCACTCTTTAAACGCCATACAATTGAACTCTAAAACTTCAACGACGTACCAGAGCAGATATTTTGATCAACAAACATGGAAACGGACTGAAACTCTCATTCGATGTTTACCATGGGAAACTTATTTTACCACAAATAATGTTGACATTGCGCTTTCCAATATATATCACAACCTGATATATTGTCTTGACTGCACTGCTCCAGTTATTGGCCGTGTGGCTTATAATGCTAATAGGGGCCAAAATACTTTTAAAAGAAAGCTGAGGAAATTAAAATACCGCTACTATGAGCAGAATGATGTGTATGCACTTCAGAGTATACTTAAATTAATCGATAGAAATGCTTCATCTAAACATAAGTATTTCATGAATATAGAAAATAAAGCTCTACGTAGTAAAAGCCCAGAATTATCAATACTTCGACTTTTTAAATCCCGTGTAAAGTCAAATTCCCTTGGCACGACTAAATTCTTCATAGTTAACGGAAGCATTGTTAACGACCCGAATACTATATGCGAACAATTCGGCAAGAAATTCTCGCAGTGCTACAAGACTAGAACTGAAAGCTCCATCATTTCATTTCCAATGCTAACATCCAGACATCTGTCGAAAATTGATTTCACACCCTCCAACATCAAGCAGGCCATAACTACCCTGAAAAAGTCTTATGATGGTGGACCTGACGGGATACCTACATCATTTGTGAAATATGGAAGTAAAGAATTTCCACTATTTTGTTTGAAACTTTTCAATCTGTCTATGGAATATGGGACCTATCCATCTGCATGGAAAACATCCCTTATCACCCCTAGATTCAAAACAGGACCACGTAGTGATATTATTAACTATAGGCCAATTAATTTGACATCCGTGCTCTCAAGAACCATGGAAAAAATCATTCACAAACAGCTACTATCATTTTTACTTTCAGCTAGTCTGATCAGCCCATCCCAACACGGGTTCATGACTAAACGCTCATGTTTCACATCGCACCTGGAGTTTTTTGATCAAATTACCCAGAGAAGAGATGTTGGTCAGTCAGTGATAATTCTTTACTTCGATTTTAGTAAAGCTTTCGACAGTGTCTCACACAAACTTTTTCTTTTAAAACTCTCTTCATTTGGCATACAGAATCCCCTTTTATCTTGGCTCAAATCTTTTTTAGAAGAACGTAGCCAAATCGTTCGCTATGGATCTTGCTACTCTAAACCAGTAAATGTAACCAGTGGGGTTATACAAGGAAGTGTGGTTGGTCCATTGCTCTTTCTCCTTTTTATCAATGATGTGTGTTCCCTCTTTCAGTATGGTAAGCCTTTCCTTTTTGCTGATGACCTGAAAGTAGTATATTCATTCTCTTCTCCCACGAAAGAAAGCTATATTTCTGCTATAATCCAGGAGGAAATAAACAAGTTGTACGAATGGACTATTTCGTGGAATATGCCACTTAATGTTGACAAAAGCGGATTTATTCACATTGGTCGCTGTCTTAACTTAAATCTGACTGTACAGACACATACACTCAAACCTCTCAACACTGTTCGTGACCTGGGTTTAAGATATAGCAATAGTCTGAACTTTTCTGAACACATTATATCTCAAGTATCCAAAGCTAGAAAGCTCATCGGATTGATAATGATAAACTTCAATAATATCGAATCGAGATTGTTACTATACAGAAAATGTGTCTTGCCCATTCTTGAATATGGTATTTTACTTACTTACTTACTTACGCCTGTTACTCCCAAAGGAGCATAGGCCGCCGACCAGCATTCTCCAACCCACTCTGTCCTGGGCCTTCTTTTCTAGTTCCATCCAATTCTTGTTCATTTTTCTCATGTCTATCTCCATTTCTCGGCGTAATGTGTTCTTTGGTCTTCCTCTTTTCCTTTGACCTTCAGGATTCCATGTGAGGGCTTGTCTTGTGACGCAGTTGGGTGCTTTCCTCAATGTGTGTCCTATCCACTTCCAGCGCTTCTTCCTGATTTCTTCCTCCACTGGGATCTGGTTTGTTCTCTCCCACAGTACGTTGTTGCTAATAGTGTCCGGCCAATGGATCTGAAGTATTTTGCGTAGACAATTGTTAATAAACACCTGTATTTTCTGGATGATGGCTTTTGTAGTTCTCCAGGTTTCTGCCCCATACAGTAGAACTGTCTTGACATTTGTATTGAAAATCCTGACTTTGGTGTTGGTTGACAGTTGCTTTGAGTTCCAGATGTTCCTCAGTTGTAAATATGCTGCTCTTGCTTTGCCGATCCGCGCCCTCACATCTGCATCAGATCCACCCTGTTCATCAATGATGCTGCCCAAATACGTAAAGGTTTTTACATCTTCCAAATCTTCTCCGTCAATTGTGATTGGATTGGTGCATTCTGTGTTGTATCGGAGAATCCTGCTTTTCCCTTTGTGTATATTGAGACCTATTGCTGCTGAGGCTGCTGCCACACTGTTCGTCTTCTCCTGCATCTGTTGTTGCGTTTGCGATAGAAGGGCCAGATCGTCTGCGAAGTCTAGATCATCCAACTGCATCTTAGATGTCCATTGTATCCCGCGCTTTCCTTCAGACGTTGACGTCTTCATGATCCAGTCGATCACCAGGAGAAAGAGAAAGGGTGAGAGTAAGCAACCTTGCCTAACACCGGTCTTCACTTTGAACGACTTTGTCAACTGTCCTCCATGCACGATTTTGCAGTGTAATCCATCATATGAGTTCTGTATGATATTGACTATCTTCTGAGGCACGCCGTAGTGTCGAAGAAGCTTCCATAGTGTTGTCCTATCCACGCTATCAAATGCCTTTTCGTAGTCAATGAAGTTGATGTAGAGTGATGAATCCCATTCAATTGATTGTTCCACAATGATCCGTAGAGTTGCGATTTGGTCTGTACACGATCTATCCTTACGGAATCCTGCCTGTTGGTCACGAAGTTGGGCACCTACGCAGTCCTTCATCCTGTTTAACAATACTCTGTTGAAGACTTTGCCCGGTATTGAGAGAAGAGTGATGCCCCTGTAGTTATCACACTTGCTGAGATCGCCTTTCTTCGGTATTTTGATTAGAAGTCCTTCTTTCCAGTCTGTTGGTACTTGTTCCCCATCCCAAATCTTATTGAAGAGAATGTGGAGTATCCGTGCAGTTGCCGCTACGTCTGCTTTTAGTGCCTCCGCTGGGATGTTGTCCGGTCCTGCTGCTTTGCCACTCTTGATTTGTCTGATGGCCATGCTGATTTCTTCAATTGTTGGTGGGCCAACATTGATTGGGAGGTCCGTGGGTGCTGCTTCGATGTTGGGTGGGTTCAGTGGAGCTGGTCGATTCAACAGTTCTTTGAAGTGTTCTACCCACCTGTTTTGTTGCTCTTCAATGTTGGTGATTACCTCGCCTTCCTTGCTTTTCACGGGTCTTTCTGGTTTGCGGCGATTTCCAGAGAGTTTCTTTGTCGTGTCATACAGTTCTCTCATGTTTCCTTCTCTTGCAGCCTTTTCCGCTGTCGTTGCTAAATCTTCCACATAGTTACGTTTGTCGGTTCTGATACTCCTCTTCACTTGTTTGTTTATTTCCGTGTATTCAGCTTGTGCCTTGGCTTTTTCTGCTCTTGTTCGACTGGTATTGATTGCTGCCTTCTTGTTCCTTCTTTCTTGAATCTTATCCAGTGTACCAACAGTGATCCATTCCTTGTGGTGGTGCTTCTTGTGACCCAGGACCTCATGACATGTTGAAGTGATTGCCTCTTTGATCCCCTTCCAGTTGATCTCCACAGTAGTTCCTTCTCCATTGAGTAGATCATGAAAGGCCTGGAATCTATTACTGAGGACTATCTTGAATTTGTTGAGTTTGTTAGTATCCTGGAGAAAGGCCGTATTGAACTTTTGTGATACTGTCTGCCCCGTTGTCCAGTGCTTCTTGAGTTTCAATTTCATCTTGGCGACCAGTAAGTGATGATCTGATGCTATATCAGCTCCTCTCTTGGTTCTCACGTCCTCTATAGTCCTCCTGAACGTTTTGTTGATGCAAATATGGTCGATTTGGTTTTGTGTAGAGTGATCCGGTGAAGTCCATGTGGTTTTGTGTATGCGTTTATGTGGGAATATGGTGCCGCCTATGACCAGCTTATTGAAGGCACATAGATTTGCAAATCTCTCACCATTTTCGTTTCGTTCTCCCAGTCCGTGTCGTCCCATGATGTCTTCATATCCAGTGTTGTCCGTTCCAACCTTGGCGTTGAAATCTCCCATCAGAATGGTCAGGTCCTTTGTTGGGCACTTCTCGACTATTGACTGCAGCCTATTGTAGAATTGATCTTTCGCGTCTTCATTGTAGTCGTTGGTAGGTGCATA
The DNA here is from genome assembly GCF_000699445.3 of Schistosoma haematobium. NCBI lineage: Eukaryota > Metazoa > Platyhelminthes > Trematoda > Strigeidida > Schistosomatidae > Schistosoma > Schistosoma haematobium. The sequence goes on from NC_067200.1 coordinate 3,124,826, forward strand.
GCATTGGATGATGTTCATTGTAATACCATCTTTCTTTGTTTTGAACGAGGCTTTGATGATCCTTGGTCCATGAGATCCCCATCCTATAAGTGCATTTTGTGCTTGTTTGGACAGCATCAATGCAACTCCTTGTGTATGTGGTGCATTTTCTTCTTCATGGCCGGAGTATAACAGGAGCTCTCCTGTAGTTAGTCGTTGTTGTCCAACTTGTGTCCAATGTGTTTCACTGATCCCAAGTACCTCTAGGTTGTATCTTCTCATTTCTGCAGCAATCTGGAAGGCTCTTCCGGTGTCCCACATTGTACGAACATTCCATGTACCTAAATAAATGGTTGCTCTGGTTGTCAGAAGGGGCATCGGCCTCATAACTTCCGAAGGGATTCGGCTTTCATCATGAGGCGTCATAATTCTTCTAAATGAAGATCTTCTGACTCCCAGGGCAGAGTTTAAAAGGTTTGAATAATTTTTTCTGGTTAGCGTTTTTTTAGCGAGTTAGTTTTCTACGGGATGGGGACGCTAACCCCATGCCCAACCCTCCTCCTTTATCCGGGCTTGGGACCGGCAGTAGCCCCCGGAGGGACTCCAGGCGGAGTTTACAGTAATTGTAGACATAATGATCTGATTAGAATTGAAGGTGTTCAAAGAAAGTTCACCAAAGCTGTTCTGGGGTATTCCGATAACAAAGACTACTACCAAAGATGTCAACAACTCAACTTAGAACCTCTTTGGATCAGACGTATCAAATTAAATCTTGTCTTTATCTACCGGCTCATTAACGGTATTTCCTACTCATCGGTATCTACCCCTTCATACCTTATAATATCGTCCCACAATCTACGCAATAAGGAGAATATTCTAGCGATTCCAAGAACCCACACAAACTTACGTCAGAATTTTTTCCTTATTCGCTACTCAACCATGTGGAACAGACTGCCAGTGAACCTCCGTTGCAGTGAAACTACAACCCGGTTCAAAAGTCTCCTTGACGATTTTCTTTCCGAAAGTGGATTATGCCACCTATTGAATATCAATGTATTCAATAATGATTTATACAAACAAGGTCCGTCATTTATTTAATTGCTTGAAAAGCAAAATAAAACCTTTAAATCTTTTCACGTCTATTTTGTTTTATTTCTCTTTATCTTAATATATGAAGTCTGATTATGTTCGTGTTTTATCATTATTACCGTTATTGTTATCATTATTAGTTCCCCGACACATTAGATATTCTTTTTGTATCTTCTTACCCTTCTAAACATATTTAACTCCAAATTGTCCTTTGAAATATTTATACTAATATCCGGTTTCACCCTGTATACTATTACATAAATCTAAATGTATTCATCCGAGTGCATTGAAGGATTTTTATTTCATTTTTCTAAATTGTTGGTTTCCTTCTGAGGTTGATATTCATTACACAATTATTATTCTTATCATGGATCAAAACTTTTCACTAGGTGTTCACTTCTTTTCTCTTTTCTTTCCCTCTAAATAAATATTCTTAAGACTACGAAGTTTTTAATTAAGACAATAACTTGTGTTTTATCTTCACTATGCATATATGACTACTCATACACATAGATATTTTATTACCTTTTCATTTAATTGAGACTTTCATAGCATCACTCCAAACTATGTGACTGCACAGACATTTATATTCTAGCGTCATATCTTACTGCAATTATAAGCTATTTTTTCTTAATTATTTTTTGTTACTAATTTAACGATACACACATAGTCGTTTATTCTTGTTCTGTGTTCATAAACACGCCTATTAGACTGTTTGCGTATTTCATGTCTCCTTTATTTCTATTCCCTTATTTTCTCCATTTCCTTCTTTAAACCCAATTCAATATTCTTCTCAATTACAAAGACCCCATTTATTATTATTAATACTCTACTATTATTATTCTCAATTATCTATTTTATTTTCATTATTATAATTTTTTTTAAATATGGCAAGTATAATGCTAACATTATTGAGAATTGTGTATAATTGCATTTTCTGAAGAAACCCGAAATGGTTTCTTCACAACACTTATGTACCCATAAGATGTTTGTGAATAATAATAATAATAATCAGAAAACATTATGGCATTCCTAATTCTTATGCAGGTTGTTCACGCAGCAATATACTTAAATATGAGCCACTTGCCGACACACAACCAACGAAACCTCATCAAGTAAAAACTAATGCCTCTGAATGTGATTCGAATGAACCTGAATTCATCTCACAGACACGAAGAAAGGCTCATGCTCCAGCAAAAAATGGTGGGGGGCGAAATCCACACCAAATAGGGAAATAAGTAAGACGCAACACCACTTCTCGACTACCCCAGTAACAGTGAGCAGATTCTCCCCAATGACATAATGCAACCCACCCTTAGCCTAAGTTGTAAAACTGATGGTTATCACAAGCGTAGCCAACCTCTGAACACGTAGCCTAATAGAAACTCCCAAAGAACTGGACGTAGCACCAACTAACTTGTAACGCTCGAACAGCCAATATTCGGTTGGAACAACGGACTGACGAACCCAAAATTTATTCGATTAGACCAGACCAAGTTCCTCTGTATAGCTCACAACGCGTCTTTGAGATACTCGTATTATATCATATCGAAACACAAACTCTGTGCTCAATATAAACGGTTCTAATTAAGAACAGAACAAATTACATCAAAAATACAAAATACCTCAAACGGTACAGCCTGTGCTATACAGTCAGAAGTTTCTCTAACGCAAAGTAGCGCGCTAAACAATGAAAGAGACAGTTAATACTAAAGGGTTTGATACCTGAGAATCAATACAAATATTCCCAATAAGATGGGATCAAATATCTATCTGCAGGGATTGCAGCAATTCTCCCAAGCAGACAGTCAGAAGGTTAACAGTCACAAAATGAACCACGCCGTGACCTTGAGCTTAGTCAAACACAACCTTACTGTCAATGGTCCGGCAACATGCAATAGAAAATTAGGTAACAAAAATAAGTCTTTAATCAAAATCACATAATAAAGGCTCAAACGGGGAAGACTGAAGAACAAAAGACATGGTTAAACGAGATCGAAACAAAGGTTGGAATACACAAAAGGGAGAAGGAACAAATAAATGAAAATACTGTTCAACAAAGAAGCTGCAGAGGGATTTTCACTGTTCTCTTTCTGTTACACTACTAAAACCCGAAACAATTTGTATGTATAGTAATAATAGATTTATCACCCTATCTCAAATCTTTAGGAACGCAGTCGTTACTACTGCCAGAACGAAACTTTTCCACATTTCGCGGTGCCAACTTTCCAAACACGAATGGTTTCAAAATATAAAAACGGTCACAACAACTTCCAAGTGCGTACAGTAGATCCTCCTCAAGCGACTACTAATGCAAATAGGTTTAGCCCAAGCTACGAGCTTTACTATCTGGACTATCATACAAATAACAGTACACTGTACACTCAGCTAATACAAAGATTCTTTAAATACATGCCCAAGTGACACCTGTGGTGAGGCATTTAGCCCAAGTCATTCCAAGTTACATGTGAAATATTAACTCATTTCTCCCCTACTGCCTCGATCAAACAATATTCCCACTCCTTCCTCCTAGTTAAACTCTCTAAGAAAATTCACTATCTCATTTGACATATCTTCTAGCATTTATTATCAAAATAACAAGCTATTGGTGTATAACCAATCCCTCACTTTAAACCCACATCACACCCTTATAGTTGCAGTAACTCCTTCAATGAAGATACTCACACCCTCTTTAACCTAGTGGGCCATTTGTTTAATATGTGTCCTATCAACACTCAGTCGATCTGTAATAAAAAAGCAGATCTGGCCCTATTTGTATATATTATATGAATTTATTCTAATTTATTATACCTCTGTCCGTTCTACTACACAATGTTGAGCAACCTTCGGCGTTCATATCCAAGTGCCTTGCTGCTCTTCTGTTTCTCTTTTTTTCTCCTTCAGAATCTTGCTCTGAGAGCACAGCTATGAAACTTCTGACGTTTGGAGCAAACTTGACGTACGCGTCCTCCCAAGGTCATAGTTTACAGCAAGCGCTCTACGATTTCACTTTATAACAACTATAAACTGAATAAGTTGGGAAGCATTTTGCGAACCAACAAATGTTGTAATTTATAGATCATGCCTGTAGAAACGGTGTGTACCTGCACATGCAGAAATATATTATTATTATTATCTCTTTATCAACCATCACTTATAATGATATCTGAAGCATGGACCAACTGTAAAATTTCCGATATAGGTATATTTCTTGATAAGTACTTCCTATACCGAAGTGGTAGGCTGAAAGGTCGGGGTGGATAATGTCTTGCTTATACTCACTCAAGCTTAAACTCACTATTATGTGATATGCCTGAATTAAACAAACGGAAGGATTCAGTGTATATTATTCGGAGTCGTCAAATTCAGTCTTCCTACTGTTCAGCTGTGTCTGCCATCAACCCAACGAATCTAGAGGGGAAATAGCAATTTTATCAGAGGTATTCACACTAGCCTCATCTCTTCCATTCACAGGCAAGCTTATTTGTGGGGTGAGAACAGGAAAAATATAGGCTATCGAACTTAATAATGACTCCTCAGAACTTATCGAACCCCTTCAAGATAAGCTTAAATGTTCAAAATAGAAAGGACGAAACATATTTATTAAGGACAAAAAAGTATGCAAATATCATAACCTTGTCATGGAACTACTTAGTGAATACTTTGTTCCTCATTAACTAACGAAAATAACCACCAAATGAATCAGAGCGGATCCGAGTACCTTGCTCTGAAACTACCATTGTAGAATTTAAGGAACGGAGTATTTCTAAGGCAATTGGCAAACTGAAACACTCCGACGCTCAAGAAGCAGTTGATATGTCAGCCAGTATGTTAAGAAGTTGACGTAATGATCTGTGTGATTCATTCAACGAAATGTCTGAGACATCACTATCTACGGCGTGTTACCCTATTGCCTGGGAAACTACACATATTGTTCCTGCAGCAAATATTGAAAATAATTTGCCGATCAATATAAGCCCGGTGGTATCTAGAGCGATGGAGATAGTAATTAAGGCAGCGGTAGTTCAAAATCTACTTACCAGTAATATCATCTCGACCTCCCAGTATGGGTTTCTTAGGTCCAGATCATGAGATACATGCCTAGTAGACCGCCTGAACGACATAACTCTGAAACGAAATGACAAAATTCTTGTATTAGTTCTATTCTTATACTTTAAGAGAGCTTCAATTAAGGTCCCACAAAAAAGGCTTCTCGTCAAACTAAAGTCCTTTGGAATCAACAACCTATTACATTCATGATTTGCTCCATTCGAGACAGAACGTAAACAAAAGATAAAGTACAATGACTTTCTCTCATCACATAGACCAATGACTAGTGGAGTTATTCAGATAAATGTATCAGGTCCACCCTTGTTTTCATGTATATGAACGATGTGTGTAACATTATAAAATTTGGGAGATCCTACTTATATGCTGATGACCTCAAGATAGTATACAGATTTACGCTTAAAACTTTAAGTGAAATTATATCCCAGATTCATAGTGACCTCAATAACCTAACTATCTAGGACAAAATTGGCGATTACAGACTAATCACAGCTACTGTGGGATCATGCATTTTTGGGAAACATCACCATGAACTATTACTTTACTCAAATAAATATAAAGTTCAAAAACTCAAGTCAGTGCACAATCAAGGCATTAATTACACAAAAATCTTACAATTTGATGGACATGTCTTCCTTACTATTTCTAAATCTAGACGGATAATTGGTTTCATAATGAAAATTTTTTAACAGAGTTCAAACTTACGCTTTACAAAATATATATGACCTTCCATTGAATATTGCGCATTTATCTTCTCAAATATGGATACTGCAGGCAAGAGTGGGAGATGTCCAAAGATGCTTCACACGTCGACTGCTAGGATGTGACTTCACTCTCGACTACACAGGTAGACGTAAGCACTTATCCTTAGAACCTAAATGGCACCATCGCCTGAGGAATAGTCTATCATCTTTTTTCAAAGTTATACTTAGTTTCTAATTTCTATCCTCCTGACTATTCCCAGAACTCCCACCAAACACACATGGTGTTTTAATTTCTTGAAGTAATTTTTTGTGTTTCTGAACTAATTCTTTGTCTAAATTCCGAATATTCATCCCAGCAACCAGCCAGTCACGAAGTTGAGTTTCCGATTGGCCTCGAAGGTTGAATTTTGAGGTTTGTTGCTGTGGTTCAAGTATAAAGTGCTTAACTTTCTGATCGTTTTTGTTGCATCATTTTTTGAAACCTTGACCTCTCTCTGCATTCAAAACTAGCACACTGCACATGACTTGATAGTAATTCTTTGAGAGATTCATATGACAATCAAAATATTTTCTCTGAAAAGCCAGATACTTTATCAAGTTGTATGCTTTTTTACCTATGAACGTTGTAAATTTGTCATCTTTAATATGCTTTCTATTCACTCACTGGGTTCTGAACCGCTCCATATAGTCCTCAAAGCCATCCCCACTTAGATTAATATCCGACTGTTCAAGATTTAACTCTGTCACGAAGCTAATACGATATTTAGAAGTATTCGAATTTACATGCTAAATAAGAACTCTTGAAATGGTGTGATTTGAGGCAGGTGGGACTAGATGAGTACGAATAAACATATTATAGTTTGAATTTGTAATTAGCGGGTAATCAAGTAAAAAGGAATCACCAGAGATTACGACATCACGGTGAAGTCGCTAGGATTGCGTAAATGTAGAGGATTAAGCGTTTAAAACGGAAGATAAAGGCAAATAATCGATTGATCATGCAAGTAAAATGGTCTATAAATAGGTAAGTGTGTAAATACTGCCAGGGTGTAAAGAATATGAAGGACAAGTTGATACGATAATTTGTCACCGATAATAAATTTTAAATGATATGATAAAGTAAATAGTGTAAACTAGAATGAGACTAAGTAATCATACCTTAGTTATTTCACCCAAATGACTCGACTAAAATAGTCATGGACATTGCCTGCTCTGCTTCTTGTTCTTTACTTTTACCCTCATTTTCAGCCCCCTCGAAATATGCCACCGAAAACACATACGAAACGAGTGACTTTGTCCTGTACCATCATTAATACCTCAGGTGTTTTAGATGGATATATGATTGTGATTCTTAGAAGCTCTCAAATTTACGGGATTTATTTTCGACCATCATTTGCACATAGCAACACAACCTTTATAACGTGCGTTAACTGTCATGCTGATAGTACGAGTTTTACTAACATTATTTACATTCATATGTGAGAAGTGATATCCCTCTAATTCTGTGATCAAATTATCTCATAAAATACCAACCTAACAGGGTAGCTTACTACAGTGAAGCCTGTATCATCTGCAGCGATCTGATCGTGCCTGTAAACTGGCATTCTGCATATAACATCATGTAGTTTAAGAGTAACTTATTATTATTATACTGTTAGGCATCTAGTCCATTTCCAAATGTTTCTAGTTAGTTTGAGCTATTTAGGTTGGTGCAGATTGTAATAAGCGTAAATGTGACCTGACCTTGACTTCTACTCTTCTTGTGGACTTCGTGAAATGCTGACTCGCGAAGCAGTGTCTTAATATTAGTGCGGGATGGTCTTATGGAGATGATAGCGCGTATTTAGTATGTTGCATAGCATTTTCAGGTCGCCGCTTGTTCTACAAATCACACGATATAACCCGGGATGGTAAGGATATTAGTACTACTTCCTTCTACTCTTGATTGTAAGATCAGGAAAAGCACTTTACATTTTGATTGAGTTTTCTATTAAATTACACAGGTAACTGAAAGAGCAATGACTTCATTAAATACAAAAACATTTCACCGATGAGTAGAAGTTAATACGCGAAATGTGTTGCCTACATAAAATAAAGAATTAAATAACCGTTAGGAGTACACCAAGGATAGAATTCAGCGATGAATAATATTCCTGAATCAACTTAATTTGGAAAATTTCTTGCACACTGTAGGTTGTCGATTAACCACAGTTCAACTAATCCGAAAATATTAATTAAAATGAGGTGAATTTTACCATTATTCTGGATGCTGTATAATAAGTGGTTTGTGAATATATTGGCCTACAGCTAAGTTTTTTCCCCGCCTTAACAAAGCAGCCTGGTTTTGTTGCTACAGATAAAAGTATAGGAAACTGTATCAGTAGCATTAGATGCATTCAATTTCAAATCATTACAAGGCTTTTCTTCACGGAATCAACTCCCCAACAGTATGATCTACTTTATTTTACGGATCTGCAGTTGTTCCAAGTTATTCATATGTCTTTCTGGGCGAAAGGATGCAATTATGTGAGAAGTATGTCTCATTTGACTGTGGCACTCTCACTATCACCAGTGGGGACAAAGGCTTAGACGTTTTTGGTTAGAGACTGGTCATTTATCAAGAGATAGCCCAGAGCTAATATACAACGAGAGAACAGGGATAGTTTCCCGAAGTAACAAGTAGACTAACGATTTTTATTGAGTACAATAAGTGAATGATAATTATTCGATGCTTCGTCGAAGTATCATCAAGTTGAGATAATGAAAGTTGTGCGTGTAGTGTACAGTTGTGGAATTATAGTTCAGTTCGTTATTAGTACAATTATAGTGATAGACATGATCCTAAAATTGTAGATCTGTCATGATGTGAAAACTGAATCCAAAAGACCTTACTTGGAAGTCACGTGATTGTCTACACTGACTCGTCGTATCGTAACAATAAAAAGTATTATACTTAGCACTTCTAGAGAACACATTTGGGCTGAAGATAAGATAATATACTTATTGCGAACAAAGACAAGTTATACAGAATGCCCACGTCTGCGGAGCCGCCTATCTGGTATACTAAAGGCGGAAGGAATACAACAAGACTTCATCCACAAAATACTCAAGACTACAGTTTTCAATAACAAATCTTAGGAATGGATTGCCTTTGGAAAAAAGGCCTTTGTCTTATTTGTTTCTTTACTTCAAACTACTCAAAAATCTTACTTATTCAACATGTAAGATAGTTCTTGCCCGAGATTCACATAAATATGAACTTCGAAACAAAGTATCTACCACCAAAGTTGAGAAACACAGATCAAAAACTCGGGAAAACCTCTTCCTCATCAATTATGCAATAATATGGAACAGTCTTCTCTCCGAAATACGCACGGCAAATGAATTGCATACGTTTGTAAAACTGCTTGGTTACATTTGCGCCCCACTCAGACATCATAGGCTCTCTCCATGTCTAGACCAAAATGGACTTCAAGTTCAGCTTGCCATACATCTCCTACTTTGTAGTTGTATTAGTTACAATTTCCGCCCTATCTCTTCACTTGAAGTAGACAGGTAACTCTATATACTCATTTGTACTGTTCAACTAAACTCAGTCGCCCACCACCCTAAAAAGTCAAGAGGACGGCACAATCGACTGCCTACTACCAGTGGTCTTGCATCTATGGAGCCCGTCACCTATCAACTAGTTAGGACAACACAAAATAACATCAGCCACAAGTTAGTGTTAGTCTCTTCCTGTTTATTTTTTATCAGCCTTTTACTCTTCTCTACACTATATTGACTAGCAGTTAATATTATTTCTCCACTCGTTACCTTATCTACAACTCATATACTTCTATACTTTTTCACCTGCTTTAATAAACAACTATTCTACATTATGCCCATCTTAATGCTTATACTCTGATTGGCAAACTATACTTCATGATATAGTCAATTAAAGCACTGCATCGATGCCTTACCCACAGTCCATAACTTGTAACTACCTGATAAGCTTGTAAAATGGTACTTATGGAAATAATGTTTTCCAACAGGATGTGAAACACAGGATTGTGTGAGAGATGATATATATCCAAAAATAAGCTTAAATGAGCCTAAAATCACTAAAGGAGGGAGGGTGGAGTTACTGACCAGCAAGCATTGGTGGTGAGGGCGATGACTTCAATCCACCCATGTTTGTGGAGCAGAACATTTTGTTTGTATCAAGCTCTTTATGGTTGAGAACGATTCAATCAATCTGTGATATAGATTGTCTTTTTACTCTCACCACTCAGAATCATGTTTCCAATTTTATGCTGGATTAGTTATTATACTGAGACAACCTATAACATGCTAACTCGGACTTTTACACCAGGATTGTGTGGCTGGCGTCGGATGGACAAAAAAGAGAAAAGAAGGAAAAAAAATAGACAATAAAAGTTATATTCATTAGTATTTTGAATACTTCACCTTCTATATGCACACTCGCTTCTAATGGACTGCTTTCCTTGTACCAACCCTGACTTCCCTTCTTTCATGTGAGCTTACTTCAACTTGTTGAACATCACAACTCATTGTTCTTTATTGCTACAATCTCTTATATGGGGCCTCTGACTTCATTTCACTCTAACAAGAGATAATATGAATTTAATCTAATTTATTATACCTCTGTCTGTTCTACTACAAAATGTTAAGCAACATTTGGCGTTCATATCCAAGTGCCTTGCTGCTCTTCTGTTCCTCTTTTTTTCTTCAGAATCTTGCTCTGAGGGAACAGCTATGGAACTTCTGACGTTTGGAACAAACTTGACGTACGCATCTCCACAAGGTCATGGTTTACAGCAAGCACTCTGCGAGTCTATTTTATAACAACTATAAACTTGATAAGATAGGAAGCGTGCTATGAGACGACAAATGTTGTTATTTGTAGATCATGCCTGTAAAAGTGGCGTGTACCTGCTCATGCAGAAATGTATTATTATTATTAAAAACTTTGAGCAATAAATGACATCTTATTAGAAGAACATATTAAATATAAGGACAAAAGTAAAACACCCGATGAATGTGACTACATGGACGGGACACATGGACCTTTTAATCTTTTACATTGTTCGTTAGTGGAAGTTCGTTCCCTTATTTTTGATGTGTTGGGGGTAACGAGGTAGTGTCGAGGATTACAATAAAAATAATTACGTCTTCTTTTTGCACGTTCGATCAGCAGAAGCCTGGTTCATAAAAATTCTCCAGATTCGGGCTCATATCAAGGAAAATGAACAGTCCTTCAGCTTCAAAGAGTCCTGAACACGTATTTGAAATATCGAACCAAAACACGTTAGAAACGGAAACTTGAAGATAAAGCAGTGAATTTAAAGCCAGTATGGCGAACGATATTCACAATAACAGCAGCAAGTCAGATAAATACTCATAAATTGCCCAGCTTCAGGTATGAATGGAGAAAAAAATTGTTCGTAAGTATTTGTTATCAAAAATGACTTTATTAGGAAGAACTCACAAACACCACCTCAAAATTTAATAGAGTTCAACCCAAACACATAACTACGAAGATTCATTGAAAGAAAGGAGTGTAACCTAACAGGTTCGATTGTGGCCATAACTTATAATCTGTATGAGTAATTAGGTCCTGTAATAGCTTTTGTCCGAAATGTTAAAAATCTCTTTTCTACTCTCTTAAAGAATCTCGACATGTGCATAGGAACTGAGAGCATGATCTCCTACCGTTCTTTTAGATGTTAACCTAATGTGGTCAGATTGAAGTTATGTAACTAATTAATTTACGACGTCTTATACTGAAACCTCTTTCATGAGACAACTCACTATCTCGGTTCATTATAGCTCGAATGATGGTTTGATTCGTTTCGCAGTCACCTTATAGTATAAAAAACGAACGATTGAAGATGGCAACAGCAACTACAGAAAATTTACTAATAAAAATGAATAGTGCAGATGATCTACAGTCCGGAGTCACGTCAATGTTGGTAATATAAGCAAAACTGTATTTATTCAAGTGGTTTGGACCACATCTTGGGGTGAAGCAGTAGGTAAAGTCGTTGGAAAACTTGAAAACAGAGTAAAAGATCGACATCAGTTTACATTTACAAATATATTTACATTACCGCCGCACCTTTCTTTTATTGATTGATCGCTTCTGTGGATAAGTACTGAAACCTTGTAGTGACACTAAGCAACCATCTTGTAAATTATTTAACCAGGATTCTTGAATTGTGAACTCACCACAATTACAATACATGTTCAGAATTAAAAAAAAGAAAATTCACCATGCCAATTATTGATAGGCAATTGTAAGTTAGCAGTTTAGGAATCAGTATCTTAATAATCTCCAATCTTTTCAACGCATATTGCCAGCTACCACGATGTCTCTGGTTGTTTTTTGTAGCTTATCAAGCACTAGTTTGTAAACTTTTCATGCACACAACGGAATAGATCATACGACTAATTGACATAACATTGTGTTAAAATAAACAAAATGGATAACTTGCTGAAATATCTAGATGGTAGGAACAAGTAACCCACATATTCATGCATGTCGCTCTCTGTGGTTAGTTCACTGTACAACAGACAGTGACTACATCCTTGCATGCGCTGAAGCTATTCCTTTGGCTGATCATTCCAAGACCTTGAATAGAATCGGTAAGTGCATTCAACGCGACAGATAATTTAGCCAGTGTTCAGTGGTATTTAACTGTCATTTATTAACCTTCCTCTTGTTCATATTGCTTTATATATCTAGATTTCGATCTGATGACATCAAAGATCTATTACCTAAAGAAATAGAGGCTTTTAAGGCATAAACTTCTATTCCTTCCCCAATCATTTTAACTATTTTTGGTTCAGTCGACAGATCTAATGGCTCTCTCCAAACAGTATGGTTTTCTGCCACCAAAAATGTTCAGCAACTCGTTGAAGTTAGAAAGTTGGAGCTGCATCATATAATTAAGCAATCCATATCGGAGAGTTTTAATGTTGGTAGTTATAAATGTATTTATTTTGGCTATCAAAGAATGTCTTCTTGCCTAATCAGATTCTCGGTAACAATTAAAAGTATGTTTTTTAATGACAAAAGTGCAATGTATCAACATTCACCCTTTATGATTCTGTCCACAGGAGTTTGAATTAACTTTTCATCAGAACATTATTGGATATTGGCTCACCTATTTTCCATTGTTTTGTCATGCATCATTTTCAATATTTGGCGCGTGATGTCTACTCCGGAGGGCGTTTTGTTGCCAGATGGCCGGAAAATCGGAGACCTAAAGGTTGCTGATCTCCGAAACCAACTAGAGATTAGAGGTCTTAGTCGCTCAGGAGTAAAAAAAGACTTGTGCGCACGTCTATCGGATGCTGTAGATGGAGAATTGCGTCAAATGAGAAATGTAAGTTACCACATATATGTCTGAGTTTCTGAAACACCTTTTTACTGTACTAATTCTCATTGTGGAATGTAACGTCATGACGTTTAAGGATTCTAGGTATGACAAAGTGCTTTGGTTTCCTTGTGAATATTAAAGTATGTATTATTGGTCATAAGGTTGTTTAGAAAAGCCGTAGTATCTGTATTTATTGTTTCTTCTTTTTACTATGTCTAAGATAGTATCAGTTACGTCAAAAGTTAGGTGAGTTATGACGTTTATCAGGTATTGTCCTGGGTCTTTCATAGAGTATTTAAAATGGATCAAAGAGAGGTCACAGGTTACAACAGCCTCAATCAGCTACTAGCTCAAAGTTTTCTTACAGACTGAGAGTCGCCAAGATTCTGTCCTACTGCTCATCCGCTTCAGACGAACGGTTTGTACTTCTTGTGTGTCATTGGAAGGCACGACAAGTGTACACGTATCAACTAGTGACCGGTAGTTCACTACCTCCAAATACATGGCTAAAACCTAAGCAAATTACTACTGAGAAGTATTTAGATTATTATTTAAATGTGTTAAAGCAAGATTAAAGCTAACAATAGACTCTTCAAAAGCCCTCGCTAACTGATGTGTGGGCGTGCATGATAATGATCGGTTGTCTGCTTAGTCGGATATGTAGATAGTCTGACAGGTGTCAGATGAGTTATATATTCCCCTATCCTTATTATTATTGTTACTCACCTATTACTGACTGTTTATTGTTAGATTGTGTCGGGTTTTGGTGTAGAAATATATCTACATTATGGTCAGGCTAATCACGTGTTTTTTTATCTAAGTTGTGTTGACGTCCTGTAAAGTAGGCACTGGGAGGGAATCTAGTGTAGATATTCGTCAAAGGCAAATTAACGTCCCATACGTGTAAACGTGGGAACCCAACGGTTATAACATTAGACGAAGTAAAACCGAGCGTTATACGATTAACAATAGTATTAACTGCATAAAGGTGGATTGGAAATTTGTAAACGTCATTTGAAGCGTAAAGAGCAGTAGTCGCAAATTTTACCGTTAACGTGCTAGTTGAGTGATAATTGGAATCGGTAATCCATTTGATATAACTCAACTTCATGATCCCACTAAAATCTATGTCTGTGTATGAAGAACATCTTTCACATGGAGTGCGTTGACACGACGTGAGTGCCTAGATATTACATAGGTCATAAATAAAACGTTCCTTTCAATGTGAAGGCAGTGTTTTGACTTGAATAGCACTCAGGTTATTTTAAATCACCCTCCCCATTTTCATCTATTTTAGGAGTCTGGATCTGTTGCCAAGTGTGTAGAATCAGAAGACCCCCTTGGTGGTAATAATAATGTACAAAACGAAGATACTTTAGAAATTGATGCAGTCGCATCGGACGAAGAAATTACTGAAGTATCTACATCTGCTGATATATCTGAAGTCAAGTAAGAATAAATGAATGCCTCAATTTTTTCTGATTCGGTTTTTCATATATTAGTTGAAGCTCCTAGTCAGTTGTCAGTGTTAGGTCTCGAACGATTGTTTGGCAGTTTAGTTGCCACTTCAAGTCACAATAAAAGAGCCACAGTAGAGCTAAACTGAAAGTGGTACCAAAAGCTCTAGGAATTTTAACACAATAGTTACAGCCCAAAACGATCAGTTGCGACCAAGGAATAGAAATTTAAGCATGATATTTAGCTGAAAATTTTTGAGTGAAGTGGAAAATCAACACATCATGTAACACAATGCCTTCAATTATTAGTTACAAGTATTGTGTGGATTCTAACCAAATTACGGAGTCGCGTAATAGCCTTGGGACCTTGGTATAAACTAAAATAGTCAATTAAAGCCCAGCTTTGAGAGTTTGTCATGAAAATTCTGCCAATACTTATCAGATCGTGTTTTCTGGCTAGGATTAATGTAGTTCGTTCAAGAAAATATAACACCTAAAACCAGTAATTTTATCTAAAAGTTTTGTGATTGGTTCCAGATAAATTTTCATCACATTCTTAGAATTGCTTATGCACTTTCTTCGCTTAATAACGGCTTACATAAACCAAACCAAAATGTTGGTTATGCAGATGTGTCCGAGTATATTTATTAGTTAGCTTGCCGCACAATAATGTTTTCTTCTAAATGAAAAATTCAGGTACCTATCCATTGACAAATCAAGTTGAGATTCCGTTCATGCGTATTTGAATACTTGTCTTTCAAAATATGCTGCGCTGCAATCTATTTAGTCATACTCAACCATAAATTTGAAGGAAGTGTTGTCAAATTTCCAAATAAGACTTCTTCATTTCCGTGTAGTGACTTCAGTCATTTTTGTAATGATAATAAATTTCTCTTTATTTATTTGTATTTATTTGAACACAAATATTGGTACAAAGGGACACCGAATACATGTGCGCCACACAAGTCATTCGATATGTGTGAATCTGGAATACTGCCCGTGCACCCAAACTGAAACAGGTTTTGTTAGGGGACTACACCTCAAGCCTTTGACCTAAACGTCTAATCCGCAAGACAGTGGTATGATGTTAGGAGTTGTAGTCCTACGGTAATCTGTATCCAACAGGTTCAAACGCCATTTGTTTCCTTAGGATCCGGGGGCCGATGTGCATCATTGGTTTGGAATTGTGGTTTTTCAACTCTCCCCTATATGAATCCTCCATGTCAACCAACCCGGTTAAAGCGTTGGCCATTCGCACTTCGTCCTTTGAATTTCGTAAAAACACCAATGATACAAGGTAGTGAGTAGGACTTCTTTGGAAGTGTCCGTATACGCGTGACTATGTGAGAGCATTTCAAGAGTTTGAGCGGACTCTTCGCACCCTCGACCATATCAGGGCAATTTTTCCGTATGAGGAAACTGAACAAATTAGTTGGTGGTTCATTTACGCAGACGAACCTCTAAATACATCTAACTATTGTTTTTGCTATGTTTTACTACTTCTGTTACTTAAGTTTATCTCCTATTCATTGTGTATCTTACGTGTGTTTATCCTGAAACTGACATCGTCCGGTATTGGATAGCGTTGTTTTCACATTTCGTACCACAACAAAAATAATACTGAACCATTGGTTTCCCATTAAAATTTGATTACCTGTTGTTGGACTAGAAAATTTCAGGAATCGATCTACCAGAAGGTCCAATTATGGACTTAGAATACTCATGATATAGTCCTGTCTGGTGAAAACACTGATAAAATGCAGTCTTTTGATAATACTATGCAGCAATGCCAGGATGTTTGGGATGCGTTTCTCCTCTAAATGCAAGTTGTTGCTTCAGGACTGGCCTGTGTCAACACCTGAGCTAAGGATAGAGAGTTGAGTAGTCGAACGTATCGACAACCTCACTTATCTTGAAAGTCTGGTCAGCTTTAATGCGTTAATGTTTGACAAAGTCTCTACACGGATTCGAAAAAAACGGTTCGCTTTTGCCAAACCGCGTCATCAATGGCAAAGGCGGTGGCTTGCACGTGCACTATAAGTTTCGTCCTAGCGACTCCACACCGTGCATTATTTACAGAGATTGGTTGGAATTGGCGAAAAAGTGATCAGTTTATAACACAGTGACATATGGAAGAAGGCTGTGAAAACTGAGATCCGTTAGTCATTCACGATTTTTTTGTTGATGTCCTAGAGGTAGTGCAACACAGTGACGTAAGACAGCAAATATGGTTTAAAATAAAAGCCAAAGGAAGTCCTATTGTAATTTTCTTACTTTATATAGGTCAGAGGAGCTTCTGTACCTGAAAAATCCTGTGGTTGCATTTTTCCTTATGTAACCGCTTTTCCTTTGTATACCACTCTGGTCCAAATATTTATCCTTTTGCTGTTTTTACTTATATTTACTTTTCTCTGTCTTCACAATGTTAGCTTATCGTGTGGCACATATTCATTTTAGTGTTTATTTGTACCATTTTTTGTGTTTAAATAATAAACAGTAATACTTATGTTAATTTATCTTTGCTGATGTATGGAACTTGTCCGGTGCACATTATCTCTGTATTGCTTTGAAGAACTTAATTAAATTAACATAGCATCGTGTAAGCGATATCTTCACTAAACTCTAGTACTTTTGTGAAAGTAGTTCATATTTTTTCTCAGCAAACTTCGTTTCAAGGTATTATTATACTGAACATATGAATAGAACCAAAGGATCGTAGATTGTTACAGTATAACTAGTTACTACATCGTACTTTGTTCATATTAATTCTACTAAGACATTTCATTTCGTTTTCAGCATTGAAATAGCTGTAAGTTTAACTGTTAATATTTGATACTTGATATAATCTGTTCTTAATAGCGTAAGAAAAATCAGTTGTAGTATGATCGTGTATAGATGTTTATAGATTTTATATCATTTGTAGCATTGATAGTGGATTTATGCAATTATAATATGTTATTTTATTATTTTTTGTTGTTAAATATGTTAATAACTTACCGAAAACCTTCCTTCTTTATCCTTCGTCACTGGTGTTTGTTTTACCTTTTTTGTACTTGCCTAAATGTACTCCTTGTTCCTGTTTATACTCGCTAGTCGTTCACATATGAGATGGTCGCATTCGCACTACGCGTTTGTTAGACAGCACGCTTACTGATGTCTCACCTAATCAGTCAATTGGGGCAACTTATAATCCAATCATATATGGCCTTTGATTATAACGACGGTTATACCTTTCGAAATTCAAATCTGTAACTCTTCTTACTATGCTGGTCGTGTTGCATATGGATTGTGTTGAAAAAAACTTCATATTTGAAAATTACTGACGATTGTTACGCAATCTCTTTTTCACCAACCAATGTTAAAATAAAAAGACATCCTAACAACATAAATATTTAGTATCTTTAAAACCAAACTGTTGTTGTCTAAACTGTCGTTATCGAACAAAATCAATTGTATTGCCCGACAGTAATTATTCTTTCACTTTTCTTAATTGACATTTTGTCCTTTTTCACTCAATATCTCAGTTCTCGTTTTTTGTACATTTACAATTGCAAAACCTTCGTGATTTAATCTCACATGAACTAAGGCGCTTTTTTATTATTCCAAACTCGATTTGTTGTCTTATTTTGTAAAAAATCTGTACTATTCCATCTCTTATTCTATCAGTGTCGTTTCTTAATCTGGTTACTTTCAAGAAAATCATTCATTCCTCCTTTCGGTATTGTATCACTAAACATTCAACAATTCACGTACCCTAAATGTAATATTTCTTAATTTTGATAATGATTTCTTTGAAAGACAATCCACATGATAACATTGTTCTGCAAATCAGTCTTTTGTATTATTATTGTTATTATTACCAGATCACTTATTGGTCTTCTTAGCTTAAATCGATAAATATTTTCAAGTGACAATTTAGTTAATTACACTTCAAAACATCACTCATTTCCTCTTACTAAAAATTGACAATTATGTAATGAAAGACCTATGGTCATGATAATACAGAACAACTTATTTTTATACATCTCGATATTCGATGGTATAATTCTCAGAAGAACCGCGTATAGTGATGTGTACTCTACGTGATCTGTCAAGTATATGTAGAAACGAAGTTTCAGGTTAATTTTTTTTCGTATTACGTTATTTGTATTTTTCTTAAAAAAGATTTTTTAAATGTGTTTACTTTGTTTACGCCAGTTGTTGTTGCTCATAAGATAGAGGCATTTAATTAATTGTCCATGACGAAATCCTGTTGTGGTTCTGGTTTTTATGTAGCCCTGCTAGCATGATTGATTCATTCTGTTGTGCTATTATGCATTAAGTTTATTGTTGCTACAAATGAACAATAGCGTAAGTGAATGGTTGTTTTGTCTTGATTCATAAAAAGTGTTTCTAAAATTTTCTGACTGTCTGTCAGCAAGTGTGAAATAAGATAACCATCACGGAGTGTTGTTTCTTGATATGTTTGTTTGTTTGTTTTCCAACTCTTTAATGATTTATTAATAAAGTTGAGTAATGTGATCTTACGTATTTGTTTTGTTAAATTTAAATTACTTGGATTTTAGAAGTCTGAAAGTCTTTGTAAGTCGCCCTCTGTATCCTCCGAATCTAAACCGGGTAAGTGCACTTGCAAATGTCAAGTATATTATGAATTGTATATTTACGCCGTATTAAAATATGATTCCTTTTAAGTTATGGAAGGTGTCCGTTGATCTATCAAAGGGGAAAGTGCAGTAATTATGTATGTTAGTTTATAACGCATATATCTATGACGCTTGTTCATTTCTATATAGAGTACAATTATTTTAGGCTACTAGCTCAATTTTAGTGTGCCGATGTTATTTATAGTGTCTCCGTAGTATATCACCACAGCTTAGCTTACTACTGTTATGCTCAATATAATTAGTGTGCACTTTTTTTTGGTTTTACTCCAAATTGAATCTCCTCTTTATTATTATATTTTTATTTGATCTGGTACCGCTTATCGTTATTCATAGATCCTAACAACTCAGGAGTGTCGGCTGAAGTATCGAACGTCGAGGTTACCGATGGTACACAGGTTTCAGACCCACCTATTTCGATTGCAACTGATACCAAAACAGAAGTGGAAACACAACCGGTACGTAGAAGACAGTGGGGGTCACGCTCAATCGCGAGCACCCCATCATTGTCTTCAGAATCTTTAGAGGTAAGTTTTTGACTCTTATTCTGTAAAAAAAGCCGATGGTGTTTATTTTCTTAAATAGAAAAGTCTAACGCAAGCACTATTTAAGATCTAAGAGAACCTTAAATATGTAATAAATAAGACTTCATTTGTTGATCAGTCTTTAAAAAACCTAGTAGTCATGTATCAGCTAAAATCCTGACATGAATTAGCTACCGTTAGTCAGTGATGGTCATCTTGCACCGGTGCAACATACGTTGAAAGCTACACAGTCAAAAAGGTGCTCGCAACTTTATACAATAATTTGTGGGCTTCACGTAATACATAACAGCACTACATAACGTAGAATTTCTGTTATAAACTAGCAATCTTTCAAAGACACTAGAATTAAATGTTTACAGCTTCTGTTCGTCTTTCATTTTCAAAATTCATACTTCTGATGGTGTCGGTTGCCGAGTTTTCTAACCTACAAATTTTCATTCTTACAATTTCCATAACCCCACCTGAGCGGAACTACAGTCATGTAGGAAGCAACCCCAGTACTTTATATCTGTTTTTGAAAAGAAAACAGTTAATACATGATTTGGAACCTGCTCCGGTCTGAGCACCCGGGTAGTGTCACAGCTCACACAGAAATCAAGTGACTTGTGTGGTGCATATGTATTTGGTGCTCCTTTGTACCAATATTTATGTTCAAATAAATAAATAAGTTGAAGATAAAATTAGTCAGTCAGGAAATGAGAGTAGACCACACTGAACAATGATGAATGGTGAGAAAATATTAGTGCCTGAAGGTAGCAATCATATTTTCACTGTGAGTTTAGATCTCATCGATTGGCTGTCGAGTAGTGGGGGAAAGGTCAATCTCCAACTGAATCAGCGGTGTTTAGAAATAAAATAGAACTAACCACTTTAGTTCTGGGCATAAACTCCTTTAAGCTGAAGTTTAACTGGGAAGCTTTCACAATTTACTCAAAATTGAATTGACTCAAAATCAAGTTTCTTATTTTTATTATTGTTATTATTATTTTTTTTTTAATAGAAACTCATACCAACTTCATGTTGGATACGAAGTAAAAGTACAGTGATAGATAATGAAAATGATGAAGTTTCACACACATCACCTGTTGCTATTCAGGACACCGTCAGTCATATTGATGATTCAAATGAGAAATGTGAACCGTTTAATGATGATGTTGATGATAAAGCGAAAGAGGAAAATAATGAGTTTGATCATCGAATTAAAAATAAATTATTCACCGATCATAAAAATAATCATAATATTAATGAAGAGGACAGTTCCGACAACAGAATTAAAGACAATAGTAATGATGATAATAGTGATCGTTTACATCTTGAGCGTGAGCTTGAATTAGAAGTAGATGCAGTTGTGGAAAACATGGATACTTATGATGACAATAATAACCCTATTGAAGAAATTTCAGTTGCATATGATTCTCGTACTGTTCATTTATCGTCATCTGATATAAGCCCAAAATTAGATGTCATTATCAAGCGTGGATGTGTTGTTAATACTGCTTCTACTACTACAACTACTATTAATATAACACCACCACCACCAATAACTATTGCTGCTATGACTACAGGCATAAATGTTAATTATCCTACTATTACACAGTCTACCAATCAAATGACAACAAAAATAGGAGAAGGACTACAATCGAATTCATGTCATTTAACTCAAACAAAGAAATCACCACCGCCTAAACGTAAAGGTCCCAAAGGTAATTAAATAAACGTATATATGCAATTTATTTAATGTATAATCCTCTAAATTTTTCTTATAATTTTTCGTTTTATTCTTAACTTGTATTGTAACTACTCTCAGTCCAGACGTTTAGAACGATAGGCGGAACATTTCAGAGAACAGTTCAGCTGGCCTTCAGCTACTCTACAACTACCCTCCATTCCCAGATAGTGTGAATGGAACATTGAAGTAGATCCCCCAACTCTAGCAGAAGTTTAAAAGGCTATAGCTAATCTGAAACGAGGAAGGGCAGCTGATCCAGATGGATTAGCTCCAGAGGTCTTTAAAGATGGTGGTCCAATTTTAGCGATTAGGTTGACTAATATTTTAGCTAAGATCTGGGAGTTAGACGTTGTTCCATCTGAATGGTCACAATCACTTATCGTCCCAATATATAAGAGAGGGTTAAAATCATCCTATGAAAACCATAGAGGGATTAGTTTAACTAATATAGTATCTAAAATACTAGCCTCGATAATTATCAAACGCCTAACTAAGACTCGTGAACTACAAACTCGAGAGAACCAAGCTGGCTTTAGACCTGGTCGTGGCAGCATCGACCACATATTCACCATTCGTCAGGTTCTAGAACATAGGCATACTTATCGGCGTCCGACAATGGTGGTTTTTCTCGACTTAAAAGCAGCATTTGACTCGGCAGACCGCGAGATTCTGTGGCAGTGTCTGTCATTGAAAGGCGTACCCCAGAAGTACATAAACCTTGTGAAGGCTCTTTACAAGAACACTACCAGTCGAGTGAGAGCTTATGACGAACTGTCATCTGCTTTTGCAACCTCAAGTGGTGTCCGTCAAGGCTGTTCACTTCCTTTATTTCTGTTTAACTTCATCATAAACTTACTGATGGAAATAACATTCTCATCGACTGAATTCTCGGGTATTGATCTCCTTCCAAGAGGTCCACTTATCGACTTAGAATGCGCAGATGATATAGTCCTGTTTAGTGAAGACGCTGATAAAATGCAGAGTCTTCTGGTAGCACTAAGCCACAATGCCAGAATGTTTGGAATGCGCTTCTCTCCCTCTAAATGCAAGTTGTTGCTTCAGAACTGGTCTGCATCAACACCTGAACTAAGGATAGGGAGTGAAGTAGTCGAACGCGTTGACAACTTCACTTATCTTGGAAGTGTGATCAGCCCTAATGTGTTGGTGTCTGACGAAATCTCAACACGGATTCGAAAAGCTCGCTTGGCTTTTGTCAACTTACGTCACCTATGGCGAAGGCAAGATATTCGTCTATCAATAAAAGGACGAGTATACTGTGCGGCAGTCCGTTCTGTTTTAATTAACGGCAGCGAAACATGGCCATTAAGAGTAGAAGACACTCGTAAGCTCCTAGTATTTGACCACATATGCCTTAGAAATATTGCTGGCGTCTGCTCGGATCACCGAGTAAGTAATAGTGAGGTTAGACGCAGGGTATTAGGGAATGACGGTAAATCAGTTGATGAGGTTATGAATCTTCATCGACTGAGATGGTTGGGCCACGTGTTACGTATGCCTGAACACCGATTACCACGAAGTGCAATGCTATCCGGTATTGGAAATGGTTGGAAGAAAGTTAGGGGCGGCCAAACCAAAACGTGGCATCAGTGCTTGAAGTCACTAACTTCTAGTCTGAGCCATGTTAGTAGATGCAGACTACTTGCTTGGGGTCCGCGTGACTATGGTAACCAATGGTTGGAGACTCTTGGTGACATGGCTCAGAATCGATCACAATGGCGTCGGTGTATACACTCCCTGTCTTCCCTT
Source organism: Schistosoma haematobium (assembly GCF_000699445.3). Lineage (NCBI taxonomy): Eukaryota > Metazoa > Platyhelminthes > Trematoda > Strigeidida > Schistosomatidae > Schistosoma > Schistosoma haematobium. The sequence goes on from NC_067200.1 coordinate 3,148,210, forward strand.
AAACTAAGAGATTAAAATTGCCCTATATGTTTCTTTCTATGAACTAATTCTTTCTTCCTGTACTATATCCTTATTGCAATCTTTCTTTTACATATTACCACCTCTAAATTAACTACTTTTATGAATCCTTTGTCCATCTTGTTGTGTTAATGAGGTATGGCAACTTGGACCGATGCATAAATGTGCCTGGTCCTACGTTGTAGCTGACTGACTGACTTATTATTTTGAATGAGACTAAACATGACTAAGAAATATTTCTTCCTTTCTAATTTGTTTCTGTGTGGAAGAAAACTAGCGATGGCTAAACGAAAAACATAGCATCAATCCATGAAGTTATTGACAATTGAAATGAGCCATGTTAACACATCTAAACTACCTGGTCGGGGTCCACTTTATTACCATTACCAGTGGTTGAAGACTCCGGGTAACATGGCTCAAAATAGTTTGGAGCTGCCTAGATGTATCCACTCTTTGTCTTTGCCCAGATTTTAAGCTTTTTAATTCTTGATCATTTTCTTCTTATTTCACTGATTTATATTTTCATGTATCGAAATTTAATCCATTCTATTACCACTGATGCTATTATCATCTGTACCATTTTGGGATTCGCCCTGACAATCACCTCTACTAATGAGGTGTGATAAAATGATTCAGTGTTAATACAGATCAGGTTTTACATAGCGTTGGACTGACTGACTTTGAGTCGAATTTGTCTTCAAGTTTTAGTGATGTTTACATTGATTGAATCGCCCCATAGAAATAATTATATCATGGTTTTCTAAGACATATATGAACATGTTAGTAGCTTAATGGTTAAGACGTGCGACTTTCAACCACGATCGTATTGTTAGCACGCTCACACTTTTATGATTAACTTCTCCGTTCAAATCAGTGCGACGTTATTGCTTTACTTGGTGAATATTGCACAATTCGAAGGTTAAAAAGGGTAATTAAATGAAAAATCAACTCATCACAGATATTCATTTTGTCCGTCTACATTTCAAATCCATCCATTAAGTCTGCTTATTCCGTAAGGTATTCTTTTACTGCCTAGTATTCTCGAGCATCTTGCTTCACTCGACTGGTTCGAAAATCAAAATACGACTTGAACGGAACGTAAATACATATTACGAAACAAAACAGTAAGTTAGGTAGAAAAATGTTAGTATATATGTAAATTTTACGCAGTGATATTTCGAAGTCTTTCCAGCTCGTCCATTGGTGTCGATTAGTTAGGAACGAAGATCTAAGTTAGAGGTTACTAACATAATTGTTACTCTTCTATCGACTGGAATTAAATTTCTGTTTCTGCATTATTTCTTATTTTTGAAATTAGAAACAAAGGCTGTAGGCTATTTGGTGGAACCACCAGAGCGTATTGAACCCGTACAACCTGCTAAGCATCCACAAACGGATATTGTTTATATTCGCTTTCTTGTACGACCATTTACTGCTGAACAATTGCGTCAAATGGTTGTAACTCATTTCGGTCCAGTTGTTGATCTATGGCTGGATAAAATCAAATCATCTTCACTTATACGCCTGCAAACAGTTGAATATGCTGCAAAGTAAATAAAATTTATTGATTAACGTAGTTTATATACACTGTGAACCGTTTATCTATAAACTATGTATTACTTGTATGTCTACTACTACTTTAATACTGTATAAATGAAGTTTATATATATGACCAATTTTTTCGGTGTTACTTTTGTCTCACTACTCAAATGGATTGAAATTCTCAGTGATTCTAATTTCTTGTCCAGTATGCAAATTTCTAATCATTGATAACCTATTGGTGAAGCCACTTCTCAAGATGAACTGTCATCGTCTTTCAGCTAACCTTTTCTTATCCAACTTGAAAATAATCATTCTTTGTACTACCAATTGTGTATAATAAAATGACCTGAGTATGATGCTTCCTATCGTATGTTTTAATTGTTGCCTAGATATAATGTTTTCTGACGTAAACATTTGAGATTTAACATCATCATACATTGCACATACTTCTTGATCTAGTTAGAACTGGTTCTCTTAATTAAAGTTGTAAATGAAAGTTGACCAATCGTCGAATGTGATATGAATTTTCTTTAAGTTATTGCTGCACCTTAGCTATTAGTGTAATTTATCTGTAGATCTGGGGAAACCGGCATCACCATATGTTTATCATTGAAGCTCTAATTATCACAGTATCTATTTAATAATTAAATACGTTTAAATATTGCCATATTTCATTCCATACAGATGTCGTGACGGATTAGATGGAAGTCGTTGGCCATCAATGAACCCACGTGTGTTACGCTGCGACTACGCAAGTACAGATTTATTTGAATGGATGAAGGTCAACGGAGATTCTAGTGATCTTCAACCACCGAAGCATTTGTTACTTGGTGACGCTTCTTCAAATACAGAGATTTCCATAGTGGAAGCTGATAAATCAGGTTTGTACTTTTCGATTTTCATAATTGATTCATTTTTTCTCTCAATTCCATTTGTAAACATCTATCAATGAATTATAGTTATATTAAATATCGAAGCTTTTTTATTTTGAATCAACACAATTTAATCCTACAACTTAAATTATACCCTTTTTTTGAGGTTCTAAAATTTCTATAGCAATGAACTTGTTTATAGTCACTGTTGAGCTAAAGGTTCTCACGCTGTTTCACTTTATTCGATTTAGAAAATCGGATAGTATCACTAACCCTACTCTGTGTATCTTAACGCTCTGATTAGGTGATAATTTTATATTAACACCCTCCAAATCCCAGCTACGCAATGGTAAATCCAATGTGAATACTTTTCAACAGAACTTGTATCACGCTCTCAATAAGTATTAAGCAACCCAAAATGATTAAGAAGACAAATATTTTATTTTCCGCTCCAACCTAAGATAATACACAGAAAACTGTGTCCTCGTAAATCTGCCATCCAGATTGCGAGTTCCATGGCGTTCGGTTCAATGGCACACACGATCTAAGAGTTTGAATCGGTGACCGTTAACAGATCGTGTTTGCCTGATTCTAGTTGAATTTTTTTAAAAGAAATGTCAATACAAACTATATTTTTACTTTTACCGTAATTTTCATTGTTTTGTTGGTATCAATATTTAACGTTAAACTTCATTGCTTATTGTTTCGTATATCTTATCTGTTATAAGTGGTTGTTGAATGATTTGGTTCTAGAAAGGTTACAACATCACATACACTATATTTTCTTCACCCTTTCGATCAAATTTCCCATAAAATTTTGTTTTGGGTTCCGATCAATATTACAGCTATAATTGTTATGAATGTTTTGTAATTTTCGTTTTTCATACTTTTTAACTTTCTTATTCACTAAAACCAAAATGATCATAGAATTACTCAATTTTGTTAAGAATAATTAAAGTCTTACTGAAAACAGTAACTGCGAATACATTTTTTAAATTTGACTTTTTCCCTTTTCTGATTAGTTACCTTTCAGTTTACTAACTTTCTAAATGTTTGAAGGATACTTTGACGTTACTAAGTATATTGGATTGTGTCGGAATATCAATTGTTTTAGGCATTTCGTTTTCTTGTTTACTTAACAGCTTATTGTTATACTGTTGTGTTGAGTTTGTGTTACTGAGTTCGTAGTGAAACCATTAGTATAAAATTAGCTTAATTGATCCTAAATTCGCAAGTATTGTAGCCCAACCGAAATCCCTAATAAACATGATCGTTTTTGTTAAAACCATTATACTTATTCTTTGATGTTTGTTATCATAATTCGGTTTAAGATTCTACAGTTGTCTATACAATAACTGACTTATCAAATTTGTATTAGTTTCATGTATGTGAAGTATTTATAAAATGTAAAAGTATAACATTTACAGAAATTTCACTTTGATTTGTGTAGTTGAAAATATGTTTTCGAAGTCTTATCGATTCAGTACGTATTACACTGTCACTAAGTCTGTTTATTTCAGACTGCTTACTTTTTCGATGTTCTCTGTAATTCAGTAAATTTCGTCTCCAAATATTTATTGTTTTATTTTGATTAAGATCCTATGCATTACTATTTGTGATATCAATAATATTCAACAATCTTCACAACATTATACTAATAATTATTATATGTCCACTAGGGATTAATTTCATTGTATTCAATGAAACGTGATCACGTGATATCACAGGTTCATTAAAGTTAGACTTCCACACCATTGGATGTCGTTTTAGTGGTTTAGAGGTTAGGTGTTCACACGTGAGACTAAAAGACCTGGATTCAATCCCCTGCGGTTGATCCGGGAATACTCCATTACTCCGGGATTTCATACTATGAAGAAGAACTTGTCTAGTGCTTTTTGGTTTTCAGCTCGACTTGTGATATCGGTGGCATGCAATAGTCTCCACAAGTATTTATTATTATTATTATTATTAATGGCTTTATTCAATATTATATTTTGGTACAATATAGAATTCTCAGCACAATAGTTGTTCGTTAAACTAGTGATATGTCATAAAATTCCCTAGTTTTACCATACTTCTCTGTTCGTCATTGTCCTCGTTCTCATTCTCCGTTATAATGAACTATTTTCCTGATAAGTGTTTCGTTCTGTGTTTTTAGATAATGGTTTTACGACATCCACAGACCAAGAAAAAAAACCTATCGATCTAAGACGAAAATTAGAACGAAGCAATCGAGACATAGAGCAGCCTCTTTCTGTTACCAAATCTCGACAAGGTGAAAATAAAGAGACTCCAATAGCTGAAGCGAAACGTAAGTATTTAGTCTGATTCAATATTGTGTAATACTTGTCTGATTTTACTTTCCTGTTTACCATCATCAAGTTTTTGCATTGTTGAAAAAACATTAAGATGATAATTTTATTTGGTAATAAGTCGTGTCGCTGTTGAGTTGAGTATTCTTTCGTCCAACATGTAAAGTTTATACCGTTTTAGCTGTAGGAATTACGCCATAAGATACTTGTATACAAAAGCGGCCAGTAAATTTGTAGTGATTCAGGTTAACGCTGAACTTTTATTGGGTCAAAGTTCGTAATTCAAAAAAATCTCGTTTAATACCGATAACCGGACTACATTCATTACTATCTCTTTTAGCCTAAAAGACATAAAAACACAAGGAAAATACAATAACTAACTAGTGTTTATTATTTAGTCAGTATTGTTATCGTGAAGTCATTAATTTTTCAGTTTTCTGAATTTTAAAATGGACTGAAAAGTGTGATACATTGGGAAAAGTGGTCAGGCCGCCGAAATTTCTGTCGTTTATTTTCTGAACTTATCGAAAAACTGTATTCCCTACGTCGTGTTGACTACGACTGAAATTAATGGAATAGAGGCAACATTGAGGAAGTTGCGTTGAAGCTATTATTGCTTCTGAGCTTTCAGATCTCAATTTTCGTATCTCATGTCTAAATAGAGTGGGATGGTTTTTAGCTGTTAGAGCTTTCGACTTTTAGCTGATATGCTCCAAGTTCGAATACTGCTACACCTTCGGTTTGTGTAAGCAGATGGTACCACTAGCATGTACTCTCACAGTTTGGCCCATACATAAATACCTGATGAATTAGTCAACTATTTTCATATCTAAACTAAACTACTTACTATTGTGTAAGGTACTTAAAATGATGTCTAACCTGCATACAAAAATGCAGATATTTTCACCTCTTTTAAACAATAAGTTGTATTTGTGTATAACGCGAATGTTGAGACAATAATCTTAGCAATCATGAGGTTAGGCTTTAGGTGGCGAGGCGATGAATCTCATCATAAGGTAACGAGCTTTCATCGTTCAAGGTAGTTAGAAGACCATTTGCGTTCAGAAGTGGTTTAAGAGAATACCTGTGGCAGCCAAATTGAAACATGGGACCAGTCCATAAAGCCATAGAATTTGTGTAAGTCATTTGGGTAGATGTAGGCTATCTGGATGGGGTCCACGTGAAAATCTTAATCACTAACTTGAAGACTTCGGGTAACATGGATCAAAATGATTCACAGTGGTTCTGATGCGTTTGCCTTTTGTTTTCCTTTAGATCCCGAGTCCCTGAATTGCCTTGTTTTTTAGTTCCTTTAATCTGTATTTTCGAAACCTTTACTGGTACCATATGTACTGTTACTACCACAGTTATTTGCCCCAACAATTTCATCTTGCTGCGGTAATAGGGTTTGGCGACTTGGACTGATCTGCACATGTGTCGTCAGCTTCCATTTCTCGTTTGACTGATATTTTGATCTGTCAGTCAAATTTGAATCACTATTTTTAAATGGCACTATGGTAATTGGCTATTTGTAGACATGTCACTTTTTCTATGATTATTGATTATTATTATTATTATTATTGCTATAAATTATTATTATTATTTCGATGCCCATTCGATTTAGCTAAAAGTGAAGAACCTGCAAAGTTGTTGAACAATTTATTTCGTAAGACAATCGCCACTCCTTCCGTCTATTGGCTTCCTTTAACACCTGAACAGGTAAGTAAAATCTGTTTAATTCTGTTTCGCATTATTCATGTTCCCTATAAAATTGAGCCATGCTAGAAGAACATGTAGGGAATAAATCAGTACACTGTAAAATCATATAACAACATTTCACTATTCTTTCATAATTTATCCACTTAACCTTCAGTCGTACCTTGACATGTACAAACATATAGTTTCAGATATTTTTGCTTAGGAGAGATGGGATGATAAACGTAATTTTCGAAATCAAGTACACTAACCAGTATATGGTTAGCGAGTCACATCACTGTCAATTCATAAACGATAAGTGGAGGATGCCAGAAAAAATGTAGAGGATAATGACATCAAGTGTTTACTGTTAAAGTTGTTAGATTAATGGGGAACAACATACTAATTACTTTTATTTTTTAGTTTGTAATTTCGGTTTGTTTCACACCAACATTCTCTACAAGATCCACACTCCATTTTTTATCGCCGTTGTAGACATTTTTACTGTTGGTCGACTACTCTCCCTATTTCTCGTCCTCTCTGTTATAATCATTCTATACACTCATACGGTTTGCCTGAATTATTCTTCTTTCATTCTATGGATGCGAAACTTCCATGAGAGGTTGTGCTTTCGAGTAGCTAGAATTGGGATAAGAAAGTTTTCTTACTGTCTAGCTGTCCGAATCGGGATTAGCTGCTGTTGTCGTTGGTCCAAGATACTTCAGTTCCAACAAAATGTTTCGATGCATCCGACCAATAACTATTTCACCAGTTTTAAGCAATTAGTTTATAACTCCATATGCTTCCATGAACTGAAATTCAAATCACTCACGCTTTAGTCTAAAAGATTCAACAATCGCAACACATTTTGTTATGCTGTCTGTTTCGAATATAATTGATGTATCACTGTGCCACTTCTTACTGTTTTCGCTGGTATCATTCACAATGATTTCTTAAAGCCCATTAAAAATATCAAGTTATTTTGTTTCATCGTTTCGTTTTTTTTACTTTGAAAATTGATTAGGTTAATCGACGAATAAAAAAATCGGTTGCTGATAAATCGGATGCTAAAAAAATCACAAGCCGACATTCCTCACATCCATCAGAAGAGCCAGTACAAAAAGCAACCCGTAGTCCATTTGCTAATTCTTCCTCGTCTTCGCCTTCTCCTCCTTCCTATCCTTCTGGTTGTATTCCCAATCAATCTCGCAGGAATCCAACCACAGATCGTAGCGCTAGACCAAAAATCCCAGATGCAAAGTTGTCCTCCAACTCTAAATCGAGTGGTGACATTGTTAGGCATAATTCGACAAAAAAAACAGTATCGGGTAATGTATTGTATGACAGTAAACATTCAACGTGTGAATCTAAACCGAAATCTACCAGAGATTCAAAAGGTGAGAGTCGTGACATCGTAGCAGACGACAATAAACAACAAGGTCGGTTACCAAAACAAGATACTTCATCTACTAATCCTACTTTGTCGAAAATTGATAAACCATCTGACAATAGTCGCAAAAAAGAATTAGTGAGTTTACTTGTTTATACTGTCAATGTTATGTTTAAACGAGAATTGATTTCACAACCTGTGCTTCGAAAATCTCATGGTGTGTGTATATTGATTTATGCACACTGCTGTGTACATACATATGTCCCGATTAGAAAAGTATTATATGCTGACGACCTTGGTTGACTGATCAGCCAGTCAGAAAGAACTGTCCAGTTGTAAAACCATTAACAGTGGTTGATGCAACCACGATCAGGTCTGAAACCAGCCTGATTTTCTCGTGTTTGCAGTTCACGAGTCTTTGATAGGCGTCCAATAATTATTGGGGCTAGTATTTTAGATGCTATATTAGTCAAACTAATACCTGTATGGTTATCGCAGGATGGTTTTGACCCCTCCTAGTATATTGGGACCTGTTTGCGTGTGTAACTGAACATCCTGGATTGCAACTCCACTGTTGAAGTCGGAGATACCTAGTCCTGACGAGCCTCATGCTAGGAAATTGCAGCTGTCTATTATTTCCCAGTTGTCTAGATCAGTTTCTATAATTAAAACTATGAAAACTCCACGATTGTTAGGTGAGGTTCTATTGGGTTTTCTTCACCTAATGACATCAGTTATACGAGAAACGGTTAGGGTTATGCATGAACAGTTAAATTGTAGTTTTAAGTTGGTTTTAAAAACCAAGATCAAGGATTTTCTTCACGAACTGAGACCAACTATATTGCAATGCCTTGCCTTCCGGTTTACGTACTCCAGAAGAATGTGAGAACATCGTGTTACTTCACCGAACATTTGATTACACAATTGCATTAATTGCTCTGACCCACAATTTGCCCAAGAAAAAAGTATGTCTTTTAGTTTAGCCTAAGGATCATCTAAAATTCACTTAATCGTTGTATCGTACTTTCTTTGATTTAAAACATTTTAAAAATAACATTTGTACGAGCATTCCATGTACCTAAATAAATGGTTGCTCTGGTTGTCAGAAACGGCATCGGCCTCGTGACTTTCGAAGGAACTCGGCTTTCATCATGAGGCGTCATAACTATTCTAAATGAAGACTTTCTGACTCCCAGGGTAGAGTTTAAAAGGTTTGAATAATTTTTTCTGGTTAGCGTTTTTTTAGCGAGTTAGTTTTCTACGGGATGGGAACGCTAACCCCATGCCCAACCCTCCTCCTTTATCCGGGCTTGGGACCGGCAGTAGCCCCCGGAAGGACTACAGGCGGAGTTATTTTAAAAATAAAATATTGACAATTTTCTCTTCGTTTACAATAGCTTACGTGTTATTTATCACCCCCAATATTCATAGAGATCACTTTCATCTTGACTGTTTGTCCTTTCTGTTGTCGTAGTAACCACCTCCTGGAATGTGGGTCGATTTATTCGGACGTTAGTCTCCACACACTTATTGCGAACTTCTAGCTTAAAAACTTATCAGTGAATGTCGTACAGAGACAAGTTTATGACCATCTAAGCTTTCAGGTTTCATTTAAGCGTTGATAAAATGCCATGAACCATTATTGTTTCTGTTGTAACGGGTGGACTGTAGGTTAGATGCGCAGAGTATTTATCGATCGATTCAGTGACACGTAAGAACGGCCTAGGGTTCTGACTGGTCCCGCTTCCCTGTCTAGCCCAGCCAGTTGAGTCCTGAACGCAAGTCTTAGCCTCTGAGATATGAATCATTATATTTCATACACACTCTGTTTATATACTAATCAAGTAGACCACATCGTACCATAAAATAGAAAACAACATTTACACAATATTGGCCAATAGGGTATGTCCATTTAAAGCCCAAGGACATCATTAGACTTAACATGATAGTGATTGGTATATTCCTCTGCATCCCTAACAGTTTCATCTTCGCTAATATTTTCTGATTATTTATCCTATTGTGAAAACATTGTTGTGAATGCTTTTAAAAGATTTGCTAACTCATCTTAAAATTTACACTATTTTTCATTATCTAGTCTCCATCTACAAATACACGAAAACGCCGTTACTCAAAGACAGATAGCGATGATAAAGAAGTGATTCCTTCAAAACAGAGTCGACCGAGCTTAACGTCATCTGGTGATTCATCTGTTGTAGGTGAAGCATTGGCAGCCTATAAGAAGAACCATATGGGGACACAACATCATCGTTCGGAACACCGTAGACGTTCATCCAGCAATCGTCATAGTTCTCCAAACCATCGTAGTAGCTTTAAGAATAGTTTTCCAGAAGGTTCTCGTGTCAAAGACAAGGATTCCATGTCACATTCTCGTGACAGCGGTCGACGTCGTTCACGTTCATTAAAACAAAGACATCGTTCTCGATCTACTGGACGTAGAGATCGTTCCTCATCAAATCGTTATCGATCACGACGTTAACTTACTGTCTTATATCATTTGGATCAATATTCATACAAATACATACAAATGCATTGTATATGGCATAAAATCTCATTGTTTTTTGCTGGCGTTTTCTTCTTGTGTTATAATTCTTCTCTTTGTTATCCGAAAAATATATTGTTTTGTCACTTTGTGAAGACATTGTCAGTTCAATCAAAAATATGAACATGAAATTTTATTCATTTTGCATTTCTACATTTAAAAAATATAGTAAGAAAAATCGGAATGATCCTATTCGTGATTTTGATAAATTAAGTGTTGAACTGTAGTAGTTTCACATGAAACTGTTGATGTTTTCCCGTATGAAATTCCAAAAATATTCATCTTTTATTAGAAATAAATCGTTTTGCGTCGTAAAATGATCCATCGTTATTTCGACGTCATTTGTGTAGTGGTAATACTGCCTGCTTTAATATTGACCAAAAAGGGTGTTTGAATAAGTTCGACACGTGTTTCAATAACAGCATACAAAGTACGGTAAGTTAGATGTCGACAACACAGTCATTACACTCTTCTGTGTGGAAAATTAACGTTGAATTTACGATGTTTCGTAACCATTATTTTAAATTATTAGAATTTAAATGAAACAAAATGTAACGTTAAAAGGATGCATTTGAGGTCGAACTGGTTTTTGATATACAATATGAGAGTGCATCCATAGGTGCCTTCGTTCATCATCATCATCATCATTATGCATAGGTGAATCTGATTCATTTCATTTTGCATTGTTGATAATAACTTTGTATTGAGCAGTGTGTTTTGCAATTCGAGAATGTTTTCCCTTATTTATTTCAACACATAAATACTGGTACAAGCCGGCACCAGATATATATGCGCCACATAAATCGATCAATTTATGTGAGGGTTGGGATGCTATCCCAGAGTCCAGACCGAAACAGGTGGTTTTCTTGGGGAGCCACACCCGGAACCTTCTACTTAAAGGTCTCATCCACAAGGCAGTGGAGCATCGTAAGGAGATGTAGAACCATTGCAGCCGGTGACTAACGATTGGTTATTACGCCATTTGTTCCCCCAGGATCCTGAAGCCCATATGTACCATTGGTTTCGAATCAGGGTTCTCGAACTCCCTTAGGCGAACTCTCTGTGTCCACCAACCCGGTTAAAGCGTCGGACATTCGCATTTCATCCTCTCAATTTCGTGAACAACACCCCCGCCACGAGAAGGTAGTGAGTAGGACTTCTATGGCAGAGGCTGTACATGCGTGGCCATAGTGAGAGCGGACTGTCCCCGCTATTGGTCATACCAACTCATTTGGGGGGCAAATAAATCGTTTTCGCTAATTGCGTAATGCACAATCGGTAATCGATCGGTCTATCAACTAAAAGACGAGTATACTGCGCAGCAGTCCGCACTGTCTTACTCTACGGCTGCGAAACGTGACCTTTAAGAGTTACTAGTGTTTGATTGCAGATGCCTTTAGAAATATTTCTCGCATCTGTCGGGATCACCGTGTAAGTAATAGTGAGGTTAGATACAGGGTATTAAGGAATGATGGTAAATCTTCATAGACTAAGATGAATGGGCCGCGTATTACGTATGCCTAAAAACCGTTTACTACCACGAGCAATGCTGACTAGTGTTAGGTATTGTTGAAAGAAAGCTGCAGCCAAAACAGGATCAGTGCTTGAAGTCACTGACTTCTAGTGAGCCATGTTGGCAGATGCAGGCTACTCGGTTGGTTCATAATCGATCACAATGGCGTCGGTGTATACACTCTTTGTCTTCTCTTAAACCGTGAGATTAAAATTACTTTATATCTTTCTTTCTACGAAATAATTCCTGCCTGTTTAATATCCTTATACACAATTTTTCTTTTATACATTACTACCATTGAAGTGACTACTTCTATGAATATGTTGTTCATCTTGTATGCTAATGAGGTGTTGCATATATGTGCCTGGTCGTACGGCGTAGCTGACTGACACGCGAACAGTAAACCTCCAAGCTACTGAACTGATATGTCTACCTTCAGACAATCTGCAACATCTCCAACTGTCTACACTGGATAACTGTCACATCCAATATTCTCGAACTCCATTTGTCCATTTGCCTTCATTGCCAATACACGTTTCCTATATAAATAATAAATGCTGTTATCCTGAATTCTTTTTGCAATTTTATAACTGTCAGGCTATAATACTTCCTCAAATCACAAACGGAGTATCAATCCCTCTAAAGATCACAAGTACATCTTGCTGACAATTAACACACTGCTTCAAAACTCAAATCGAGAAATATTTTCTGCGAACTTTTTGTCAACTGTATAACATCTCAGCATATTACATACGCTGCCTAATTATTTAGACTAATGGTCATATTGTAAATTGAATATTGTAAAATTTTAACTACAAATATAATCGAACTATTTCAGTAAAACGGCAGATTAACTTAACTAGGCACCTCAATATTTTTGTTGAACATAGTGATCAATAAGTTTTACCTTAGTGGATAGATACAATCGGCTTATTATTATTATTTCAAAATGTATTCACACTTCAATCACGTTCTCACTTAAATTTATCATTATAGTTTACATTACAAAATGATCTTAGTTATCCATAAACTAAAATTCCTGAAGAAATTAAACAACTATTATATCCTAGTATAGAATTCCGTCGTCAGCGTATAATAAAGACCCTCTCATCGATGATTCAACGCATAACTGGAAACCTTGAGGTAAATCTTTATCCTTTAGACAATTGAGTAGGTATTCCAAAGTGAGCATGTTTTTTTACTTTCAACCAATTCGTGATATCCCACAGTCATCTTCCAAATTTTTGTATAAAATAGAATCGATTGTGCTGGAAGCATCTAATGAATAATTCTGAATAATAAGACAAATAACCACCAAATACAAGTAAAATCTTTGAAATTTATGAATTACAAACTGTATTTGTTATGATATTTGTCCGTCAAGTATCACGTGATAAGGAAATCAATCAGAATACGACTTATACAATCTTGGCACTATGCTATACCAATAACGTATTGACTGGTATGAGCAACCTAACGTCTTATTTGGTCTTTTTTTCCTGACGGTTGAGTCCAGAATACCATTCTCAGCCTCCAGGATATGAATCATTTATTTCAAACAGGAAACCTTGTCGACTATCTCCAACCACCATCTAATCTCAACATATAGTGCACGCAGTGTCGAGTCACCTAGACTGGTGGCCACATTGCAACATGGTCGATAGCATTCAATCTGCACTAAATAAGGAATTGACACACATGACATTGATCACCACCCAGTGATCAATCAGTTGTGATACTTAGTTTATATATCAGCCAAATAGACTGCATTATACCATAAAATAGGAAATAAAATTTGTACAAGATCAACCCAAAAAGTGGCTATGAACGTCGGAGTCTGTAAACAATTGACTGGGCATAATTTAAGAACAGTGAATCGTATCATAATAGTCTACAGGTCAAAATGAAGCTTACAATAACAGGAATATGAATAAACATAATCTAGTTACTGAATAGTTAAACAATGAGAATATATGTATAATATTAGTCCATTAACAGTTCTCAGAAGTTACCTATAAATTAATCTTCACTATGATATAACAGTATTGACGTATATTATTTTGTTGCTAATACAGCAATATTACTGAACAACAAAACCAACTAGCATTATGTCAAATGCTTTATACGAACCGACTAAACTAAAAAGGGACTTTCGTCTTCTGTTAGAACAGGTACAATTATCTCTTTGTAATGTTATATATTGCATTTTCAGAATTGTATCCCAGTTTAATTAGCTTAGGTTCATGTTTTCAACGGAAATAGTGAAAATTCTTCGGCTGAGATGGCTGGGACACGTATTACGTGTGCCCAATCACAAACTACCTCGATGTGCATTGTTCCATAATGTAGGAGTAGGTTGGAAGAAAGCTAGAGGCGGACAGAACAAAACATGGCACAAACCCATGAAGTCACTGAAAAGTGAACTGAGTCATGTTGGTAGGTGTAGACTACCTGGTTGGGATCCACAAGACGATAGCAACCGATGGCTAGAGACCTTGAATGACATGGCTCAAAATCATTCGCAATAGTGTAGGTGCATTCATTCTTTGCGTTCTCCCAAATTCTAATATTCTGAATCCTCGTTGTCTCTTTTTTTTCTCTTTCCAAATTTATTTCACTGGATTATACTCCTCGAATAACGTCCCCAAACCCTAATCTTTCCGAATACTGCTTATACTTTTACTACCTCTAGCACTACAGGATTTGAATCGACAACTGCCTTTCTGTGCTGATGTGGTATGGCAACTCGGACTGATGTACGTAAGTACGAAGTTCTACCTTGTTGACTGACTGACTTTTAACTGGTAATTTTCGTAGCACAGTGGAAAGTTATGCTGAAGTAACTAATTAATAACTGATTCAAAACAAATGTTAAACTGAACGATTATCATATTAGATTTATCGGCAGTATTCATACTTCTAATTACTTCTTTTCAAACCTCAAAACATAGTTGAATATTAGTGGGCAAATCTACAATTTTTATTTCTAGAAGAAACGCATCAAGTAATCAAGACTAATACATTAGTGCTGGTTCAATAGCTTATATTGTCAGAGAGTCAGTCATAGTGAACGTAGAGCTTAGTATATATATGCGTTACAATACCATATTAGCATAATGAGATCGAAAATAACCAGATAAATAGCAAAAGAGAACGAAATAATATACTAACAATGATAATGAGAGAGGCTAAAAGTTGATGCTTATTGCCGACGAAAACACATTCATAAGATGATATTACAAAATATCTCATAAACTAAACTCCTACATAATTGAGTATAGGGGTTGTGGAGATTAGGTTTTTAATTGAGATCATGGACCGATTGATGGACGGCCGTTTCGTCCTATTGTGGGACTCCTCAGCAGTGCAAATCCACGACTCCGCTCGCGGGGTTCGAGCCCATACATAAGTCGTTTCACGTATAGCAGGTCACATACATTCGAGTTTGTTGATATTTGATTCGGTCAAGCCCTTTTAGTAACTTATTAACAGTCACTCGTATAACAACAACTTACCTATACCATTGTACCTTTATTATGGTTGCACTTGTATTAATATATATGTAAGAGCATTGCTTACCGCCTAAGCAGATATTCATTCTGCTAGCTATGGTGTTAGTCGCTTAAATATTACGATGGTTCATTCATTTCCCGATGTATACATAATCGTATTCATGAACTCGTTCATTTGCTCTTCTACACTCGCATAACATTCTGACTTTGTGTGCCTGTGGTTTTAGTGATATGTGCGTGGTGCAATAATAAACGTAATCAGCGCCTCGTATTCGTCCTCTGATTTATATACCACTGGGCATTATCTGGTAACGGTTTAATCGTATACCAACCGTCGCGTACGTCTATATGTGGTACCGCAATTCAGATCCAAATACGAACGAGCTGTGACAACTAATCGAATTACTCACCTAACCAAATTTACCAGAGATATATTTCTATTAAGATCACTACTATGGGTACCTGAACTGGATATTGATTGTTGTCAGCGACATAGAACCTAACATATATGCATATTACTACAGCGCGATTAGATTATCAAGACAAATCTCAGTCTAGTAAAGGTAGTAGTAATATCAGTGGTATTTGATTTGCATATTGTAACTGACGACCATGCGTTATATCTTATTTACCACCCAACTAAACTATTTCTTCGATCATCCCCTTTCGTGGTCCAGAAATGGGTTTTCGAACTGAGAGCTTACGAAATATCTACTGAGTGGCTAAAACACACTACATGCAGATATTCTATCACGCTATTTATATTTCGAAAGACGGCCTAGTTTGACAATTGCATGTATGTACAGCAGAAATTGTAGAGGATACTCGTAAATCTTTTGAAACCGTCCTAAGTGCGGTGAAATGAGGTTAGAATGTTCAATGCAAGAAGTTTCCTGAGTTTTACTAAAGGGGAGAGGACATATCACTGGAGCATTTTGTGCTTTGACAATAGAGTAACTACTCTCCCCACACTTAGATTCGTAATATTAGACGACCTTCACTCTACCTATCGGGTTACAAAGAACAGAAAATCTGTTGCTCATCAAACTTGGTGACCTGCGAAAGATGCTGATACAAGTCAAAAATCGATAAACTGTCCTGCTTGTTTACATGAACTATCGTACAATAAACCTACTTGGAATATTCGGCTTTCATCTTATGAATCGTGAAAATGTAATAATGCAGATCACTGTGTCCCATTTAAAAACTCATATTTTGCTTTAATTATTGATACATTTTCCATAAGTAGTACTCACAAACAGTCCTAGCGGAAACTTTACTCAAAGAGGATTGATTGTGAAGAGACACTCAATATATTAGTAAATGGTGATAATATAGTTTTCACAGGAAAAGATTTTAACAGCTGGCTTAACGATATTGGATCCGGACACCTAGTTATAGCTCCAAGACATCCGCAGTCCAATGGTTTAGCAGAAAGTTATGTTAGTACATAAAAGTGTTATTACATCAGTAATCTAGAAGAGCTAGAAAATGCATCGGAAATTTCTTGCTTCAATATCGTAATGTAGAATATTTAAGAACTTACGACAGCCCAGCTAAACTCTCTAAATCTCGCATAATCCGAACTCGTATGCGTACTTTAAATCCGACTTCTCGTCGAAATCTTAGCCTTAACAGGATTAAACTATTTCGAATCCACGAAAACGTCAGGCAAAGACAATTTGATTCGAGAAGATTAAATTCACGAAATAAAATAAGAAATTTTAAAAACTAGAGTTTGAGGAAATTCAGACGGCAGACGCATCTATGGCACTGTGATCAGTTGCACGCTGTGTCATCTAATGTCTCCAAACATTTGTCGGGATAACTGCAGAACACCAAACTAGTTAGTCCCCATCTGCCAACATGGCTCAGATTAACATTCAACGAATTTATAGACTAATGATAAGTCTTGCGTTGGTGATCCCTAGCTTCTTTTTAACCTTCCTCTACATTAACAAATATTCCATGTTGAAATAGAAGGTAGTTAGGCATGCGAACCACATATCGCAACCAACTCAATAGACAAGGATTCACTACTTCATTCTATCTACCAATCGAACAGTAGATCCTGAACCGTCTTAACCTGGATCTACTTTAATATGGTCGAATTACATAACTTTTTTATTATACAGAAAACTATCAATATACTTACTGTATAGTTAAAATAATGTTCAAATTAACTAAGAGTATCTGTTTTTTATGCAGTATTATTTTATCAGGTACTTTACACTCTTCTCCTCAATTACCACTTGTCAATAAAGTAACAATCACATAAAGGAAGGTGACGCTTATTGCTGAAATTAAGTAAGTAATAATAGTAATAGTAATGAGAATAAGAATATATGAAAAACTACGAGATAGGTAATAAACTATTTACATAGAATATATATATAAACAGTATTATGATCCATGGAAATAATTTTGATATGCTACCCCATGAATACGTCGATTATCTTGAGGTGTCATATTGACATCATTTGGAATATAATAACTAAATGGTTGACGATCAGATTGTTTCATCATAGTCCGTGGAATATTTAACGAATCTTGATAATGATGATGACGTTGACGATGATAATGATGATTTTGATTCAAATCATATGGATGATAATTGTGATGGGATCTCTTGTTTGAAGAGGAAGCAGGCATTGAACAATATGGTGGAGCATTATTTTGTTGTTGTTGTTCTTGACCAGCTAGAATGGATCAATTATACAACAACAATAATAAAGGAACAAGAAAAAAGGCTGAACAGAGAAAGTAATTATATCAATAAACAAGTTACGTAATCAAGATCACGAAATGATTGATTGTTAATGCAGTGATGGCTTATGTCTATTGGGTGGGGTGGTGGAAATTATTGAGTTTCATAATTTATATCACAAACAAATGTTAAATAGATATTTCACAAGTTGAAATCATGAGTCAATTGAAGCTAGAGCACCATGGAAAACCTGGAAGCACTGGACGGCCGTTTCGTCCTGGCATGGGACTCCTCAGCAACTTTTGAAATTTCTAGAAAAAATCTCCACAAAACCCATTCTGTTAAATAGATAGCCAATGTAAACAAGGAAGTTCAAGACAGCTCTTTGTTTTTAGTACGAGACATTCTTATAGCGGAAACCTTCAAACACACCTTGATCTAAATTAGGATCTTCAGGTAGCGGTTGAACTTTAGCCTACTGAGTCATCTCCATAATTCAGGTGTAAGATAACCATTGGCAATGAAAGATACTCGGGCGAGACCATGAACCGACAACTAATAGTTTATTTTATTCCAAGTTGTAAAGCTTCTCGATATAGATGGAGAACAACGCGAAACGTCTGGTCCACAATACAGTGGAGCATCGTAAGGAGATGCAGTCTCATGGCAACCAGTGACCAATAAATGATTCATACGCCATTTGTTCTTTCAGGATAATGGGACCATGAGCACCAATGGTTTGGAATCAGGGTTTTCCAACTCCCTTAAGTGGATCCTTCGTATCCACCAACCCGGTTAAAGCGTCGGACATTCGCATTTCGTCCTCTCGATTTCGTAAACAACACTCCCGCCACGAGAATTTAGGGAGTAGGAATTCCCTTGTGGTGGTTTTATGCACGTGGTCATGTGAGAGCATTTCGAGAGGGAGAGCTGACTATCCCCACGCTCAACCGTATCAGGTCATTTGTGAGCAAGTATTTCGTGGAAAATCGACACTTTCTAGGTTAAAAATTATGTATTTCAAGTGTGTGTTGCACAGCTGAAGCACACAATTTGTATAATCGTAGGATTAAAGGTACTTTCACACTAGGCAACAATCCAAGCATGTTCGGGATGCGATTCTACCCCTCGAAATGCAAAATGTTGATCCAGGATTGGATTGCATCGATGATAGGGAGTGAAGTAGTTGAGTGTGTCGACCGCTCCACTTATCTTGGAAGTCTCATCAGCTCTTGTGGTCTGGTGTGTGACGAAATCTCAGCACGGATACAGAAGGCTCGACTAGCTTTTGCCGACACGCGTCATTTATGGCGTAGGCGAGATATCCGTCTATCAACCAAGGGACGGGTTTCCTGCACAGCAGTTCGTTCCATCCCACTTTATGGCAATGAAACGTGACCGGTAAGAGTAAAGGATATTCGTAGGTTACTAGTATTTGATATTAGTCGTCTTCGAAACATTGCTCGTATATCATGGGACCATCGAGTAAGTAATGCAGTTGTTAAGAAACGGGTACTAGGTAAGGATGTCAAGTCGATTGATGAAGTAGTGAAACTTGATCAGTTGAGATGGCTGGGACACGTGTTACGTATGCCCAACCCCCGACTGCCTCGACGTGAGATGTTCAGTGGTATGGGAGTAGATTGGAAGAAAGCTAGGGGCGGTCAAACCAAAACATGGCACAAGTCCATGAAGTCACTGACAAGTGGACTGAGTCATGTTGGTAGGTGTAGACTACCTGGTTGGGGACCACGAGATGATAGCAACCGATGCTTAGAGACCCTGAATGACATGGCTCAAAATCGTTTGCAATGGCGCAATGGTGCATCCACTCTCTGTGTTCTCCCAAACTCTAATTTTCTGTATTCTTTATGTCCCATTTCTTTTTCTCTTTCCAAATTTGTTTCACTGTATTATACTCACTGAATAACATCTTCAGACTCTAATCTTTCTGATCACTGCTTATGCTCTTACTAGTTCTACCACTACGGGATTTGAATCGACCACTGCATCTCTGTGCTAATGTGGTATGGCAACTCGAACTGATGTACGTACCTACGAAGTTCTACGTTGTTACTGACTGACTAACTGACTTTCACTTAATAACATTCGGAAAACCTCCACAAATTTACTACTAATATCTAATTGAACACCAACATGACTCATGTATTCACATTTGACAGAACAATTAAAACCATTTAGTAAAGAGACAATAACTGGATCTGTAAACAAACAATATTTCAACAATAAATATACATTGAATCAATGACTGACTTACATGTAAATAATAATAATTCTTTATATTGTGTTGCATTTAATTTTAAAGCTTTTTCAGCAGTTCTATGATCCATAATACGACAATTATTAATTTTGTCTTCCCATTTTTGACGTAAATCAATTAATTTCTCATTGAATTGTTTACGTATTAATTTAATTCTATCAGCGCATAAAGATGTTGGCCATGTTGTCCAAAGTGTAATAGCTTCTTGATAAGATAATTTTAATTGAATAGCTTCATCATCTAACCATGGAGCTGATTAATGATTATTTTGTTTTGTTTTGTTTTATTTTAAAAAAAAACATACATATAATTTAATTACATGAATATTATGTAAACAATAAAACCTATTGGATGCCGGCTCAGTGGTCTAGTGGTTAAGTGCTCGCGCGCGAAGCCAGTAGGTCCTGGGTTCGAGCATCGCGTGGTGCGGGATCGTGGATGTGTACTGCTTAGGAGTCCCATACCAGGACGAAACGGCCATCCAGTGCTTCAAGGTTTTCAATGGTGGTCTAGCTTCAACTGACTCATGATTTCAAAAACTGTGAAAATTCTAAAATTCTCCACAAAACCCATTCTGATAATAAAATCTATTCAATTAGACATTAATCAAAGAATTAAATTGACCTTTTCTTTTCAATTCTTATTCGGATTATGTTATATCCCGATGAGTATAATGTGAATGATAACTTTTTGGATCCATTTATGCACCAATAACTATGCGTATACTTTTATTGTATAATTGTTAAATAACTAAACTATACATATTTGTGTCCCTCTTATATTATGAGTTTTATTTTGAAATATAAACTATTACACAGGTTGAAATCATGAGTCGATTGAAGCTAGACCACTATGGAAAACCTGGAAGCACTGGACGCCCGTTTCTTCCTAGTATGGGACTCCTCAGCAGTGCGCATCCACGATCCCGCATCACGCAGGGCTTGAACCCAGGACCTACTGGCTTCGCGCGCGTGGACTTACCATACTTGAGTTATACCCTGTCTATTAATTACTATCTCCCTTTATTCACAATCCTATTTGGCTAAATCCTGTACAAATGTTGTTTCCTATTTTATAGTACGGTATGGTCTTTCTGGTCGGTATATAAACCGAGTATGTTTGAAATAAATGATTCATATCGCAGAGGCGAAGATTGGTGTTCTGTACTTAATAGGCTTGACTAGGAAGTAAGCAGGACTGATAAGGACTCTAGACTGCTCGTACATGTTTTATAAGTTATTGGTCCGGTCGATAAATCACTGTTCTCTAATTGAGGCGGTATCATTACTTTATACATTAATAGGACACAGGGCACAAATTATAACAGATTAATCAAGAGAAAAAATGTGTCAGTGACACAGGTTTTACATGGACTATGACAGAATCGGTAATTAAATTGAACGAATAGATAAAATATTCCTTTTAAACATATAAGTTTTCACTTTTAAAATCAAAATAATACGTTAAGATGATTGGATTGATTCCTATCTTTTGTATGTTTATGGGCTGAAATATTGTCTGATCACCCAACCAAAATAGTTAATGCCCAAGCTCTTGACCTTATAGTTTAATCTATAAGACAGATGAGCAACGTCAAGAAATTTCATGCCATTGTGGCTAGTTTTAGATAATCAGTTAATACGCTACTTCCTTTCTTTAGGACTCCCGACCGTTGTTGCTACCTTGAAGTGGTGGTCGGGCTTGCCTATCGTGATGGAGCAACCGAGCTATACTGACTGGAACAACAGCTCCTCAAGGTCCTGCCACGTCAGAAAGGTCGGTTGAAGAGCGGTAAGACTAAAAGCAACAAACCAAAGGTCCGAAGGCAAAATCGTACTACTGACTGTACAGAGGTGTGGCAGCAGTAAGGTGTTTCCTTCAGACAACTAGCATAACAATGATGCTGCCTTCCCACAAGGAGGGGTGAAGTTAGAAAAGGTCGACCCTAAAAATGCACACCTCGCCTTATCCTACGGATATCCGTCTCCGGCGGTAAGGTCTCAACAAGTACGGAGCTAACACAAAAATCACCCATAAAAAGGTCGTGTGTGACCGACCTCAAGCAGTTGTCCCTTGGGCACTGCGGTCACGCTCCCAGGTCACTAAGACCACCTCTAATCCAATGTCCTTTTAAGGTACCTCCAGAAGAACCCTTCCACGGTGTGGGCAACCGGGAAGTGATAACCGCCCTCATACCTCTAACAGCACTCAAGACCACTGTATTCATAATCAACCTCCCTCTTTAATTCCTATTCTTTAGGACTCTGAAGCCAATACACACTATCCATTTATAATAAGGGTTTTCCAATTTCTCAAAGTGAAGGCTCCGTACCCACCAACCACATCTAAACCCATGGCGTTAAATTCTCGCTCTTTCGCTTTTAGAAATAATGAGTAGAACTTTTTTGAATAGTATTAGGTAGGAGGATATACTTTTCGGTAGATTTATCAAAGACAATCAATATTTACTTATTTGAGCACATAAATATTGGTACAAATGAGCACCACGATATATATATATATGCCACACAATAAGATTGTGTGAAGACAACGAAAGCTATAATAAGTGAAAAAGACAGTAAATAAATAGAATTTAGCGAACGAGAGTGGTATATACTGGGGAAGGTGGTTCCGTTAAGCCAAATATAATCAGGAAGGATGTTTTCAGTTACAGAAGTTATTAATATTCATATATTTATTGAAACATATAGATATTGGTACAAGGGGGAACCATAGATATATGCGCCACATAAATCAATCGATTTTATGTGAGGTCTGGGTTGCTATCCGAGTGTCCAGACCGAAACAGGTAGTTTTCTTAGGGAGCCACACCCGGAACCTTCCACCTAAAGGTCTCATCCACAAGGCAGTGGGGCATCGTAAGGAGATGCAGAACCATGGTAGCTGGTGACTAACAATTGGTTCATATGCCATTTGTTCCCCTAGGATTCCGAAGCCCATGTGCATTATTAGTTTGGAATCACGGTTTCCCAACTCCCCTAGGTGGATCCTCCGTATCCACCAACCCGGTTAAAGCGTCGGACATTCGCATTTCGTCTTCTCTATTTCGTAAACAACACTCCCGCCACGAGAAGGCAGAGAGTTGGACCAAAATACATAAGTGATGCTTTGAGGAAACCCAGGATCGAATACTAGTAAACTACGAATATCTTTTATTCTTAGTTGTTGTGTTTCAGCATTAGGCATTGAGAGGTTTTTTTATTCTATTTTACTGAAATTAGGGCTTTGAAATCAGTGCATTGACTTTCGAACTAATTTGTTTGTTTTCAGTATGTAATTTAAAAATTAAATCAATACATGGAATTCGTGAATACCAAGACGATTTATATAAGATGGAAAACTGAATTGGATATCGATAATAGAGGATATGTCACAATTGATTGGTCACTGGGTGGTGACCAATGTCATGTGTATCAAGTCCTTTTTAGTGCAGATCGAATGCTATCAACTAAGTTGCAATGTGGTCTCCTGTTGACTACCTCCAACCACCATCTTATCTCAGTATAGTGAACGCAATGTCGAGTCACCTAGACTAATGGACACATTGCATCTTGGTCGAAAGCATTCGATCTGCACTAAGAGGACTTTACACACATGGCATTGATCACCACCCAGTGGTAAATCAATTGTGATTACATCTCAGTCCTACAGGAGGTCGGTCGCAGCCCGGATAGCCTGGTGGTAACGACTCTGACTGTGAAGCTGGGCGACACGGGATCGAATCTGTCAGGGAGCACCAGTTCCCTCAAGATCGCAGTTACACCTTATTGACGAGTGCCAAGTAGCATGAAACCCGGGTCCAGGGTTTTCTGTTGACTACCTTCAACCACAATCTAATCTCAACAGAGGATATGTGCATATTACTAAGGAATTCCTAAATGCGGTGGAAAACATTGACTGGATATTATATATTTCACTAGTTAACTGATTAACATTAGTTTGAAATAAATACAACTTATGTTTATAATTTGTAAACTTGCCATCAATGGTATTTCTAAGATTTCGATTATCCTCTAATAAACCAACATCCATCATACGTTGTCGAACACAATTATACAATTGTGAAATGCCAGAAACTTCAAGTTTAGAAGCTTCTTGAATCATAAAATTGACTCTAAACAAGAAGACAATTACAATCAAATAATATTTACTAGTTTTAGAATATAAATTAACAGCTTTTCCATAAAAAATGGCAATAAAACATCTAGTAAAAGGGCAAATAAAATTGTGACTTGAACAAACCAGTTTTCTTAAACCTGCTCATACTGATTTTTGACTTTTATTGAAATTCCGCTCTAACATGACTTCCACAATCAAACTAGTTTTCTAATTTGGTCTAATTAAGTTAGTCAGTCACCAAAACGTAGGAACAGGCACATATATGCATCGGTCCAAGTTGCCATACCTCATTAGCACAACTAGATGAACACCAAATTCATAGAAGTAGTTACTTTAATGGTAGTAATATATTAGAGAAAGATTTAATATAAGGATGTGATACAGGAAGACGAAATAACTTTGTAGAAAGAAAGGTATAAAGTAATCTCAGGTTTAAGGGAAGACAAAAAGTAGTCTAATTAAGATTGTAGTTATCAGTATGGGACTGTGGAGATTGTTGAGTTTTTGATTGAGATCATGAAGCGACTGATGTTAGAGCGCCACTGGAAACCCGAAAGCACTAGATGACCTCTCTCGTGGGATTAAAACCCAGAAACTTCGGTTCCGCGCGCGAGAACAGTTAACCTCTAGACCACTAAGCCGGCATCCGACGGTGTTAATGTCTAACTTCAACCGATCTATGAAATTGCGCGACCATCTTCCATTGTCTGAGGTAAATACCTTTCTCTACCTTATACGTATTAGCTCCACTGGTCACGGCCTCTCCGTGTCAGGTACAGACAAGCGTCTACCTCAGACATTGGAAGATGGTCACACAATTTCGTAGATCGGTTGAAGTTAGACATTTACACTGTTGGATTCCGGCTCAGTGGTCTAAACATTTTGCTTCTCTCTCCTCTTCGCTCCGTTTTTCTGATTGTCTGTACAGATCAACCATTGTATGTAATATACGCATTCAAACTTCATTCTCATATTTGACTTAGTTAATTCTGTTATTCACTAACGCGAGTTAATTCGATAATAATATAAGAAGGCTGATGATATGTATAGTTTGATAAAAATCCTTCACACCATCCAAATATAGTCAGATATTGGACCATTAAAAGATAACTACCAGATCGTTAACCAAAAGATAGTCACTTTGCAAACTATATTTAAAACTTGAAAGTGGTGCATATGATTCTACACAGATGTTCAATATACATATTTTTCTTTGTAGTGCTACCACCGAAGTAGAGTGACCTTATTTGGTACACAAACATCAGAAAAATTTTACAAACATCTCTGGAGAAAAATGGATGTTCTATTGAATGACTATAAGTAGGGAGAATCTTCAAATGATAATGTAAAAATACCACTGTCTAATAACAATTGGATCAGATAAATGACCACTTGTACTTAATTACTGGCTAACTGATGTGAGGGCGATGGAACTAATGATTGATTGTTTGCCTAGTAAGACCAGTAGATAGTCGGACAGGTATTAGTTGAGTTATATATTTTCCTACCCTTATTATTATTATGATTGTTGTCAGATATTGGCGTAGGAATGTACTCACGTTCCAGTCAGATCGATCATGTGCTTTTGATCTGAATTGTGTTGAAGTCCAGTATAATAGACACTAGGGGAGTATCCAGTATGGATATTCGTCTAACCTAAATTAACGTCCCATTTGTGTGAGAGAGAAAACCGAGCGTTATTTCACTAACAGAGTAGAGAGTAAATAAATAATTAAGGGTCCATCCGTTTGATTTAGGTTCTTTGACGGTGAATTAATTTCACCTGGTCATGATTAGAGTATTTCAATAAACCGGCAAAAAATTCAACAATCCGAATCAAGCAGCTGAATGACGCAACACTAAGGTAGTCTCCCTACTGACAAAATGAAGACATAGTAATGTATCAATCTAAGTGTCTTCACTTTCGCACAGTAAATAAAACGACGGAAATAATTAAATTGAACAAAAACGATAAGAGTAGAAGAAATAATGGTAGGACGTAAATTGAATAGCATAATCCAATTTTGTGCGGATTTAATTTCAAAAGTTAATAAAACTCACCTAGACGAGGATGACTTTTTGATGTCCTCGGGTAGCTTCTCGTTATCTTCAGATGACTTTTTGGTGCCATCCGATGACATGTTATCTGTAGGTGTGAAAATTTAAAAAGTAGTAAGTGCCTCTTAACAATAAGACTAAATAAATACGGTCCTCTTTAGGAATAAACCGATGATTTTCCTTTGATAAAAATTTTAAGCAACAAAACAAGAAATAATATTTATGAAAAAAATTCCATCCAAATTCATTTAGTTCTGGTCTTTTTACACATGTTGATTCTAGAATAACTGAGTGGACCAGTGTGAAGTAACCTTGTTGAAACTTATCAGATTTACTTATAACATTAAGTGGAACATTACAAAGTGGGTAAAAAGACGACATAATAGTTGTGACGAAATAAAAATAGCAAACGCACTAAGGGCGTTGGCCTACAAAGGAATGAAAGCATGATATACTGAGATGATGGAGAAGATTCGTAGCTCAGGTGGATGGTTTTGATGGAGTTTTGTTCTCTGAGATGGATGGTTTGGTCGTGGAGCTTTCATCGTTCTTCTGAACGACATCATCAGCACAAATTTCAGATAGAAGTGAAGTGTTCGAATTTCTCCATAGAGAACAGCTGTACAGAACAAGCTGTGAAATGCATATGGAGAAATTCGAACACTTCACTTCTATCTGAAATTTGTGCTGATGATGTCGTTTAGAAGATCTATGAAAGCTCCACGACTAAACCGTCCAGCTCAGAGAACAAAACTCCATCAAAATCATGATACATTGGACTCACTTTAATATTTATGAAGAACGCTCGAACAAAACAGCACGATGTCTGAATTAACGAATCATTTATGTGAGAGCACGAAATCATAGAGTAGTGTCGTATTCCCCTGTAGATCTGAAAACCGGAAGTCACGATGATATTTGAGCAATCGATAGGCTTGTCTTCGCAACAAAAATACAAAAGCACTGCAACCTAGGATATGAAACCGTTAGTTTACCATACAGACCGAGATCTTGAGTGCCACCGCTTGAAATCGGCTCCGGCAGCCTATAGTTGTTCAGTCGATTTTCTCTTTACCCTTCAGTTATACTATTATTTCATGGTCTCCATAATTTTGACTTATATTATTTTCGACCCGTAATCCCTATATTTTTTGTTCTTAATTATTATAGACCACGATTTTTCCAGCTTCTTGCAGATGATGGAATATGGCTACGTGAACCAATATGATATCGTACCACATCCTACGTTATGACTAAGATTTAGTTCGGCAAGAGGCATGAAAACGTGAAATGAAATTTTTAACAGCAAGTTAGGCAAGCGGCTTGTTCAACATAAATCACATTTGTTTATACATTGTTTGAACCACTGATCAAGCAGACTTATTGTTAATACAAATGCAGTTGAACTGAATGATGCCTACAACTATTTAATTTTCTAATATCGAACTAACTGACAAAGTACACCATTACTGAAGCAGAAACAGATTTAGGAGTGAAAGTTGCATTAAATTTCTCGACAGACTGAAACATACCCACAATGCTACCCTAGGTGACCAACAGCATTTTCATTTTATGAGTCTTCACTTGGTATTTGTCAACCAACAATACGAATGACAGCGGACAGAACTATAGAATAAGAAAGAATCATTTTTACGTGTTACTCTAGTGGTTACTACACCTAATATGTACTTAGTCAGGATCAGTAACTCAGTTTTACTTTGAATCATCAGATAAAACATGTTCCTCATGCAGTGCCTAAGTAATTTTTCGTAATCGTTTGATTTTTGAATGTTCCTAATATATAAAAGAATACTGTAGGAAGAAATAATGTGTCGAAAGTTTAGAGAATTTATTTTCAAAGGAACCTGTTAGACTCCCATTCTGAGTAACAAAATACACTGCAAAATTCTGAAAGACGGAACTCCACCCCCGTCATCGATGGAAAAAGCTTATTCTTATAGAATATTATTGTAAGTAATTTGCTATAATCGAACAACCCCAATCCGAAAATTGGACACGCGCATGATTTAGGAAAGGTTGGTGCATTTATTCGTAGCATCTTACCAGATAATCCTACAGGAGTTTCAGTCAAAAAATTAGTAACAGGTAAGAGAACCGACGAAAATGTTGAACCCCAACCATATAGACCCCTTAAACTAATCCTAGGGTCGGAAAAACAACGAGATCTTTTGCTACATAGCGTTCAAAGTCACAATATTACCGACATTCGAGTAAGACCTGATATGTCTCTAAAAGATATAATAAAAGGACGGTACTAGTTGAACTAGAAACCTGCCGATAAAATGGTGAGGAAAATCTCTGTTTAGTGGGTTTTAGAATAGTCAGGACTTGGAAGCGGATGCTACCAAGGTTTGGATGGATAACTCGCTCTCTCTAGGAGTTTTAAATGAAAATGCTTGTAGTCTAAGCAATGAATTCAAAAGACTAGGAGCATCAGTGGACAAATTAAAGCTACTCAGTGTAACTGTGACGAAAATTTGATTAGTCCATGACTTCGACGTTACTCCAGAACTATCCAGATACCACTATCTAAGAAGTGATAGGAAGAGATGCAAGGAAGTGTGTGAGGTCTTTGCATACATACTTGATAATATAAATATCCTCTCCTCTGATTGTGAATTCCATGATAAAGGAACTTGTAAAGTCATTAGCCGCGAACTCACTATCGAATGTTGTACATTTATACTCGTTGTCATCTATCGTAGCCCAATCTGTTTAGCTGATGACTTTATTTTAGAGCACTTCAGCTATGAAGTGGAAATATCATATGACTGATATTACATTTTAATGCACCTGACATTAGTTGGACTGAGAGGACCAACGTAGGACCTGTAAACTCCTTCGATAGTAGGTTCCTGATAACGGTAATGGAGCATGTTTAAGTACAGAATGTATCCGAACCCACAGGTTTTGACTCAGACCAAGGATTTTTTATGTTACACTTAGTGATCACTCATAAGACTGAGGATATCGCCAACCTAAATATACTTCCACCATTAACAAGTAGCGATCATGCTATTTTTCATTAATGTTTAGAGCTTGTGACTCAATATACGATCAGTTTAAAGCTCACCCAAGTGTATGGAGAGCAAACATATCAACCATTCACGAGTGCGGTGGAAAAAACAGACTGGTCATTAGATACTAACTGATCGGTCGAAAAATCATGGTCTATTCTTAAAGGTAAGCTTAATTCAGTTACGTTCTTGTTTACACTATGCTTACTACCACGTAGACCAAATAACTGTCCACCATGGATAACTAAACAGGTCGAGAAACTTCATGGACATAGGAAAAAAAGCATTGGGACATGCTCATCTCTACAGGTTTACGACAGTATAGATGTAGTTATTGTAAGACTAGGAATGCTTGTAATGCGTTGATAAGGAAGAGTAAACAGTTATATGAATAACAACTGACTAGGGATTGTAAAAATAGTCCGTGAAGTTTATTATCGTATATAAAGTGGCAAACTCAGAGAAGTGATTGAATCTCACCACTTTTGGTAGAAGAAAATCTATTGATACTGGCAAGGGATTATGCCAAAAAGCTGAAACTTTATCAACATATTTCAGTAAAGTGTTTTAGACTAGCAATTAGGAATGAACAACGACGCTTGTCGACGGATCCCGTAGTTACTGCGAAAGGAATGGTCTTAACATTACTTCATCTTAAATCAGATAAGTCCAGTGATTCTGACGATATTCATCCTAGGATTATGAAAGCCCTATCGGATGTAATTGCTGAGACTGAAAAGAAGCAATAATTAGTCCGGTGTATAAGGCGAGGAGTAGAAAATTAATTAGCAACTATCGACCGTTTAGTCTAACCAGTGA
Source organism: Schistosoma haematobium (assembly GCF_000699445.3). Lineage (NCBI taxonomy): Eukaryota > Metazoa > Platyhelminthes > Trematoda > Strigeidida > Schistosomatidae > Schistosoma > Schistosoma haematobium. Next base: position 3,178,667 of record NC_067200.1, read on the forward strand.
AGCTGTAAAACTAATGGAAAAGATCATTCGGATGGCTGTTATAAATTATGTGGAAGGGCATAATCTTTTACCTAGGGAGCAACATGAATTTCGGGAAGGCCTATCATGTTTGACAAATCTCATTGCAAAAGAAGATTGGGTTGTGGCAAGAGATCGAAATATTCCTGTATATGTGATTTTCATAGACCTAAGTAAAGCCTTTGATAAGATCTTCCACTCTGATCTTAAATTAACGCTGTAAAGTTTTGAAATTCATTGTTGAGTCATAGACTAGATAAATGACTTTCTTCATGACAGGAGGCAAAAGGGTAAGGGTAAATAGGACTCTCTCATATTAGGAACGTGTAAGTAGAGTTTCCCAAGGTACAATCCTCGGTCCTCTTCCGTTTTTACTTTATGTAAATGAATTATCAACTGTAACAAAGTCATCCGTCCTACTCTTCGCCGATGACATCAAGATTTGGACACCCATACACCATATGTCAGAATAGTATTACAGAATGATCTCAACTCACTGGTGGCATGGATAGACGAATGGTCACTAGAAGTGAATCTTAACAAGAGTGTGGTGATACATTCAAATACCTATGATGATTCACAACATTACACAATATGCGGATTCATTTTACCCGAAGTAAAAAACTATAAAACTTAAAAGTCATAAAAAGCAGTGAACTCAAAACTACTGGTAACTGTAAGAATGCTTTTGTAAAATGCTTTTGGGTACTATGTGTTATTTGTAGGTCTTTTCAGTATATGGATGAATAAATGTTTAGATTATTGTACCCGACTATAGTGAGGCCGCATTTAGGATATGGGGTTCAGGCAGCTAGTCCTTGTTTCAAGTATGAGGCGGATATGTTGGAATGAGTCCAACGACGAGGGACTAAAATAGTAAAGTCTTTCTGGCCTATCTTCAAATGAAGACAGAATGAGACACCATAACCTATTTCCGTTATCTTACCGCAGATTAGCCGCACCTTCTTTTGATATATTCAAAGCACGATTGAACCTCCACAGTGTTATAAACTGCAAGGATCAATATAAATCGATAGATCCCTTATTATTACCATTGAAGCCCAAATACTTACCAGAGTGACGCACTAACTTATAGATTGCGCGAAGCGAATAAAATAGTGGTTAAGAGGCATTGGAAGTTTGTTAGCTTTGAGAAACATTGCTTAAAATGACGAGGTAACGATATTACGATAAGACAAAAGTTTATCAGAACATGTATAAACAACGGTTTTTGTACCAACAAAAATAAAACCACTATTTCATCTAATATATGTGACTACATTCATAAACAATATTTTTCCCCATCTTTTAAAACTAACATCAATTATTAACTGATTAATGCTCATGCTACTGTCGCTATTCAAACAAACTCTGTCTCAGTCACCTAATCTGCCTTAATGTCCACAGACTGTAGTTGATGATTATGTTTTATTTCATTCTTTTAGGTTTTCTAAACTACGTTGAAGCTTCTGCTCGATTGGCTATTCGACAACGCTATCGAATTTATATTACATGACAGTTCTTTGCTGCCACCACGCACAAAGGAACACTTGTTAATCAAGTGAACTCATTTGTAGTTGTTATCCAAGAAGGAGCTTACAAGTAATATTCATTTCATAACAATTGTTACCGTTTTTGTTTTCCTTGTTCAGTGTGGCGGCGAATAAATCCATAAAACAAACGGTTATGTAATTCTTCAACATTGGTGCTAACCTCACCAATTTTGCTGGACACACTAGCTGTAGGCGTCCGATCTCGCGTCTGCACGCATCACTTGAAGTTACTAACCAGATTAGACCAGACGTTTCTCGACATATCTATAACTTTCCAAATACAGCTTCGAACTCCATTGTCGACTTATGACTTGACTAGGTAGGTATTATGGGGTAATCAAGGTGTTACAGACAAAAGCGTCGTCAAACATTGGTTATCAATGGCATCTTCAGTAGTAAGCCTGATGTGATGTGGTTCACCAAACACTAAAGTGAGTTTCTGTTCATTATTTTAACAAGCATTATCTCTAAGTTTTCGTTTTTTCAGGGATAATACTTTTGTATTGTCGAATTTTTTCCAATTGTTATCCTCAATAATACGGAACACCTAAACTGTATGAGATTAAGATTCTTAGATCCCCACCTGATGCCATTCTATCCCGACAAAGTAGAGGCCTGATTGTTCTGTTCGGCAATGAGTTGGCCACATACATCCCAGCAATTGCAGAACATTATAGCTCAAGTGCTCACTCAATCCCCCATTTAGAATTGGCATCATATTTCCTATTATTTCATCTTAGGTGTTGAAAAACGTTGTGTTTCAAAGATTAAATTCGAGCCCCATCTGTCCTGTTCCACGATCAAAAGAAAACCCATGTGTCACCGCTACTTTGATTTCTTCTTTTGACATGACGAGGCTTGCCCAACGGCACAGAACACTCATGCTTCCACGTAATGGAATTTATTTTCTAAACTACGAGCATATGTGTATAATACTCCCAAAGTAAACATCCTATCCATAAGGCCTAGGTAACATTTACTTTCAGGGCGTGACTATCCGATTGCACACTAAGCAGAATATTTCACTTATATTTCTACGCGCTTCTAGTTTACCTACCGCATCTTTCCTTCACATCCTCAATCTGGAGAAATGTTCGGTATTACACGAGTGTTGATGTTATTGTGACACCGAGCAATATTTCAGAAAATATTTATTTGTTCCACGACCCCATTGTTATTTTAAGAAGTCAATATGGTCGACGTTCAAAACTCATGAGAGCCTCTCACCTGGTCTTATCAAGTTGTTGACATGAACTCCTACATAATTATCTGGTAATATCTTACGAGTAAAGACACCGATCTCTTCCAGACGATGCGCGTGTCTAATGTTTGCATCAGGATCGTTTAGTTATAGCAACTTACTTACAATAATATTCAATGAGAATGAACTTTTTCCAGTCATTTCATGGCTAAATATAGTCTTACTTTCAGAATTTAGTGGAGTATCCTATCACTCGGGATAAAAGACTGTCTGAAACATATCGACAAAACTGGCGGTTTGAGGCCTTTTTCATCCCCTTCTTCGTTCCACACTGTCCATTTCATTAATTGCGACAGCTACACTGCAACTATTTAGAGCTCCGACATTCATACCCAGATATTCAATTCCTACCTTAAAATCGTGACCATCAATATTCAGTGTAATATCACACTTTGAATGATTCAAAACATATCTCTCTTTTTCATGTTTCAAAGTTCGACGTTTGTCTCGCATCATAACAGCATGTGCTAGACTAACACATTCTTAACATTTGTAAGTGCAGCCACTATTATCTTTCTTGTTTGCCAACCCCAGAAGTGTTATCGCCTCCCGGATCAGTAACGTCTTACACGAGCGGAAAAATATACAAACCCAATCGGAGTTAGTAGTCAAGGATATTTTGCATGCGGTAAGACCTAAGCTTGCAAAAATCTAGTGTAACCACCTTTTACATTCATCACATTGTATTTCATCCTCCATCGAGAAAAATTAATTTTAGCGTTTGATCTTAGATGGCTAGCGATTGTTGTGGATGCGTAGCACAGTCTATCTACTTGTGATTTAGTGCGGATGTGTGAACGAGCGCCTTCAGCTATGATGTGTCTATTAAAATCGATGAGACCACCATAAAACATCTAAGACTTGCAAAACTTTATTTTAAGCATATATTATTATATTTATTATGATTATGTATCGCTTCTGATGCTTCAAGGTGCATAAACCATTGATAAGGCTGTGTGGCTGAAAATTTTACCTCTTTTGTTGAAACATTCAAAAGTGATCTTAATAAGTTATTGACATACTGAATTTGCATAACTGTGATACAACTGAGTATCATAAACAACATACACTACACAAAATATGGCGACGTTGGGCTCAGACAATTCCTGTAACACTTATTCATAAGTGATATTCCAGCTGATCAACATCTTAAATAGAAAACTAAAACAATTTTATCTGCTCTTCATACGGAAAGTCGAGGCTGTAAATAAATACAAAAATCCAGTAATGTAACTACTTGATCACAAGTAATCATTACATTTTTGTGATATCACAATGAGTAGAAAAAAATATAACCAACCGTCCCATCAATGCTCACTTTATTTGAAAATATCAAGTCCAATCTTGATATTGGTACCTATTTGATCATTATTTCGTCCCAAGTATGATTTGTGCTTAGAGTTGGACTAGATATAGAATAGTAAGTGAAAGAGGTTAAAACAGTGTCCGTTTCCAATAAGGTAGTAACATTACGTGTCAAATAAGGTAATTGTGGGGACGACCAACGGGTTGACCCGAGGAAGCTTGTAAAGAGCCTAAGATATTCTATCCAATCATCTTGTGGAGGAACATCTCAGAATCTCAACGTGTAACCGCCCTATTGGGAAAATGCTAAAAACCACTGTTTGCCGATTGGATGACTACAATGATGATTTCGCTTTTACTTAAAAATATAAATACGAGTTTTGTGCCATATTGGACAGTGAAATAACATTACACCTTATTTGTGACTTGGAGGGTTCTAGCGTTCGCCTGTTCATGTAGTACGCGGTATATCAAGAATCTAAGATCTAAATATAACAATAATTCAAGAAATACCTGTTACTGAGTTCTACCACGTAGCCATATGGTGGGCGAATTTTGATTCGCCAAATAAGGCCACTTTGTGCGAGTAAAAAATTTAATAACAAGTGGATTTAATCGGCCAAGAAATTGTTTCGTCTTCCAAGGAATATAACCGCTTATACGTATTAGTCGGTTTAGCCCAATAAACTTTCTTCATCACTCAGTAGCGGATTAGGGGCTTGAGTATCGGTATCAGTCTCAAACAGAAAGACGATCAAAATCGATAGTCATAAGTCCCTGTATTCCACAATGCTATAGGACTAATAAAGATGTGTGGACTCATCCATTTTCGAAAATAATGTGCATTTTTATTATCCAATTTTCCATGTATCAAATGATTCTTTATATCGCATTATTCTCTACTATCGCTTAGATAAACTTAAATTATTTCTTCATTATGATTGATTAATTAGTGTTTTCTAATGAACAAATTTAACAAGGAAACTTGCACAGTCAATTAATTTTATGAATTCAATACCAACCCTATAGTTGAAGTGATGATTTGCAAAATGTTAGAGGTCGTTAGGAGTTTGGAGCTAAAAACATTCGATTCGAGTCCCATCTGAACATCGATGCTAGGGTGCATGGAACATCGTCGAGGAGTCATGTATAAAGTGAAACACGAACCCTGAATCCCGCTGATATACACTTCTCAAGTCTGCTAAAAATACTTGTCTTTATGTCAATATCGAGGTTATCTGCTAAGGCGTCACATGTGCAAAAAGAGACCAACCAATAATTCATAATAGTAACAGAGAGATTAGAATCCTATTATAATTATTCGAAGCACTTCAATTCAATATAAGCAAACTAATTTAAAGGCAGAATGAATTTAATCCATAATTTGTTAAAATTGAAAACCCCAATATATGTAGGAAACATAGAAAGAATACTTGAAAAACAATAACTTAGTATACACATACAAATAGTATTTTGGCGCGAAAAGGAAAGAAGACTGCAAGATTTTGAGCATGAGCCAAGAAAACCATATCAATTGCTCTATTTGAAATTATCTTTAATTATCATCATCGTCAGTCTCATGATCCTCCTCATCGTCATCAGACAATTCACCACCTATATGTTTGATACGATTACTATGAGCCAGTTTAATATTCATTCTTTTCGATGGATCTTTAGTTAATTTCGACTCTAATACGCCTAGTTTGGCTAAATGCCATTCTAATTCTGTGAAGAAAAAAGAAAACACGAAATATGAAGAGGGAAATAAGATTGGATGAGTTATTAGAATATATTGTAGACTAATATCATTTGTAAAATAAAAATCATCTACAGAAATTTTAGTTAAAACGAAATAATGAATATTGCTTAATTCAATAACAATGAGATAAATAGAAACGTTGAAACAGTAGTATAAGAGTGTTTTCGATTATCATTAGCAGTCGTAGCTTTCAACAACGAACGAGTAACTACTAAATATCAGTAATTCTAAGGAAACTATGATGACCAAATAAACAGAACTGACGAACATCCTCGACCTCAAAAGACGAAGTCTCACAACCATAGAGCGAAACTGCTCTCACCGATGCGTTGTACACCCAACCTTATACAGCCAAAATCTTATCATAACGACGCTAAAGTAGCTCGGAATTGCATAGGCCGCTCAGCCTTTCACGATACACAAAATGATCTAGTCACTCACGTCACCACCAACACACACACAGCTATCAGTATCAGGAAAGATTCCAACAGTGTTGTTGAACCGGACGAAAGACTCAGTAGACACCGAACTTCGAGGTTGTCAGGCTAAATTCCGTAAGGATCGGTCGTGCACAGACCCGATCGCGACACTACGAATCATCACCAAACAATCAGCTGAATGGAACACGTCACTAAACATCAACTTCATTGATTATGAGTAGGTGTTTGATATTGTGGATAGGAGAACATTATGGAAACTTCTTCGACACTATGGTGTATCTGAGATTCCAAACATCATGAGGAGTACATACGACGGACTAAAGTGTAGAAGGACAGCCGATAGACGCACCCCAACTAAGGACCGGAGTCAGATAAGGCTGCTTCTTTTCTCCCTTTACTGGTGGTTGACTGGATTATGAAGACCTCGATATCTGAGGGGAGGCGCGGAATACAATGGACAACTCAGAATCAATTAGAAGATATGGACTTCGCAGATGTCCTGACTCCTCTATACTGATGTATGTGCGAGGAAGCTAATAATTGGTTATTTGCTTAGTCAGATCAATAGATATTCTGGCACTTGTTAGATGAGTTATATATTCTCTTACCCGTATTATTACTGCATTGCTGTCGGCTTATGGTGTAGAAATATACTTACGTTCTATTCACGTGTTCTTGATCTGAGTTGTGCTGAAGTCCTGTAAAACAAACACTGGGAGGTATCTAGTGTAGATATTCATCTAAGGCAAAGTAGCGTCCCATTAGTGCAGACGAGGAAGACCGAACGCTATAACACATACCATACACACGAACAAATGCAGGTCAATGCAACCAGTGTAGCAGAAACCTCTGCATCAGTACACCTCAACGTACACAAGGGAAAAGCACGATAATCAAGCACATCACGAAGAACACCAACCCAATCACACTTGATGGAGAAACTCGGGAATAGGTAGAAACTCCCACGTATCTGAGTAGCATCATCGATGAACAAAGAGGATTTGATGCGGACGTAAAGGCGAGGATTGGCAAAGCAAAGAAAGCATTCCTACAGTTGAATAACATATAGAACGCAAAACGACTGTCAACCAGTATCTAAGTCAGAATCCTCAATACGAACACAAAAACAGTTTAACTGTACGAAGTTGAAACTCGGGGGACTACTAAAACCAGCAATAAAAAGGCACAAGTCTTTCTAAATAGTTGTCTACATAAGACACTCCATGCCCGTAGGTTGGACATCATCAGCAACAGCCAACTGTGAGAGAGGACGGACCAGCTTCCATCTGAAGAGGAAATTAAGAAAAGCTGTTTGAATTGGGTAGAACATACATTGCGAGAACAATCAAACTGCATCACAACGCAAGCTCTCACTTGGAATCCCGAAAAGAAACAGAAAAGAAGAAAGCTGAAAATCACACTACGTTCAAATTTCCAGGAGCTTAATTTTTACCGCGAGATTCACTTTTTGACCTAAAATATGCCAATGACATAGTTCTTTTTGGTGAAGACGCTAACAAAATGCAGAGTCTTCCGATCACTCTGAACAACAGTGCAAGCATGTTCGGGATGCGATTCTCCCACCTCGAAATGCAGAATGTTGCTTCAGGATTGGGTTGCATCGACACCCGAACTAACGATAGAGAGTGAAGTTGTTGAGCGTGTCGATCCCTTCACTGATCTTGGAAGTCTCATCAGCCCTTGTGGGCTGATGTGTGACGAAATCTCAGCACGGATACAGAAGGCTCGACTAGCTTTTACCAACTTGCGTCATCTATGGCATAGGCGAGATATCCGTCTATCAACCAAGGGACGTGTTTACTGCGCATTAGTTCGTTCCGTCCTACTTTATGGCAGTGAAACATGGCCGGTAAGAGTAGAGGATACTCGTAAGTCACAAATATTTGATCAAAGATGTCTTCGAAACATTGCTTGTATATCCTCTGACAACCGGATAAGTAACGCAGTTGTTAGGAAACGGGTATTAGGTAAGGATCGCAAATCAATTGATGAAGTAGTGAAACTTCATCAGTTGAGATGGCTGGGACACGTGTTACGTGTGCCCAACCACCGACTACCTCGGCGTGCGTTCTTACATGATGTAGGAGTGGGTTGGGAGAAAGCTAGGGGCGGCCAGAATAAAACATGACCCAAATCCATGAAGTCATTGACAAGTGGACTGAGCTATGCTCGTAGGTGTAGACTACCTGGTTGGGATCCACGAGACGATAGCAACCGATGGTTAGAGACCCTGAATGACATGGCTCGAAATCATTCGCAATGACGCAGATGTATCCACTATTTGTGTTCTCCCAAACTCTAATCTTCTGTATTCTTTATGTCCCATTTCTTTTTCTCTTTCCAAATTTATTTCACTGTATTATACTCACTGAACAACATCTTCAGACTCTAATCTTTCCAATTACTGCTTATACTCTTACTAGTTCTACCACTACGGGATTTGAACCGACAGTTGCATCATTGTGCTAATGTGGTGTGGCAACTCGAACTGATGTATGTACATACGAAGTTCTACGTTGTGACTGACTGACACTACGTCGGCAATGGGAAGCAGACATAAAAAGGAAAAAAAGTAACTGGAAAGGGTTACTCAGGACAGGGTTGGAGGGAAAATGTTGGTGGGTGGCCTGTAATAACCTAATATTTACCAAACCATGAACTATAAAACTCAATTGATAACTTTGTTTTCGTAGTATTCGGGTAAAATTACTAATTTACAGACTCATCGAGTGACTGGAATTAATCAGCCATAAGCAACGTAGAACACGGAGTGACGAGATAAATAACAAAGGAGTCCGAGAAATCAAGCAACAATGTGAATAAGAAAGACTAAACATTGAGAATACGGTTTGAACAGAAGAGTTGAAAAGGCATATATGAAGAAATACTAGAACTCAAGATTAAAAATAGATAAAGAGTGGGTACATCGACTACGGTGTGTTGGGGACGATAGATCCCCAAAACTCAAATTTTGTAATTTACTTATCGATTAAATGTGCAGATAGGTCAATTGATGAACTATCAATTAAATGTACAAATAGGTCAATTGATGAACTATCGATTAAATGTTCAAATAGCAGTCAATTGTTGATTAATGTTCAAAAATCTTCTATGACAATATCGATTGTAAATAATTGTATAAATACGCTTGACTTGTATGCTTGATCGGATCTGCCTGCCTGACTTGTTATCTGCTGTTTGTCTGTAGAATACACTTTCTACACTTTACCCAGACTTCTTGATCGCGTTAGCGGAGTTGGGGACAACGGACCAGAATAGTCTATCGAGTCGCTGAATCATTGATCCTTCGTTCGTTCGAGTAAGACGCATCAGTAATCGCATTCAAGCAATAACGAAACATAACAGGTGTGACAGATTCTAAGCCGCAACACTCAAAGTCTCTAACCGATAATTGCAGTTATTGTGTAAACCACAATGAGATAGTTTGAATTTACCAATACGGACAAGGCAAACTGTAACTAACTTCATGGGCTAGTGCCATGTATTCATCTGACTGCCCCTAGGACTCTTTCAACACAATCCTATACCAGCAGCCAACCCATGTTGAGGTAAGCGGTAATTGAATATACGTAATACATACTTGGATCACCTCAGTCTATGAAGAATAATGATCGAAATATGATCTCAGACAAGATCCCGATGGATTATTAGCCTGATTATTATCTAAAATAAGTGACAATTACTTAGAAACTCTAGATGGCCGGAATAATCTTTTCTCAATTTGAAGAAAGTTTACATCCCACCGTTTTCATTGCCAAATAACATGTAACAAAATCGTTATTATACATTATGTATGATATAAAAAGACACAATTGAGCAAACTTCACCTGGTGTATGGTTGTTTCTATCAGCACAAAAAATAGGATTAATGCTTGATAAGTCAGTCAATAAGTGATACACATTGTAGAACCTGGCACATATACACGTCAGTTCATGTTTCAACATCCATTAGCACAATAAAATAAAATTGTTTGGTCGAATCCCAGAGTAATGGAGTTAGTAATAGTATCAGTAGTAATAGAAAGGATTAGGAATCCAAGATACAATTTGCAAAGAAAATATGGATTAATGGAATGAAAAACTTTAAACTGATCTGAAAACTTAAGATTTAAGAGAAGACAAAGAGTGAATGCACCAGAGTTATTGTGAACGATTTTGAGCCATGTCATCCAGATTTTAACAATTTGTGACGGTAATCTCGCGGATCTCAACCAGCTTGTCTGTACTTACCTGCATGTTTAGTTTCAGTAGTCACTGTCTTAGTGGACTGATACCATGTCTTAGTATGACCACCTCTAGATTTCCTCCAACCTACTATTAACACCATCTATAATCGCGCTTTGTGGTAGTCAGTGGATGAAGATGAAGACTCATTACCCTATCAATCTACTTGCCATCTTTACTCAGTATTCGGTATATAACTTCAAAAGAAGCAACTGAGCGGCTTCTAAAAGTAAGAGAAATAGTTTAAGGGGACCTATGATTGAGTGCTAATAACTTACGAATGTCTTCTATTTTTCAAGGTCATAAAGTAGAAAAAACGAGATGCTGCGCGATACACTCATTCTTTAGTTGGCAAACAGATATCTCTGCTATGCCTAGAATCTAGCGTCGTCAATGTATGTTGTGTCTGTGAACACGCATACGGGGTCCGAGTGTAATCGTTCATTTGACATAATCTGGTCAATACAGAGAACTAGCGCGATTTGCTCTCCGTATATGCGGAAACTTGACTGCCATTTCTCGTGGCCCCGCTGACCTAGGTATAACATGTTATATCCGCGAGTATAATGGGTTCTTCTAGACGATTGCAAAAGATGTTTAATTGAAGGACGGAGGCAAGAAATTAAAAGACTAGTTTCCAAACGTAGATATTACTATATCACCCTGTAATTCTCGCCCATTCACTTTGCATTCGTAATTTTTGATGAGCATTTACTAATTACACTTGTTTCATCGACAATGAGTCAGCGTGATGATCGACACAAATTGTTAAAATCTGGATGACATGGCTCAAAATCGTTCACAATAACTCTGGTGCATTCGCTCTTTGTCTTCTCTTAAATCTTAAGTTTTCAGATCAGTTTATAAGTTTTTCATTCCATTAATCCATATTTTCTTTGCAAATTGTATCTTGGATTCCTAATCCTTTCTATTACTACTGATACAATTACTCACTTACTTACGCCTGTTACTCCCAATGGAGCATAGGCCGCTGACCAGCATTCTCCAACCCACTCTGTCCTGGGCCTTCTTTTCTAGTTTCATCCAATTCTTGTTCATTTTTCTCATGTCTATCACCATTTTTTGGCGTAATGTGTTCTTTGGTCTTCCTCTTTTCCTTTGACCTTGAGGATTCCATGTGAGGGCTTGTCTTGTGACACAGTTGGGTGCTTTCCTCAATGTGTCCTATCCACTTCCAACGCTTCTTCCTAATTTCTTCCTCCACTGGGATCTGGTTTGTTCTCTCCCACAGTACGTTGTTGCTAATAGTGTCCGGCCAATGGATCTGAAGTATTTTGCGTAGACAACTGTTAATAAACACCTGTATTTTCTGGATGATGGCTTTCGTAGTTCTCCAGGTTTCTGCCCCATACAGTAGAACTGTCTTGACATTTGTATTGAAAATCCTGACCTTGGTGTTGGTTGACAGTTGCTTTGAGTTCCAGATGTTCCTCAGTTGTAAATATGCTGCTCTTGCTTTGCCGATCCGCGCTTTCACATCTGTATCAGATCCACCCTGTTCATCAATGATGCTGCCCAAATACGTAAAGGTTTTAACATCTTCCAAATCTTCTCCGTCAATTGTGATTGGATTGGTGCATTCTGTGTTGTATCGGAGAATCCTGCTTTTCCCTTTGTGTATATTGAGACCTATTGCTGCTGAGGCTGCTGCCACACTGTTTGTCTTCTCCTGCATCTGTTGTTGCGTTTGGGATAGAAGGGCCAGATCGTCTGCGAAGTCTAGATCATCCAACTGCATCTTAGATATCCATTGTATCCCGCGCTTTCCTTCAGACGTTGACGTCTTCATGATCCAGTCGATCACCAGGAGAAAGAGAAAGGGTGAGAGTTAGCAGCCTTGCCTGACATCAGTCTTTAATTCGAACGAGTATGTGAGCTGTCCTTCATGCACGATTTTGCAGTTTAATCCGTCATAGGTATTCTGTATGATATTGACTATCTTCTGAGGCACGCCGTAGTATCGGAGAAGCTTCCATAGTGTTGTTCTGTCCACGCTGTCAAATGCCTTTTCGTAGTCAATGAAGTTGATGTAGAGTGATGAATTCCATTCAAATGATTGTTCTACAATGATCCGTAGAGTTGCGATTTGGTCTGTACATGATCTATCCTTACGGAATCCTGCCTGTTGGTCACGAATTTGGGCGTCTACACAGTCCTTCATCCTGTTTAACAATACCCTGTTGAAGATTTTTCTCGGTATTGAGAGAAGAGTGATGCCCCTGTAGTTATCACACTTGCTGAGATCGCCTTTCTTCGGTATTTTGATCAGAAGTCCTTCTTTCCAGTCTGTTGGTACTTGTTCCTCATCCCAAATCTTATTGAAGAGAATGTGAAGTATCCATTACTCTGGGATTCGACCAAACAATTTTATTTCATTGTGCTAATGGATGTTGAAACATGAACTGACGTGTATATGTGCCAGATTCTACATTATTTATGACCGACTGAATTTAACAAGATTACAATTAGAAACGTAGTGTAAAAATTAAAACTCTAGTCTCACTATAGAAACCAAACATATCTGACACATGTTTTTTCCCAAATGACTTATATTATGGTTGGTAATCTGGTTAAAGAGAAATGATTCATTTTTTTAGGATATTTAAACACATTATGACAGGTAATATTTAAGCAATCGAAACCCAAATAACAGGATATCTGTCACTGGTCAGTAGAGTTTTATAGAATTAATTAATAAAACAGGTAGTGCGGATGATCATATGGAGTGAATCTATAAAAAGTATATTTACATGTGTACAGACGTATGTACTTAGCTTTGAGAAGTATTATTTGAGTAAAGGCTAGTGATACTATTCACTTGCCAAAAGCAAAACATTGAAACGAGTTTCATACCCATGATCTATTTGGCTAAAAGTTATTTGCTTGAGACAAGAAGCCATAGTGTATGCTTGCAGTTAAGAGCATAAGAACCTAATCATTTATTTACTTGGTTATCAGTTTATATTTTCACACATCTGGTTTAGTAAATGTAACAACATGAGATAATTAAGAAAATTTGCAAAAGTATACGACTATTGATATAAATATTTACTTCATTCATTGATAGCTTAGACTCGTGAAATGAACTCATTTATAATGATTGTTTGAATCTTCCGGTTGATATTAAGAACTGTGACTACGATGTTTCTTTAGAGATCTCTGCATTCTGAGCAGATAACTTCGATACTGCCATTAGGTTACAAGTATTTTAGGCAGAGTTGGATAGTGACTAGCAGAGGAATCCAGAACACGCGTTTTGTCACATTTGGAAGTCGCCATATGAATGTAAATGTACCTCTGCGAAGATATTCATAATGGGTTTTGAACTCAGTGCCTTTAGCTTTACATACCTTCAAATCAAGCCCTATAAATGGATCAAAATTAACTCACAATGCACACGCCAGTGGCCATCCTGACCAAACACCTTAGTGGATAGAAAGTAGGGTCTCGTAAGCGAAATGTATTAGGTACAAGTCCCAGTAAGCACATCAACAACAGTCCAAGTAAATAAAGACAATGAAGCCCAAATGGAACAAGACGCGCATCCATTGATTGGCTCTAATGTGACATTATGTCAGGTTTCTTATCACGTGATTTATCCACCAATCAGAATACAACTTATACAATATTAGCACTGTGCCAAATCGATGACGTTCGATCGGTATGAGCAGCCTAGCGTCCTTATTGGTCCTATGTCCGCCTAGCTCGTCCACTTGAGTCCAGAACAACGAATACCAGCTCCCACTATGCGAATCGAATCGAATCATTTAGTTCAGACATACTGGGTTTATGTATCAACCAAACAGACCGTAACGCACCATGAAATAGGAAATAACATTTGTACACAATGAAGCCAAAAAGTGGCTGTGAATGTGGGAGGCAGTAGTTAATAAACTGAGCATAATTTAGGGACAGTAAATCGTATAATAATAAATTATAGGTCAAAATGGAGCTTATAATAAAGGGAATATAAATATATATAATCTAATTATTGAATAATTATACAATAAGAATATTTATAGAATATTAGTCTATTAATATTCCTCAGAAGTTACCCGTAATTTAATCCTCACTAGGATATAACACCTCCCTTTTTTGAAGCATTAGAGATAATAATGATTTTTAGGATTTATTTTTATTCAATTAGGTTTCGGCCTGATGCGCTGTGACCTCCTTGGGAGTGTTGTATATGTCTTATTATTATTATTATTATTATTATTATTATTATTATTCGGGTCATTTTTAATTTCATTATCCGACTCAGTTAATATATTTAATGGTATATTCGACGTTATAGCATCTCCTGTCTCCCGCTCTTGTCTGGTTGGCTGTATCTGGTTTGCATGTCGCACCCATATCTTTTGTCCAACTTTTACTTCATGGATAACCTTCCCTTTTTTCGTATTGTGATGCCAAACTTCCACGTTTACTTTATTCCCGTGAAATTTCTTGCTATTGCCGCTTGTTGAATCGCTGTTCCATTCGTCTGTTCTTGCGGAGGTTGGCTCTAGGTTTTGGTTTCATTTGCTCTATAGGTATTCTAATCTTTCTTCCAAAATTGCTTCTGCTGGACTTTCTTGATTATTTGTTGCTGGGTTGGGTGTTGCTCGGTAGGTTTTTAAAAATATTTTAATCATCTCTTCTATTTCCCCTTCTCCCTCGGCTTTAAGCAGTGCTCTTTAAGACGTATCCACGAACCTCTCGACTAGACCGTTAGACTGCGGATGGTATAGGGGTGTCTTCATATGCCTAATGGCGTTGGCGACGCAGAACTTCGAAAATTCAGCGGAGGTAAACTGTGGTCCATTATCAGACACCAATACATCTGGACACCCAAAGCAGCTGAATACTTGTCTGAGTTTTTCGATAGTAGCTTTTGTCGAAAGAGACTTCATGTAGTGGATCTCTGGCCATTTTGAGAAGGCATCAACAATCAACAAGTACTGTTTCCCGTTTATGGGACCGGTGAAATCCACATGCACTCTTGACCACGGATTTGTCGGTGTCCCCAACTCTGCATTTCTGTCCTGAGAGGGGCTTCGATGGCTTTTGCACACGCGAAACATCTCTCAACATATTCTTTGATCTGAGCATCAATATTCGGCCAATATACATAGCCACGTGCATGTGCCTTCATCCGTGCTACCCCTGGGTGTACAGCATGCAGTTCTGATATCACCTTACGGCGTAGGTTTGTGGGTACAATTACTCGATTTCCAAACATCAAGCACCCGTCCACGAGTGATAGAAAATTTCGACGGTGAGAATACTGTCCAATGTTTTTGTTGTCTATATGAGCGGGACAACCATGTTCGAGGTATCTAATAATCTGCTTCAGCTCGTCGTCTTCTTGAGTATAGGGTTTAATGTCTTCAGAGGATAACGGTGTTGCTTTTATGGCAACTTGTAGTATTTGGTGAATATCATTTTCCAACGATATCGTTGCGATAATAGAATCTTCGCTTTCCTGCTTCTGATTCGCAATTAATCGGGATAAAGTATCAGCTTGTTCAAACTTTCAGTTGATTTATATAGAATTTGGAAATCATAAGCAAGCAGTGTAATAGCCCAGCGTTGTAATCGATTCTCTGTATATGCAGGAATACCTGACTTCGATCCAAATATAGATAGAAGCGGCTTGTGGTCCGTTAAAAGGGTAAATCGACGACCATAAGTCATTTTATGGAATTTTTTTACTGCAAAATCTAAAGCTAGTCCTTCCTTCTCAATCTGACTATATTTTCGCTCAGCTGAGTTAAGAGTTCGGGATACATGAGCAACTGGCTTTTCTTTACCATCGGGAAAACAATGGCTGATAACAGCTCCAATTCCATAGTTGGAAGCATCGGCGGCTACAATTATTTCAAGCTTAGGATTGTAATGAGTCAGCAACAGTTTAGAAAATAAAATCCTTTTTATTTCATCGAAAGAATCTTGACATTCCTCTGTCCAGTGCCATGTTGTATTAGCCATCAAGAGTTGATTTAATGGGTGTCGCAATTTATACATATGGGGTACGAACATACTATAATAACCAATCATCCCCAAAAATGAACGAAGGGTCCTAACCTCAGTCGGTCTGGGCATATTTTTGATAGCATTTATATTGTCTGGATCTGGTCGACGACCATTTTTATCAAATATATATCCAAGGTATTTAACAGACTCGGGCAGAAATTCACACTTTCCTTTTTGTAACTGAAAACCAGCTTGTGATATTTTAGTGAGCACCACGTCTAACCGACCCATTGATTCCTGCGCAGAAGAGCCAACAACTATAATATCATCCAAGCAAACTGCTACACCTTCGACGTTAGACACCATAGTATCCATTATCTGCTGGAAAATTGCTGGAGCTGGCTTAACACCAAACGGTAATCGGTTAAATCGATAGAGTCCATGGTGGGTATTAGGGTTAGTAACTCCTTTGAATCTTCGTCAACTTCCACTTGTAAGTAAGCTTCAGATAAATCAGGTTTAGAAAAATAACGTCCATCGTTTAATTTAATAAATAAATCCTTTGGCAAAGGTAATGGGCATGAATGATTTTGTATTAGTTCAGAAAGCGAACGGATCTATTCGCCTTTGTGCAGACTTTTCAACAGGATTAAATGACGTTTTACAAAATCATTCATACCCATTACCTTTGCCAGAGGATTTATTTATTAAACTGAACGGTGGACGTTATTTTTCTAAACTTGATTTGTCTGAAGCTTACTTACAAGTGGAAGTTGACGAAGATTCAAAGGAGTTACTAACCCTAATACCCACCATGGACTCTATCGATTTAACCGATTACCGTTTGGTGTTAAGCCAGCTCCAGCAATTTTCCAGCAGATAATGGATACTATGGTGTCTAACGTCGAAGGTGTAGCAGTTTGCTTGGATGATATTATAGTTGTTGGCTCTTCTGCGCAGGAATTAATGGGTCGGTTAGACGTGGTGCTCACTAAAATATCACAAGCTGGTTTTCAGTTACAAAAGGAAAGTGTGAATTTCTGCCCGAGTCTGTTAAATACCTTGGATATATATTTGATAAAAATGGTCGTCGACCAGATCCAGACAATATAAATGCTATCAAAAATATGCCCAGACCGACTGAGGTTAGGACCCTTCGTTCATTTTTGGGGATGATTGGTTATTATAGTATGTTCGTACCCCATATGTATAAATTGCGACACCCATTAAATCAACTCTTGATGGCTAATACAGCATGGCACTGGACAGAGGAATGTCAAGATTCTTTCGATGAAATAAAAGGATTTTATTTTCTAAACTGTTGCTGACTCATTACAATTCTAAGCTTGAAATAATTGTAGCCACCGATGCTTCCAACTACGGAATCGGAGCTGTTATCAGCCATTGTTTTCCTGATGGTAAAGAAAAGCCAGTTGCTCATGTATCCCGAACTCTTAACTCAGCTGAGCGAAAATATAGTCAGATTGAGAAGGAAGGACTAGCTTTAGATTTTGCAGTAAAAAATTTCATAAAATGATTTATGGTCGTCGATTTACCCTTTTAACGGACCATAAGCCGCTTCTATTTATATTTGGATCGAAGTCAGGTGTTCCTGCATATACAGAGAATCGATTACAACGCTGGGCTATTACACTGCTTGCTTATGATTTCCAAATTCCATATAAATCAACTGAAAGTTTGAACAAGCTGATGCTTTATCCCGATGAATTGCGAATCAGAAGCAGGAAAGCGAAGATTCTATTATCGCAACGATATCGTTGGAAAATGATATTCACCAAATACTACAAGTTGCCATAAAAGCAACACCGTTATCCTCTGAAGACATTAAACCCTATACTCAAGAAGACGACGAGCTGAAGCAGATTATTAGATACCTCGAACATGGTTGTCCCGCTCATATAGACAACAAAAACATTGAACAGTATTCTCACCGTCGAAATTCTCTATCACTCGTGGACGGGTGCTTGATGTTTGGAAATCGAGTAATTGTACTCACAAACTTACGCCGTAAGGTGATGTCAGAACTGCATGCTGTACACCCAGGGGTAGCACGGATGAAGGCACATGCACGTGGCTATGTATATTGGCCGAATATTGATGCTCAGATCAAAGAATATGTTGAGAGATGTTTCGCGTGTGCAAAAGCCATCGAAGCCCCTCTCAGGACAGAAATGCAGAGTTGGGGGACACCGACAAATCCGTGGTCAAGAGTGCATGTGGATTTCACCGGTCCCATAAACGGGAAACAGTACTTGTTGATTGTTGATGCCTTCTCAAAATGGCCAGAGATCCACTACATGAAATCTCTTTCGACAAAAGCTACTATCGAAAAACTCAGACAAGTATTCAGCTGCTTTGGGTGTCCAGATGTATTGGTGTCTGATAATGGACCACAGTTTACCTCCGCTGAATTTTCGAAGTTCTGCGTCGCCAACGCCATTAGGCATATGAGGACACCCCCATACCATCCTCAGTCTAACGGTCTAGTCGAGAGGTTCGTGGATACGTCTTAAAGAGCACTGCTTAAAGCCGAGGGAGAAGGGGAAATAGAAGAGATGATTCAAATATTTTTTAAAACCTACCGAGCAACACCCAACCCAGCAACAAATAATCAAGAAAGTCCAGCAGAAGCAATTTTTGGCAGAAAGATTAGAATACCTATAGAGCAAATGAAACCAAAACCTAGAGTCAACCTCCGCAAGAACAGATGAATGGAACAGCGATTCAACAAGCGGCAATAGCAAGAAATTTCATGGGAATAAAGTAAACGTGGAAGTTTGGCATCATAATACGAAAAAAGGGAAGGTTATCCATGAAGTAAAAGTTGGACAAAAGATATGGGTGCGACATGCAAACCAGATACAACCAACCAGACAAGAGCGGGAGACAGGAGATGCTATAAAGTCGAATATACCATTAAATATATTAACTGAGTCGGATAATGAAATTAAAGATGACCCGAATAATAATAATAATAATAATAATAATAATAATAATAAGACGTATACAACACTCCCAAGGAGGTCACAGTGCATCAGGCCGAAACCTAATCGAATAAAAATAAATCCTAAGGATCATTATTATCTCTGATGCTTCAAGAAAGGGAGGTGTTATATCCTAGTGACGATTAAATTACGGGTAACTTCTGAGGAATATTAATAGACTAATATTCTATAAATATTCTTATTGTATAATTATTCAATAATTAGATTATATATATTTATATTCCCTTTATTATAAGCTCCATTTTGACCTATAATTTATTATTATACGATTTACTGTCCCTAAATTATGCTCAGTTTATTAACAACTGCCTCCCACATTCACAGCCACTTTTTGGCTTTATTGTGTACAAATGTTATTTCCTATTTCATGGTGCGTTGCGGTCTGTTTGGTTGATACATAAACCCAGTATGTCTGAAATAAATGATTCGATTCGATTCGCATAGTGGGAGCTGGTATTTGGTGTTCTGGACTCAAGTAGACGAGCTAGGCGGACATAGGACCAATAAGGACGCTAGGCTGCTCATACCGATCGAACGTCATCGATTTGGCACAGTGCTAATATTGTATAAGTTGTATTCTGATTGGTGGATAAATCACGTGATAAGAATCGGACATAAAGACGTAAGAAACAGTCCTCTGAAGTTACTTGTAATTTAATTTTCACTATGATACAACACGCTCCGGTCGAGTTATGAAATTAAGCCCTAAATTGACTCATGGTAAAATTCAAACCTACACTACCTTATAGTGGTTTGTGTATATGTCGTTTGTGCTCCAGTGTATGAACCTAGAAAAAGTCAATGAGTTAAGTTGTATAGACTGAAACTTCTTGATGATCTGATAGCTTATAAGACTCAGAACCACTGAGACAAAAGAAACTAGTAACCAAAGAAAGTATATGAACAAATAGACCCATAAACAGTTACCTTTCACAGTGACCGTATTTCCACCAACAGCTTCAGGACCAATTAACTGTTCTTTTAAATCACCAGATTTATAGATAAGAATTGATGGTAAGTTGCTTGTTGGATAATTTGGAATACATAAGCTAGCTTCACCACGAAGAAATTTCACTGTGGGAAATTTTTGTGCTAATTTACGAAAATGTTGGTCAATTAAACTGCATAATCCATGCCTGTGGTATAAAATTAAAGTATTTTTGACAAACGATAACATATTTTATAGAAAGAAAATTTAAACACTAGCCAAGGATGTATACAAATAAGTTCCGGGTTGTGATTGGTTAGAGGAGATTATCTAATGTAAAGTTACTAATTTTATTCACTTGTTGGGAGGTGATTACGTTGTTGGATAAGTGAACTTTCAACAAATAGCTGAGTGTCTTAAAAGACCTCCTTCGATTTACCTTGATTCCAAAATTAGCGCAGTATCAGTTCTTATGTCAGCAATGGAACTCAGAAACGATTTTATTTGATTACTCAATTGTATAAGTCAAGTGACTTAATAGTTAACTAGGCTGGAAGAAAACATCTATTTGTACTTCATTGGTGATTTTTATAATTCTTTCTACTCCATAGTGAAGACAAAAATGTAACTAATCCCAGTCATAATATGTAGCGTTGAATCATAAATACCTACCCATCAAAATGGATTCGAAACCAGTAGGAACATAAATAGAAAATTAGAAATAGATTGAATGTACTTCAAAACTCCTATGAATTCCTCATATATGGATGGTACATCATAAATTCTAAATAGCGCTCATAGCAAGACTAACATACTGATAGTGTTTTAAATATTGAGGAAAGCAAGAGATCATGCATGTAAACTAGAAGACAAATTAGAAAAACGTTATGTTAATATACTATGCAACAAATTTGAAGCAAATTTATAGCCCCAAGTGATTGAATAAGGTCTATCATAATATTGAAACTTAACATATCCCGAAATTATTTGCATGTTATGACATGATTATGAACGATAAATCGTGTTTAAAACATCATATAGCCAGTCAGGATAAATACAACATCCGAATTTGATAAATTTTCGACAATCACTTTATTTCACTGATTACAGATAGTACACCAGAATTTTTATTTACTAAGTACTCACCCTTTTTCTCCAACATGGATTACAACAAATGTATCACCAGCATTTGTCACTTCGGTTGTCCAGTCAGCTTTGGTGACTTCCCGTACATTACCAAAACGAGATTTTGATGCCACCTCCTGCATCATCGCAATGCGTTTACGTCGATATTCTTCAAGAAAACGAGCCTCTTCATCATCAATCTCTCCATCTTCCAATAAATCAAGTTTCTCATCTAACTCATCCGATGTCAATTTATCTAAAATAGATTCTAAAAATATGAACGTTCATTAATTCTCTCTTTGAAATGAAGATAAAAATGTGTTTAAAAAGCCAATAGTATTTACTTGGATCTGGAGGTAGAGGGATTTCTTCTTCAGGTTCAATCTTTTTCGGTGGTAAAATCCCTTTCTGACGTAAAATATCGTTCCATTCAGTATCTTCGTTTGGATTCTAGTTATTGACAGGTTTTCAGAGATTAAATTAAATTCATAAAAACAAACCAACATATTCCTCACTAATGAGAATGAATTTGGAACCCGACTGAAGGAAAAATTTATCAAAATTTAGATAACAGAGACCACCAATACTCAATCACATAAATATATCCATCATTGCCTCTAATTAAACAAAACAGAAAAAATTGTGTTCAAACTAAGTGGAAATGTATACTGAGCAATAAAAACAAATAGATTAACACGTAAATTACCACAAAAGCCATCGGCTTAAATTTTCACCTCGACATCGTGCAGTTAGTAGATCAAGGAAATTGATATGTTATGCAACAAGCAAACTGAACATGAGTCGAAAAGACGAAACAAAGAAAGAATACTATGGTTTTTAGGACATAAAGGGTAGGGTTCAATGGACTTGTAATTGGTTATTATTGGTTTTACCACAACCTTTTATCACAGGTTTCAATTATAGTGAGGACATCAACAGTGAAGTTTACACCTATCTACAGATCTTTAAACCCAATGTTAGTGATTTTATGGTCATTCTTCAATATGGTGCTAGATAGAGTTATAAAAATGAGTGAGCGATATTAGCTATGTGCTTTATCTCAGCTATTTAATGCAGATCCACTACTTCGTTGGATAACTTGCCGTTATTACATAGACATTAGGACCCTAATTTAATATTGTTCGATTGGTAATTTTACCAATTATCCCAACCATAAAAATTAATAATAACTACTACTGGTCTGATTGTTATTGTGTAGCGAATATATATTAGGTACCCCCTTGTACCAATGTTTATGTGTTCAAGTAAATAAATAAATGACCACCCTACTTAATGAGCATTAATCATAGACTGTCTATTCGCTTGATTACAAAATTCATGTTACTCATCTTATATGACTAAAATAAAAGGATTTCTAACTTATCTTAGAAATGGGAATGACTGTTCTCTGGCATGTCCACCTATAGCTCTAAATAATTGGCCTGGAAAACATTGACTTTTACTTAATCACGATAACTAAAATTACAAGCCCAAACAACAGTTAGTTCAAGTTCAAAGTCTGTCATAAATGTGTTCAAATGTGCAGTGTAAACACATCGGAGTATTTCGAACGGGTGCTAAAGCAGTCATCCAACCAAAGCTTCAAACTTTGGAGAGAAATATTGAGTTGTTTGTTCCTTTGGATATACGTTTAGGTAGGTGTTCTTGGTTACGAAGAGGTTTTATCGTTATAGTCGTTTTCAATCTGAGAGGTGAAGACATTGGTTACGAATAATACGAGTGGGTGAGAAGCAACGATCAGTGATCTATTACAGTATGCACAGAGCTAAATTGAAAGTTGAAGCTCATTTTGAAGAACTCAGGAAAAGGTGTCATCACTGCTAGTTTTTTAGTACAAGCATCAGATTGGTTACTGTTGTGACTACATTCGGGTTTTTTATCACGTGATTTATCCACCAATCAGAATACAACTTATACAATATTAGCATTTATTGCAGACATACTGGGTTTATATATCAACCAAACAGATCGCAATGCACCATGAAATAGGAAATAACATTTGTACACAATGAAACCAAAAGGTGGCTGTGAGCGTGGGAGGCAGTATTTAACAAACTGAGCATAACTTAGGGACAGTAAATCGTATAATAATAAGTTATAGGTCAAAATGGAGCTTATAATAAGGGGAACATAGATATACATAATCTAGTTATCGAATATTTATGCCATGAGAATATATAAATAATAATACTTCATTAATAAGTCTCAGACGTTACTCGTAATGTAATCCTCACTAGGATATAACAGTTACCTTTCGCTGAACTTTTTCTAAGACAGTTTTATACTTTTAGTGATGGGACACATGACCTGAGATTTTTTCAGACGAGTTGTTAGGTGAACGCTGAAGAACGTTTTGAATAGTCCAGGAGTTAGGCAACATGAGATTCTGGAAACAGATCCCAAGACAAAGTATGTCCCATAGGCTGTGAAATAGAACTAAGGAAAGACCTAGAACATCACATACGATGATGCCGAGGTGCTGTTCATCAGTGGAAAGTGTGGTGTTGATATTCCTAAGAAAGTATGAGGCTGACGTATTACTACAGTTCGCAGGCTTTATTCTGCGCCGACTGGTGGTAAGAGGGAACAAGCTTCTGGTGATCCAGTCGCATACCCTATGCACATCTTGATGAGGTCTTATCTTTCTCCAGACCATGATGTTATTCGCAAATAATAGATCTTGGTGATCTAAAGTGCAAGTCATTTCACGCTACTTGCCACTTTATCAAAACGAGCACTTCAGAAGTGCGAGTTTTACGGCTGCATACGAAGAATATATATATATATATATTAAACTTCAGGTGCTTCATTTAATCGGTCCCTGTCATCTGTCAACGGAAAAGACCTTGAGAAGCTGCACGACATCGCGACGCCAGATGATTTTCACGATATGAGAGACAAATTACAAAAGCGTAATCAAAGAAGCCAAGAACATGTATGTATTAATTTAAAGTGATAATTAGTCTCTACTACTCTATATGTACAGTCTTCAGAGTTAACGAACATAACCGTAAATGAAGCTTCAAGTAGCTAGTTGTGTAAAAGCATGTCATCTAGATATCGTTGTAACTTTTTCGGTCTTTACATTTCAGAATTCACAAGAATATTTTGACTTTCAATACTCAAACAGGCGTTACGAAAAGAAATAATCAGTGCAATATTTAACATGTTCAACTACGCTTACAATAAACATTTTTAAACATGGGCTTAATTTCCTAAATGCATGGGAAACTCTTCGACTAGGTGTTGAGAAAGCCTGTTTGGTTTAAAAACGCATTTGCAATTAGGTACATGTGTTTTACTAATATTTTCAAACTACAATAAGCCTTGGTAATCACAATTAAAATACATACATGCTCTAGCATCTACCAGCTACTCATAATGTTGTAAAATGTTACGCCTTTTCTTTTCAATAAATTTTTTTAAACATGTATCATTTTTTGCAAGGATTGCAGTTTTCGTCTAGTGTGACCTGGGAATAAAGACGAACACATGAGACGTTTTGAATTATGCCAAAGTGCTGAAAGTGGAAGATAAATCAGATAAATCGACGTGTATATATGCGAAGAGTAGACAATTCGGCGACATTTGAAACAGCGATGCAAAAGGCGAAATCCGCATCATATCCCTCCGGAAAGGCAAAAAAGCAGGCATTTTGGCGCGTTTCACTGTCGTTTCCCCTTTACTACCCTTTTGTTCGCCTTTATTCCTACTTTATTGGTTGTTTTTGGTAGCTCAATAGGGTACCATATTGAGGTATAAAATTAAGGAACTAAAACGCTTCACTATAATCAGACTTCGTAAATAACCGATTTTCATATTATGTATCTCCGATCTATCGTTTATTATATACTAAATCCTGAAATAATACTGGGTTAGCACTGTGGATCCTCATAACTACCTTGAGGTGCTGGCTACTGTAACGCACTGTGTGTATTGTCCGCCAATCAAATTGTTTCGAATGGTTATCTTCAGTCTTCAGTATTAAGGATAGGAGGTCTATCGCCCTATATTAATCCTTGCAGTTTGTAATACTGTGGAGGTCCAATCTCGTTTTGAATATATTAACAGACGGTGCTGATATTACGTGTTCTTCGAACGTCCTCTCAAATGATCAATCCTGGACAAAAGCAAGAGAATAGACATGTTAGTACCAGGGTCATCGTATACGGTAAGCCAATATTAGATCACCCCGTATTCTACGGTAATATAACGGAAATAAGTTAAGGTGTCTCAGTATGTCTTCATAAGATAGGCCAGATAGACCATCTCAGTACCTCGTCTTTGGACCCTTTCCAGCATATCTGCTTCGTACTTGAAACAAGGACACGCTGCTTGAATCCCGTATTCTAAATGTGGTCGCATATATATCGGGTATAGTAATCTAAACATTTCATCGTCTAAATACTGGAAAGACCTACGAATTGACCATAATAACCTATAGTCTTTTGCAGCAGCAGCCTTACAGTGACTAGTGGTTTTGAGATCATTGCTTAATATGACTCCTAAATCTTTATAGTTCCTTGCTTTGTGTAACACAAATCCACGTAGCGTATAGTCATACGATTAATCAGAGTTATTTAACTGCATCACTACACTCTTATTAGGATTTACTTCTAGTGACCACCTGTCTAACCATGCCACCAGTGAGCTAAGATCATCCTGTAATACCATTCTATCCAACATACTATCTATGGGTCTCCAAATCTTTATGTCATCAGCGAAGAGTATGACATGATTTTGCTACAGTTGGCAATTCATTTACATAAAGTAAAAAGAGAAGAGGACCTAGGATTGTGCCTTGGGGAACCCCACTTTTTACAGGTACCCACGAGGAGAGAGCCCCATTAACCCTTACCCTTTGTCTCCTGTCATTGAGAAAGTTACTTATTCAATCGACGACTGTATAATGGATTCCAAAACGTTCCAGTTTGAATTTAAGACCAGATTGGGAAACCTTATCAAAGGTTTTACTTAGATCTATGAAAATCACGTCCACAGGAGCATTCCGATCCTTCGCCGCAGCCCAATCTTCTCGTGCAATGAGAAGGTTTGTCAAGCAAGATAAGCCTTTCTGAAAACCATGTGCCATGGAGAAAAGATCTCGCCCTTCAACAAAGTTTATAACAGCTATCCGAATGATTTTCTCCATCAGTTTCACAACTGCACTAGTTAAGCTAACGGGTCTATAGTTACTAACTAAATCCCTACTCCCAGCCTTATACACCGGACTTATTATGGCGACTTTCCAGTCTCTAGGAAGTCTGTACTGTCTCAGAGACATGTCGAATAGTATCGCTAATGGTTCAGCAATTTCATCTGATATGGCTTTCATAATCCTAGGATGAATATCATCGGGACCACTGGACTTATCAGGTTTGAGATGCTGAAGTAGCCTTAAAACAGTATCTTTCTCAATGACTATAGGATCCATCAGCAAGCCGTCACGGTCGCGATGAATCGTTGGTCGTTCCTCATTACCGATAGAAAACACTTTACTAAAATATCCCGATAAAGCTTCAGCTTTTTCGGCATCATTCTCTGCTAAGATTAACGGATTGTCTCGTATCAAAAGTGATGGAATTCCATCGCTTCTCTTAGTTCGCCTTTTTATATACGAGAATAACCGTTTCGGACTATATCTAGAATCCCTAACCAATTGTTTTTCGTATGATAGCCTAGTCTTACTTATTAACGCTTTACAGGCATTCCTAATCTTACAATAACTGGATCTGCATTGTTCTAAGCCAGTAGAGATGAACATATTCCAGTGATTCTTCCTTTTCCTAAGGAGTTTCCTGACCGTTTTACTTATCTATGGTGGACTGTTATTCACCTTTAAATACAGACCACGCTTCTTCAACTGGTATGCTAGTATCTACAAACCAATCTGTCTTAGCAGCGCATTCCTGAATAGCTGATATGTTAGCGTTCCATACATTTGGGCGAGGTGTAATTTGATCGTATAATATGTCCCTAGTTCTAAACGCGAATGACAGAACAGCGTGATCGCTATTCACTATCGGTGTAAGAATATTTAAGTCGACAATATCCCCAGTCTCATGAGTGATTACCAAGTCCAGCAGAGAAGAACCCTGGTTAACACCAAAACGTGTGGGTTGGGATACATGCTGCACTAGTACAGGCTCCATTATTGTTATCAGGAACCTACTATGAAAGGATTTAATAGATCCTTCTGTGGTCATCTCAGTCCAACTAATATCAGGTGCATTAAAGTCCCCTAATATCAAGCATCTGGTATTTTCACTCCAAAGATGAATGTGCTCTAAAATAAAGTCATCAGCTAAGCAGATTGGGCTCCGATAGATGACACCTAGCATAAATGTACTACATCCTATAGCCAACTTACAGCTAATAACTTCACAAGTACCGCTATCATGGGATTCGCTAATAGAGGAACGGATATGTAAGCTATTGACTATGTATAAGTGGAATCTGCCTCCTTTTCTACATCTATGTCTATCACTCCTGATGCAATGGTATCCGGATAATTCTGGAGTAATGTCTAAGTCATGGACTAACCAAGTTTCTGTCACTGCTACTATGAGTGGCTTTAACCTGTCTACTAGTGCTTCTAGTTCATAGAACTTATTTCGTAAACTACGAGCGTTGGCATATAAAACTCCTAAGTAGAACAGCCTATCCACACAGGCCTTGGTAGCATTCGCTTCCAAGACCTGACTATCCGAAAACCCGCTAGCCGGAGATTTTCCTCGCCGTTTTGCCAACGGGTTTCAAGTTCAGCTAGTGCTTTCTTCCTTTTTATTATATCTTCGAGAGACATGTCAGGTCTAACTCGGATGTCAGAACTGTCGTGATAACGAGTGATACTTAACAAGAGATCCCGTTGATTGTCCGATCCTAGGATTACCTTAAAGAGTCTGCATGGATGGAGTTCAACATTGTCCTTGGTCCTCTTGCCTATTCTTACCAATTTTTTGACCTGAACTCCTTTGGAGTTATCTGGTAAAATACTACGAATGTATTCTCCTAGCTTTTCTAAGTCATGCGCGTGTCTAATTTTTGGATCAAGGTCGTTTGACTCCCTCAATTCGCTCACAATAATATTCGATGTTATTAGATTTTTCTTCTCAGTCACGCCAGGACTGGTTTCACTCTTATCATCAGATCTTGGTAGTGCAATTTGTGGCTCACAATTTGAGTCTACCAGTGAGTTACTAACTACCTGTGTACTGCCATCAGATTTTTTCTTTTCGTTTCGTTTCCTACGTACCGTAGTCCATTTTTCATCCCTCATAACACTGGGACTATTTGGAACGGTGACTGTTTTATCCAGATCTTCGGTTCCCACTAAAGGTGCATTATTAACAATGTCAGTACCAAGTGGTACTACTCCCCCGTTAATGTCAATGAAGATTTCACTTTTACGTCGGTCAGAGTCGGTTGTTTGAGGCGTCGCGTAACAGCAGGTACTACACTGACACATTCGTCACTGTCAGTGTCCATGTTGTCAGCGCATATGCCATCGTTCTTCTTACAGGCCAAAACCAATAGGCTCATGGCCTCCTGTATTAGTAATGCCTTTTTGGCACAGCAAAACATGCAAAGCCAATGTGAGTTAGTCTTCGAACATCTTTTGTATGCCGTGGCACTTGAATGGGGGCACATTTTGTGAAACCACTTATTGCATTCGTCACACTGTATTCCCTCCTCCACAGGGAATAAACAGTTTGGTTGTCCACATTTGTGAGTACTACCAACCATTTTAGTCAGATCAAGGTGTAACACACTATATGATCACGGTATGAACACAAATGTCAGTCAACGAATAAAAAGTTACCACAAGACAAACTTTAGCAAGATTTTAAACCTTAACTAAAATACTTTGATACAGACCAAGAATGCTTTCGAATGTAATAAATACACAAAAGCCAAAAACTCAATAGAATATCACTTTAACTGTAGTAAATTCAATTAAAGTGTGAATCGTAGTTTTGATACGTAATTTACGACCAAAACAGTTGACTAATTCAACTAGAAACAATAACACTGTCCTTTTTAGACAGCGCGCGTCAAGAAGAAGCTTTCTCTCAACAGACTTCAGTGTCTAGTAGCAGGGATCACCAATACATCCAGGCAGGAACCTAGGTATATTAGTTATAATAGATTAGAAAAAAATTGGTAACTCATAATAAGATGTTATTCTGAGTCCTTAAGAATAAGTCAAGTTTCCCCTTAAAGGACTCCTGGGATGTCGCTTGGACTAGTTCAGTTGGCAGCCAATTCCAGCATTTGGCAACCCTTAAGGAGTAGAAGTTGCGTCTACAGTTCGTTCTGCTATGTTGTGTCTTCAGCTTCTGGGTGTTACCCCCTAGGTTTTTATTGACACTAAGCTTAAGCAGGTGTTTGAGGGGATGTCCAGAAGTGTTAAGGACACTGTTAGCCATTAGAAGATCGCCTCTAAGACGCCTATACTCTAATGGGTTAAGTGATTGTAGGCGCTCCTCATAAGGTTTAAGTTTGAGTCCTCGAACTGATTTCGTGGTTCGCCGTTGGATACGCTCCAGAGTGTCCTTATCCTTTGGAGTGAGGGGGGAAATACTATGTTTCCGTGCTCTAAATGGGGGCGAATAAAACTGTTGAAGATTATGTTGAAAGTTCTCCCGTCAAACTGGCCGAAAATTCGTTCCGATGTTACCAGAGCAAGGTTTGCTCGAAAGGCATTTTTGTCACAGTTAGCGTAAGACTTCAAATCGTAGGGCTCCAGGACTCCTAAATCTTTTCCGACTCGGGATACTAATAGAGAGGACTTTTTCAAGTTGTGACTGTAGTCTGCGACATGTCGCAGATGGACTACTTTGCTAAGGGAGGGGAGTCTCAGATCAAAAACTACTTCAACAACAACTTTATCCAGGAAGAAATAATGTTAAACATCTTAACTTCTCATGCCGATCAAAAAGTGATAACCTGATCATCATAACAATTTTATGTGAGACTCTGAATTGCTAGAAGTTCGTTGTTATCTGCCCAAATTTGAAGTCAGGTCAGATCATCCTGAAGTGCAGGTTTATCCCCTTGGTCGAACACTTCGCTCCACAGTTTTACGCCAACAGCAAAAAGTTGTAGAATTATAGTCTACTATGATATTAGTACTGCTCTAATAATAGACCTAATCCTAAATTTGTAGATTTGTCATGATATAACTGCCTAATCTATAAGATCTTACGTGGAAGTCACACCATCGACTACACCAACTCACTGTATTGTATCAATTACCAATACATGATGAAGAACAAGGGTAGGCTAGAGAAAGAACAATATATTTAATATGAATAGAAGATATAAGGTAACATTCAGCAGAGACCACGCCTGCATGGCCGAGCCATGCCACTCGATCAACTCCAGTCCATTCAATTCATTCTTCGCGCCTTCTCCATTGTTAGGTATTTCTCCGTGTTGATTATTGTATATCTATTTTCTGAGTAGTCTTGTGTTCAGCTTTGAAGATTGTGTGGTTATGGTCTAATGCCACTACAAAGTAATAAATCTGACGATACCTGTCATGGAAGGGCGTTTATATAAATTAAGAAAAAAAGAGGTCCTAGTACTGAACCTTGGGGGACCCCACTAGAACATTCCATAGTCTGAGAGAATGCAAAGTTAATACTGACCATAAACTGTCGACTTTTTAGGTATGAAGTGAGCCAATCAATTAAGGTTGATTTGATACTTAATCATTTGAGCTTATTGATAAGACATATATGTTCGATCCTATCAAATGTTTTTAAGAAGTCCCCTTGCGATCATGGATGCTTGTCCATCTGTCCACCGCAGTCAGTAGGTTGGTTATACAAGAATGACTTTTCCTGAAACCATGCTGTTGGGGTGAAAAGAAGGGTAAGTATAATAAATAGTCGTGTATACCGTCGCATATCAGGGACTCCATAAATGTTCAGGGTATAGAAAGAAGAGCCACCGGTCGGTAGCTTGAAGTTTCTCTGAGTCGACCTTCTGTGAAAATTAGTCTGATGTGAGCCAGCTTACAATTTTCTGGTAATGTGCCTAAGCTTAGCGAGTGTGAGAACATCAGGCTGAGCTGTGTCGTCAGAATTGGAGCCACTTACCTCAGTATAGCAAGACCGACCATATCCGGGCCAGGAGAAGTGCCCTTGTTTAAGTGCTGTAGTTTATGATACACCTAGCCAGCCCTCAGGTTCACTTCTGAAAGTCCTGTGGATTTCCAAATGGAGCTCTCATCAACGTAGTTAGCGTGGGCTAGTTGAAATTTCTTGGAGTACTGTTCTGTTAGGTCGATAGCGTCACCGTCATTGCTGGTTGAGCCATTAGAACCTAGAAGTTAGGAAATTCCGGTTTCGGCTTGTCGAAGAGAGGATGCATGACGTAATAAGCTCATCGGATGGGAGATAAATCTATCGACTAGCTTTATCTGGTACTGAAGCCTATTTACCTTATCGCGATTGTGCATATATTTTGTGGCATTAGGCCATAACCATAAAATCCTCAAAGCTGAACACAAGACTACTCAGAAAATAGATATTCAATATTTAACGCGGAGAAATACCGAACGATGGAGAAGGCGGGGACAAAGAATTGAGTTAGTTGGAGTTGATCAGATGGCATGGCTCGATCATGCAGGCGTAGTCCGTGCGGAATGTTACCTTATATACTTTATTCACATTAAATATATTGTTCTTTCTCTAGTCTAAGCTTGTTCTCCATCATGTATTGGTAACTGTTACGACAAAGTGAGATGGAGTAGACGATGATGTGACTTCTACGTAAGATCTTATAGATTAGGCAGTTATATCATGACAAATCTATAATTATGGGATTAGGTCTATTATTAGAGCAGTACTAATATCATAATAGACCATAATTCTACATATATACCTCAATTGTCTGAATTGCCTGTATGCACTGTTGTTACTAGTTCGTCTGTATTCAGCACATTAGTGCCTTTCGCGTCTTAGCATACTATGAGTAGAATTCTTCATGACTATGGGTCTTTTGTAGGTTTTAGAATCCATTCACCGAACAGACTACTTTATAGCAGATAAGAACATGAGCAGAAATTAACCAAAACGAGCATCAACATCAAGTTGAGACGGAACTTCCTGGTCCACCTGATGTCAGTCAGTCAGTCAGTAACAACGTATGTGCATACATCAGTTCGAGTTGCCACACCACATTAGCACAGATTCAATTGTCGATTCAAATCCCGTATTCGTCGATCTAGTAAGAGTAAAAGCAGTAATCTGAAATATTAGGGTTTGAAGATGATATTCAAGGAGTATAATACAGTGAAATATATTTAGAAAGAGAAAAATAGAAAGTAAAGAAATTCAGAAGATTAGAATTTGAGAGAACACAAAGAGTGGATGCACTTGCGCCATAGCAAACGATTTTGAGCCATACCATTCAAGGTCTCTAACCATCGGTTTCTATCATCTCGTGGTCCCCAATCAGGTAGTCTACACCTACCAACATGACTCAGTCCACTTGTCAATGACTTAATGGATTTGTGTCATGTTTTGTTTTGGCCGCCCCTAGCTTTCTTCCAACCTACTCCCATACCACTGAACATAACACATCGAGGCAGTCGGTGGTTGAACATACGTAACATGTGTCCCAACCATTTCAAATGATGAGGTTTCACTACTCCATCAATTGATTTGCCATCCTTACCTAGTACCCGTTTCCTAACAACTGCGTTACTTACTCGATGGTCCCAGGATATACGAGCAGTGTTTCGAAGACACCTATGATCAAATACTAGTAACCTACGGATATCTTCTACTCTTACCGACCATGTTTCACTGCTATTAAGTAGGACGGACGAACTGTTGTGCAGTAAACACGTCCTTTGATTGATAGACGGATATTTCACCTACGGCATAAATGACGCAAGTTGGTAAAAGCTAGTCGAGCCTTCTGTATCCGTGCTGAGATTTCGTCACACACCAGACCACAAGAGCTGATGAGACTTAAAAGATCAGTGAAGGGATCGACACACTCAACAACTTCACTCCCTATCGTTAGTTCGGGTGTCGATGCAACCCAATCCCGGATCAGCATTTTGCATTTCGAGGGAGAGAATCGCATCTCGAACATGCAAGCATTGTTGTTCAGAATGATCGGAAGACTGCATTTTGTCAGTGTCTTCACCAAAAAGAACTATAAACCACCTTATGTAGATTGTCCTGTAAGGACGACACATCCAACCGCTTGAAATTTCAGCGCATGCTGTCGGTAGGACTTTAAAGCACAGTTTTGTTGATAAGGTTGAAAGCTATGAAGGCATGTTCACTTTCACCCAGGAGAGTCAAGAGTTAGAGATTCTCCATTAGGAACTCACCATATGTAAATATACATTCTAAGTGCGACGGCGTCTAACTGTTTCTGTAGCGAGTTGTCAACGTGACATTTTCGAGTAATCTCAGATCTTCAATGAGGTTGAAGAACCAAGCTTTAGTAGAGTCGTCATCTCCAGCGTACATTTGCTCAGAGAGGTTGACTTTAGGAAGATTGAAGTCACCTACCATCAGGGTATGAGTGTATCCGAGACGAGTAGAATGGGTTAGCATTAGTGGCAGCCGGGGTCAGCATAAATGTCGAAGACTTACAGGAATATTTACTTTAGGATTCATATACAACAACTGTAGAATTCACCACTGAAAAAGGTAGAGGTGTAAAATTTTGCTCAATTGCTCAGAAAAGACTAGCGTCTCTTTTTCTTCAAAATCAAACTTTATGGGCGGAATAAGTGAACTAGTTTTATCAATTCTACTGAGGGTATCAAAAAGTGTCAGTTAGGTTTGAAAAAAGCGCACTTCTTGCTTTTGTCCTCATAATTATGTTTTAAAGTTTCTGATTATTTAACAAAATGGGTTTTATTTTAGTACCATACCTTCTTTATTTTTTGGTTTTGTTTGTTTAGTTTCGCACGACCTGCCTACTGAAAGTCTTATTCAGTAGTATACGTCGCCATTTTGCTGATTTTAGTAAGTTCCGAGTTTCTTTTTTTCGGTGCTGTTTCACCGATATAGACACGTACTTTTTGATTCGGCAAGTCGTATCTAATTGGTTTAATGGTGTCTGACTCAATGGTTGTTCTCATAGTTAAGTGTCCATGCGTTCTTTATAAGTTGACGATTTTTTAATGTTGGAAGTTGAATACCCACAGGCATGTTGGCTGTTTGTCACATTACTTATTAATTCGATCACAGGAGTTTTTGACTTACACGGTTGTTACTGAAATTTTGCTTAAAGCTTTCTGCACGTTGCTCATCCAAACGTCCACTTCGTCTGCGATTGTCACCTTATTAGCAACTCGTTGGAGTATGGCCTGGGTCTTTCGTTAACATGGAAGCTTGGATACCAGCGATAGCTATCAGGAATATACAGCTAGTGTGAAACGTATGCCTCATTTTACTTGATGACAACTAGGTATGCTGACTCGAGTTTATCATGTTACTTTCTGACCTACGCACGTCCGAATCTTTTTGCACTCATTGGTCCTACCTACACAGCGTTTCACAATATATTCTCCATTTTTATTAACTTCTATCCAATCTTGTCCTTTCCATTTTTTATCTTCTGTCTTCATTTATTTGATCAGTGTGTGTTTTAAGATTCAGATTTGTGTTTCGAGGACAGGAGGCCTACAGTCAGTAACAACGTAGAACTTCGTACGTGCGTACATCAGTTCAAGTTGTCATACTGCATGAGCACAGAGATGCAGTTGTCGATTTTGATCCCGTGTCATGTTATGGTCTAACCGCCCCTAGCTTTCTTCCAACCTACTCCTACACCATAAAACATCGCTCGTCGGGGCAGTCGGTGGCCTACGATCCGTGTCAGTCCTTCTCCAGTAGCTTCTAAGAGTGTCTAGTTTTCCCTTAAACGATTCAATTGAAGGTGCGGACACGCCCATTTTCGGGTGACAGGTTCCAAGAGTTGTTGACTCGGTTTGAAGACCTGTATGCCATAGGTATTTTGTTTGTTCTTGCCTTTAGTACTCGCTTGCCATAACATCTGAGATATCCTGATCCGTAGGGACAATAACCTCTCGTTATCCTACACATCGGAATGGGGTCACCCCCCATCCTGAACTAAGGATAATAAGTGAAGTATTCGAGTGCGTCGACAAATTCGCTTACCTTGGAAGTCCGATCAACCCTAATGGGCCGATGTCTGAAGAAATCTCAGCATGCATTCAAAAAGCTCGTTTGGCCTTTGCCAACTCATGTCACCTGTGGCAAAGGCGAGATATCCGTCTATCCATTAAAAGACGAGTATATTGCGCGGCAGTCCGTACTGTTTTACTCTACGGCTGCGAAACGTGACCATTAAGAGTTACTAGTATTTGACCACAGATGTCTTCGAAATATTGTTCTCATCTGCTAGGATCACCAGGTAAGTAATAGTGAGGTTAGACTCAGGGTATTAAGGAATGATGGTAAATCAGTTGATGAGGCTGTAAATATTCATCGACTGAGATGGTTGGGCCACGTGTTACGTAGGCCTGGACACCGATTACCACGACACTCAATGCTGACTAGTTTTGGGGATGGTTGGAAGAAAGTTAGTGTTGGTCATACCAAAGCGTGGCATCGGTGCTTGAAGTCACTAACTTCTAGTCTGAGCCATGTTGGTAGATGCAGACTACTTGGTTGAGGTCGACGCGACTATCTTAACCAATGGTTGGAGACTCTTGGTGACGTGGCTCAGAGTCTATCACAATGGGGTAGGTGTATACACACTTTGCCCTCCCTTAAACCGTGAGATTGAAATTACCCTGCATCTTTCTTTCTATGAATTAATTCTCTCTTCCTGTACATATCCTTATATGCAATTTTTCTTTTATATACTGTCATTATATTAACTACGATCAATTTGTTGTTCATCTTGTCGTGCTAATGAAGTGTGGTAACTTGGACCGATGCATATATGTGCCAGTCCTATAGTAACAATCTGCATTTACAGGATGCAGTTTTCGAGTTTGGATCCTACTAATGTTTTGTGTATTGTGGTAAGCATAGTTGTATCTAAATCGGTGAATGTCCATCTTAAAGCTCGTAGGGTCCTAAACCCCTTAGCTGCAACTTCCCGGCAGTGGGCAGTGGTCTTAACATTATGACTCACCCCAAGGTCATTGTGAGACTGAACTACGTGTGCTAACTCTTCCTCGATGCTTCACCTGATTGCATTTGTATTTGCAGTGAGCATGTGGACACATTTGGCCGCGTTGATAGGCGCCAGCCATTTTCAGACCAGCTAATCAAAACATCTATGCTCGCTTGAAGTGCACATTCGTCTGCGGCTCCTGTTGTTCCTCGCCAAAATTTTACATCAGCATATAGTAGCACCGAGGGCTCAAATATACTTGGGAGTTCTCTTACAGCATAGAAAGTAGAGGACCTAGGGCAGAGCCTTAGAGAACTCTAAGTATTGGACTCTAGGCGGAGCACTTGGTTTATTCTTTCTGTCCACAACCTACCAAGAAACCCTCGATCCACTTTAGATGTCCGACAATTCTTAGATACTCCAGCTTCGTAATTTATTTTTCTGCACCTTATCAAATATTTTGCCGAAGTCTAGGTGGAAAACGTCCACTGATTTTCCATTATCTCTAACCTTTGTCCATCGCTCTCTTTCTGTAAAGAAGTTTGTTGTGCAAAATCATTCTTTACTGAAACCATGATTTTCTTTGTTTAACAAGTTGTTTACCACGAATGTCATTATGGTCTTGTGTAATATTTCTTCCAGTATTTTGACTACGACCGGTAATTTTGACAAGTCTGAAGTTTGATGGAAGTTGTCTTGGCCCTGTTTAATGAATTAAAGTGCCGATTGCATCTTTTCAATCCATAGGTGACACCCTGATCAATTGACATATTGAATGGCGTTGCCAATAAGGCAGCAATATATCGTGCAACTTCTCAAGATTTTGGGATGATATTCGTCTAGTCCTGTTGATTTTCCGTGTCTAAAGTGCTACGAGTCTTTAGTACGTCATCTCGATCAAAGTCCACAATGAGCAGCCGATTTTGTGACTGTATTTGGATTTAGTCTAGAAGAGACTCTTGAGTAAAAATGGTCAAAATAGTTCGTCATGGCCTTTGATTTGTCTTGTTCTTCCCCTATAATTTGAAACCCACTCACTTTAATTAGGTTGGGAATTCAATGGTGCGTTCTTGTTCTATAATTTATATACAAAAACAGTCTGTTAGGCTACTTCATTACAGATTGGGCCAAATACTCATATTGTAGCCGAGCTGCCCGGATTATACTTATACACTGATTTCTGACTTACCTGTAGCGTTCCACCGTATTTGCTGTGCCAAGGCTAATGGTGAAATTCCAACTTCAGTCATGTACTAAGGATCTATTCGTAGTAGTAAGTGAAAATTAGTCTATCGAGACGGAGTTAATTCAAAGTAAACCTGGTTGTTTATTATTTAGGATAACAGTCATAATGTTGAATATTCTAGTTTTGAGATGTGGATATTAGGACCATGATAAGTCCCTCTAGCTTGATTCCTTGAATATTGACTTGTTTCTTATAGATTACTAAAATTTAATCTCTCCTGGAGGTAATAATACTTCGTTCTGATCGCCTAGAAAAATAGGACATAATGTTCATCTTTTCCACCGAAACTAATTGACTTCATTGTTTACACTACTTTAGTGCAGGTAAATAGGTTGCTTTTTATGCTTTCCAAAATTTTATATTAGTAGCGACCGAAATCCCAAGTGAAGAGACCCGATTATCTAGTGAGTTGATATCGTAATAAAAAAGGATTTGTGATAGGCTGTTTTCCCAGTGAATCTGATTTACTGTCAGTTAGTTAGACTGTGGTATCTTTAAGTATGGTTAGAAATTAACATTCGATAGAGCTACCGAGTTTTCTATGTTTCTGATCAGTTCTGTATCTGAAAAAAGATCTTTTTGCAAAGAAAAGTGTTTTTTTGTTTTACATATTTATGCGTTACAATTGAATTAGTAATTTTAGTAATAATAATCTTAGTCCCTTCCCCGTTGCTTATTTTCTACCTTATAATCAGTCATCTAATAAAAATTTATTAATTCATCTCTAAGCGACATTTTGAGTTTGAGGGTTAATAACTGTTCAAAACTTGGGGCAAATTCGAACGTACGACGTAATAGTTTTAAAACGTACTCTTACTAGTAATGTAATGGTCACTATATAGTGCGACTCGAAACCACACCATTTCAGTTTGAAAAGCCAGATAGTATTGCTAGCCTTCACAAAGTACCTCCTATCTGAATGTGCAAATCTGTAAATAATACATGAGTTGCATTACGTTAACCATGAAGTCATTGATCTGTCTTGTAGTAGATCATAGTAACCAAAGTGGTTACTTTTAAGCTTCATTAATAACAACTTACTACCTAGTTATCAGTTTTTCTTTCTAAACTTTCAGTCATTTTTGAAGGTTTTTTATGAAACCTAGTGGTACTGCTCAGTTCTCACACGTTAAGTCGAGGAATATTTAAACTTGTGATTTTATTATGAAATAAGAAATAAATGAACCGCTTGACCATAATGTAACACTTGCTTTGATGTGTGTTTAGCTTCATATAGTTCATCCTTCTATGATTATAGATTTCTTAACAAGAAATTCGGTGACATTAAAGCGTCAATATATGTCAAAAAAATTGAAGAAGTTGCTCATTACTCTAGTACACACATTAAGTTAAAAATTGTGAAATTGGACGCAGAATATTAGACAAAAATGGCAAATCGATTGACAAGATTGCGAATGTATGTCGACTGAGATGTTTAGGATATGTATTACGTATATCCATCCACTGACTACCTCGACGCGCAATGACTGGTGTGATGGTAGGCCGAAATAAAATTAAGGGCGGCCATACCAAGACATGGCATTAGTCCATTCAGACACTGACCATTATACATAGCTATGTAAGTAGGTGCAAACTAACTGGTTGGAATCCGTGGGGTTACCGTAACTAATAGTGAGAGACCGGATGATATTG
Source organism: Schistosoma haematobium (assembly GCF_000699445.3). Lineage (NCBI taxonomy): Eukaryota > Metazoa > Platyhelminthes > Trematoda > Strigeidida > Schistosomatidae > Schistosoma > Schistosoma haematobium. Next base: position 3,218,376 of record NC_067200.1, read on the forward strand.
TTTAGAATCGTTAACAATGACTCAGTTACATTCACTCTTCGTTTTCCCTTAGGTTTACTTACACCCGTTACCCCTCGTGGAGGATAATAGGCCGCCCACCAGTACTCTCCATCCTAGGTAATCCTTTCCAGTTGCTATTTTACCCTTTTATGTCTACTTACAATTCCCGATGTAGTGTGTTCTTCAGCCTTCCTCTTTCCTGCTTCCCTTCGGCATTCCAAGTAAGAGCTTGCCTTGTGATGCAGTTTGGTGATTTCCGTAATGTATTTCCTATCCAGTTCCAACGTCTTTCCCTAATTTCCTCTCCAGCTGGAAGCTGGTTTGTCCTCTTCCATACTAGGTTGTTACTCTTCTTACTCCACCTGTAGCTCTCCTAGAGTTACTGCCGGTCCCTATTTCGGGTAAAGGAGGAGGGTTGGGCATGGGTTCGGCAACCCCACTTCGTAATAAGTGTCTTGCTAAAAAACGCCAGTCAGATTAAATAAATTCCTTTAGGTTTAGGGTTAGGTTTATAGATTACCTTCTACACTGTTTCGTTCCACTAATACATATTCTTTCTGCAATCGTATTTTTGATGCCTAATACTTCCTAAGACCATTGATACTATTACTACATTTACCACTGGTATTCGATCTGATAGTTTCATCTCGCTGTGCTAATGAGATGCAGCAACTTGAACCGACGTACGTATGTGCTAGGTTCTACGTTAAGTAAGACTGACCGAATGATTTAACATCTACTTTTCCAATAGGTTGTTGGGTGTTTATTATTAGGGGTGGGTCTTTAAATTTGATGTAGCTTTGATCTTTAATAGTTAGGACGTCAGTATCAAGGCTATTTGAATAGCTTTAATATTAAAGCACAGTATTTAGGTCTTTAAAGATATTTACTGGATACTTATTTTACAAATGTCCTACTTGATAAAACTCATCTATCAATTACTAATTGTTGTACTGGGCTTTGAGGGCAAGTTATACCACTCGAGTGTCTCAATCACAGCGAAGCGGGTTTGCACCTGCGACTGATTTGTTGAAAGTCTAACAATGGCTATTAAGTCACCACTCTGTTGACGAAATACTTCGAAATAATCGAATCAGTTATTAAGAATAAGCATAAAGCGTTTTAAACGATTGGGTTTAATATATATATAGAAGCTGTAAACACATTAACCATTACGTATATGTACTGTATACACCCCTTAAACGTTCTGTGCTCAGAGATTCAGAAATGTAAAAGTTGTCTTTTAAAATGACAGTTACAGTTTATTCGATACTTTGTTTGAACAGTATAATCGGTAAGCAACTTGTTTATCAACGTGCTTTAATTTTTCCATCCGTTTCTCACTAACTCCATAATTTTTTAGGTCCAATTAAACTGAATAAATGAAACAAGAAGATCGAGGAAATACAAAATCCAATACTCCTAATCAAGTATCAGCCCATGGTCGGAAGCAGAAAGCATCAAATAGTAGATCTAGCCGAAGTCGAAAATCTAAAGACCGTGCATCTAAAAGGAAGTCACATGCCAAAGGTAATGAATCTTCCCAACCGGCAGATGCTTCTGCTTTGAAACGTAAGAAAAATGAACGTTCCAAAACCGTACCCGAAAAGACTCGTAGTAGTGGTCGTTGTACACGTTCTTCAACTTCTGCCGTAGTTGCTAAGTCTACACCAAAAGCCAAAGTATCCAACGCATCAACAAAAGAAACTTATTCTTATTCTGATATGTTTCTTGCGGATGATGATGAACACGATTCGGATGAAAACGTTGATATTGGGGATGAAGACAGCGAATATGCTCCATCTGATGAAGAAACTCTTAATAAATTGTCAAAAATATCAAAGTCTCGTAAGGGAGTTTCTTCACGCACACGCCGAAGTTCAAAGGCCCAGTTGACAGTCAGTAGTGACGTGGAAGAAGGTGGATCCACTGACGAAGACGAAGCTGGAGAGTCCGAATCAGAAGAGGAAGATGAGGATGATGAAGAACTGGGAGATTCTATTTTAATGGATCATTCTGGTGTTAATGGTGGTATGCCAATACAGTTATTTGAAGATGAAAGCAATCATATACAAAGAGATATTTATGATTTCGATGCACAAAGCATTATTTCAGATAAACGTGTTACTTCATTAAAGAAAAAGATACCAACAAGTGCTGTCAATCGTGGTATGAATGTAACGTCAGCTAGTCGGTCAACACGTAGAACAGCTTCTGGAAAAGGAACTAGTTGGGGATCGAATATTTATAGTGCTCTTGCAGCTGCTCTTAAAACACGCGCAGATTTAGATGCTTATTCAAGTTTCTTGAAATCAAATGTTTTAAATGCTAGTTTCGATAAATTTTTAGCGGAGATCTGTAAACCTAGTAATCAACATGCTAATTTATTTTATGGTGCATCTGCCAGTTTACAAAGTCTCATGAGTCGTATTAATGATCATGATAAAGTAGTTGAACTATTGCATGCATTTGTCGCACGTCCATATGATCAATTACAACATCGTATTGTTTATTTAATACCTATAATTCATCAACCATTGTTTGGTGTTGCTCATATGACACCAATAAGTCAACATCTTGAAACACTTAGTAAAGATATTGATGAAGAACTAATTATTAAACCAGCTTATATTCTTAATCAAGAGACAAATTTACTAGCAATTCGTAGTTCTGTCGCAAGTGATTTTGGTGTATCAAATACCCAGTATAATTTTATTACTGGTGCTGGTAATCTTGGAAGATACATGCCAGATATTCATCAATTAATTGTTCCATCGGATTTGTATCAAAGATTAACTGAACTAGTTGCATTGCCTCCAGAGCGAATTTATGAATTAGCTCTTGCCAGAGTACATCAACAAGACGAGGAAGCTGATATAGATATTAGTCCACTTGAACCACCGAATTTACAAAGAATTGTTTTAGCTATTAATAAAGAAGGTCAGTTGATTGGGATAGCAATTTTAGACACATGGAATAGTACTGAAATTCCACATAACAGACCAAAAGCTCCTATCGATCTAATTAACATAACTTCATTATCGGACAAAACTTCTTTTTCAGTAGACCAACATGGTACAGAAGAAGCAAATCGTCAAACTAGAGAGGAACAAGTTCGTGAAGTGCTAGATAACATTATTGATTGGGTTGTTTTAAAATCTGATCCTAAAGATTATAGTTCACTAGCAAAACGTGGAAACAAGCAAGAGTCTTCTCCACTTGGACCAGTACGTTTTATAGATGCATTTATTGTTAAACCAAATGGACGTCGAGATACTTTACTATTAGTTGCGCATCCTGTTAGTTGTCATCCATCTGAAAATGCTGTTGAAAATGATAATTTCTTTGTTTATTCTGTTGTTGATGAATCAAAGTTTTGTCTAGAAAAACATGGATTTATGCCAGAATTATCTATAGCACTTGATGGTGTACATACAGTTGATCCAGAAGATATACTTGAAGATAAATCTTTGTTAGTAGTTCCTGATCTTTTATTTGATACTTTACGGAAAGTTATGCTACGTGAATTGGCCAGTTCTAGTAGTACAGCTGCTGCTGCTGCAGCTGTTGTTGCTTCGTCGAGACCAGACACTACAACTCTTCCATTGACATCAACTGGTCCTGCAGCTGTAATTCACTGTACAAAATTTGTCATACTCGATCGCCAAAGGCGTGTTCCACTTGCGATTGCATTTGATTCACCTGTTCGCCTTACTCTCCAGGTAGCAGATGATAAGCTTGGTATACACCCCCACGGTGAAGCTGCTTCTGTCAATTTCGATCAAATCACTCCTTCAGAGTTAAAGTCATATGAGTCATCATTTAAGCCAACTTCTGCTGAATATCGTTTAGTTGCTATAAACGGTTTGCTGTATGGTTTACAAATCGACGATCAACGTGTTATTCGCCGTATTATTGAGATTGTTCCCGCTCGCTATGATTCCATATATCCTCATACAGGAAATCCATCACTTTGTGCACAGTCTATCTCTGCAGCTCACAAGTCTTGTCCGTCTAACGTTCGGATAGTGAATGATGAGACTAACAGTTCAACTGTTTTACCAGCATTTTATTATCCTCATTATGAACAAACCAAATTATGTAGTGTTGTTTCTGGTTTCACCGATCATTTGTGCAGTCTGTTTTTCGAATTGCCTGTCTCAGTTAGTTTGTACGATGTTGTTTTACGTATGGCACAAAAATATATGCCAGAGATTTTAGCTAGACAGCATATTGAGGCAGCAGAGGCTGCAGCTTATGCTGAAGCTGCTGCAAATCCTCATGCTCCTCCGCCATCACCAGTTCCACTTCCTGAACACTGGGGTGTTTGTTGTTTATGTGCTAAAGAACTGCGTTCACCAAACGGTTTGTTGGATCATGAAATGAGACATTTAGGTCTCTCTAGGTTCCGTTGTGGAGTTCATAATGTTTCGTTCCTTGATCGGCGATCATGGCAAGTTCATATGAATGAACACCACGCATGCCCACGTTCAGGTCCTTTATCTGTTCTTTTACGTCCGAATCCAGTTAATCAAAATGATTCAGGAAGTGACCAAGAAGAAGAAGATGATGAACTAGTTGAACAGGACACTGTCCCAGGTAGTGGTTTACTCGCTGGACTTGCAAACGTATTCAACACAAATCTTTTAATTGGTCGAATGGAAGCTCCACAATGCGAAAAATGTAGTGATTATTTCCCATCAGCAGAAGTACTTGCACAACATTTAGACTTTTGTGATGGTGTTAGTTTCTCTCTTCGTACTCCTTTATCTCGAATCGGCAGTGGTGTTCCAAAGCCTATCCTGGCAGATGATTCATACACTAGGTCTGGAGATGATGCAACTGTAGAAGCTTCTGGTCCAAATGCTGATGAAGTGACATCAGACTCCAAAGATGATGCATGTGTTTGTGGTATCTGTGGAACCCAAGTCAATTCACGTGATAAAATACTTCGACACTTCACTGTTTATCACCTTCAATGTATTTTGTGTAATAACATCCTTCGGTCAATGGAAGAATTGTCTGATCATTATCACACACACATAAAAACAGATGCACCAAATGCTTTGGAAGAATTTGAGAATGAGGAAGCTGAACTATTGAAAAGTGATCCAGATAAAGAAGTAAATCTCAAGGACGGTATAAATAAAAAATCAGCAAATAAACTGATGACATGTGACATCTGTACGGAGTTTTATGGAACGAAGTTTAACTATTATTTTCATCAGTGGGCAGAACACGGAGTAGTACATCCAGGTGACGGAGTGTCGGAAAATATGCTTCATATGCTCACCCAAACACGACATCTTCGACAACGTGTCGATAAAGAAGATCTTTCTTCTCTCGGTATTCGTAAAATGAAATGTAAACTATGCGGATTTGTTGTTCGTTGCAGTGGAAAAGATTACGTACAACATCTTAGTGAAAAACACAATATCAATACCACTCTTGAGGATATTTGTCGTATTTGCGCTGATGTTTTTGAAACTCCAGAGGATCTTTCTGCTCATCTTGGTGAAATACATTTTCCCACCGGAGAATTTGCCAATGCCGGTGTTCAGACAATATTTCGTTGTACACATTGTGAATTTTGGGGTTTCAATAAAGGCTTGTTAAGACATTCTCGTGAAGTACATGATGATCCTTGCCCGTCTATATATGAATGTATCCACTGTTACGAGAGATTCACTGATAAAAGAGTATGGCGTGCTCATATGGATAAACATAATGAAGGTTATTCACACAGATGCATGGAATGTGGACGGGCATTTCGGTTAAGACCTTCTCTCCTTCATCATATGCGTTGTCATCATGGGGATGATCAAGGGCCAGCAACTTGCGAATACTGTGGCTTGATTTATCCTAAACGATCGTCGTTAAGATATCATATCTTCCGTATGCATAATCAGGTAAGGTCACTTTCACATTTTATTAAACCAATTGACATTTTCGTTTATCACTAACAATACATCCCTTACTGTCTTCAATGTCTTAATATTGAGGAAGAAAATGAAACTTTTGTTTCAAATGAAGAAATTAGTTTTTTCATTCTTATAAAACAGTTTATTCTTATTCAGTCAAGTAGACAAAGTGTTATTTGAAGTTTATTTCCTGGCTGATGAAGTACTCTCACTGACAGATGTAGATTTATTGTATCTTTCTAGCAATCTTTTCTACGTGATGTTAATTTCCATGTCACGATTCATACACACTGATGTATATAAGCAGAATAGTCATGTAAACCTTACACCTTATGTCAGCTATCAGTAAGCAACAACATGCTATTCATTCTTAGTTTAACAACAAATCATTTCTGTTTTGTAAACATAAAAAAAACCTACAAAGATCAGGTTGATTATTTTAATCGCTTTATTCGATACTCCGTATTAAATATATTATAAATTCATGTAGCCTACTGACAGATAAAAGATGCCATTTCTTAATGTGTAGATCATCATTGATGAGAGTTTTGTAGATTTCTAGAACAAAACTTTTAAAGGGTTATGTAACATGAATATACATGTTTCAGTTAATATCTCTCAGACTAGAAGGTATCGTCAATTTCCATCAATCCTTATTCGTTTTTTGCCTCAAGCACAGGTATTTCCTCTAAAAAGCTTATTAGTGGCTAATTATGCAAAACTCTCAGTGATTATACCTCTTCTATGCTGTGTAGAGCAATCAGACGATGTGCAATGTTGGATTAGTCTCTATCTGCCTTTATGTTTCGGAAATTTTATGGTTCATTAATTATTCCCGTCCTGTTTTTTTACCGTCATTTTATTTTTAGTCAATTATTATAGTACTGCAAGGTTATGCATATTATTATCTGTCTTTGTGAGATGGGTGTCGCACCTGTAAGCTACTAGTAGCTTAAAATCATTTATTTCACCCATGACGTTACCACCTTGCCAGTTCGACTTTAAGTACCCACTATCTTAGTATTTTCAAGCATGGTCCATAAACGTGAGGCGAACAATTACTTGGTTATCTGCGTCTAATGTCAAGTATTTCCAGGTCGTCTACCAGTTTTCAAACTTATAGTGTTATTGTGATTGTTAAATTTCGTAGTTTATATAATATTGATACCAGTTAGATAACCACTAAAAGTCAGGATGCCCTGGATAGCTGTTTCGTCCTAAAATGGTACTTAGTTCAGCGGTCTGAGAGTTAAGTTCTCACTGCCGTACCTTGTGTTCGACTCTCTTTGAGGTCGTGAGTACACACGTCTCAGTAGTCCAAAATTAGGACAGAATAGTTGTCTAGTGCTCCCTGGTTTTCACTGGTTATCTAACTAAGATCCAGTCGTGAATTAAGTAATTGCTAACCCAAGTAATTGATAGTGAGAAAAAATACTCACTAAAGTCACGTTTAAGGATGTCATTCAGATATCTGCAGATAACATTAAATCCTTTCTTTTTGAAATATGATTCACTGCAATATTGGAAGTTAGTGTTTACAAAGGTTGTACGTTCGAATAATGATGATAATTATATTCAACTATTTTTGACCTAAAAGATAATATTGCTTTTCAATAGAAACAATTCTCGTTGTTCGTTATTTGTATTTCTAACTATTTTGATTTTTACCAAATAGTGTCATGGAAATAAATTGCATAAAATATTGAACATTTTTCTAGGAACTAGCTCATGAATGCTTCATGTGTCAACGACGTTTCCGTCTAGAAACAGAACTTCGACGTCATGTAAAGGAAATGCACAGTGGAGCTGTCAAATGTGAAATATGTCATAAAGTATGCGCTAACCTAAGATGTTATGCTCAACATAGACAAAAACACTTTCGTACTCGTATTTATCAGTGTACTGATTGTCAAACAACATTCAAGAGCAAATTGGCTATGAAACGTCATATTCGAGTAGAACATTTACAACTAGGTCCTGAAAAGTTCGAATGTCAGATATGTGGAAAGGTAAATTGTTATTTCTCTTATATTTAGGTTTCAAAATCCAATTATACTACTAAACATAGACTTTATTTCATTAGGGACTCAGTAAAAATAATTATTATTTAGGGGATCAATGGTTTGTGATATCTATTAATCTTCATGTATGATTCATGTTATGTAGACAACTAATGAATGGAAGATATTAAATACTAATAAAGTGTGTTAATTTTTGAAGTCTTTCATAAAAACTTAGAATTTACCCACTTGTAAGAAGAAACCCTAATCATCTTTTATTAAATGCCAATTGACAGTACTCAAAAGTGAACAACAATCGGTTGTTTGTAATACAATTAAATAGTTTATTTTGAATCATATTTTGGATTATTACTTTTTTGAGTAAAGTCATTTATAATTTTCAAAAGATTCTTGTTGATCAGTCTCAAGCTCAATCGCTTTAGCTTACTTACGCCTGTTACTCCTCGTGGAGGAGCATAGACCGCCTACCAGCACTCTCCATCCAACTCTGTCCTGAGCGATCCTTTCCAGTTGTTATTCATCCTTTTCATATCTACTTTAGCGCTGTATACTTTATTGTTTTTATTCAATCATCATTATAACACCTGCTTCAGTCTGGGCACCCGGGCAGTATCACAGCCCACACACAAATAAAATGAAAATGACGATATTTACTGAAAATTTTATTCTCGCTTCTATTTACAGTCAAACAAATCACATTATTATTATTTTATTTTGTTTGTTTATTTATTTACTTACTATTATTTACTACGTCATTTACTCACTCTCTTTTATTCCCAATTTATGTATCCTTATTTTCTGACTTATACAGCAGCTCGCCTGTGGTGAAAACTCGGTTCTATCTAAATGTTCTCGAGTCACTGCCTGATTAAGAATCGTATGCTACCACCAAATACGAATACTGAAGCCGTTTTTCTGAAACCACGTGCACCATACAAACTGGCTGCCTTCAATGTTCGCACACTTATGCAGGTCAGATAACAGATAGGGCTGACTATGTCTATGGAAAGTCTTAATATCGACGTTTGTTGTCTATCCGAGACCCGTTTTCAAGACTCTGATGAAGTACTACAAATTCACTCTCCATCTGTCGCTTCGGAAAGCTTGTTTTACGTGCGCTTATCCGGGGACCCTGTGGCATCTTCGTCTGGTCTTGCTGGCGTTGGTGTCGCACTAAGCGCCAAAGCTGAGGCAGCACTAGTCGATTGGATCCCCATTAACAGTCGGTTATGTGCTGTTAGATTAGAGAGTTCCATCAAATTGAGAAGAAATCAGCGTGAGAAACGATGACTTTTTGTCATCTCCGCATATGCCCCGACAGATTGCAGCCCGGATGCAATCAAGGATGAGTTTTACTACCAGTTATCTGTTCTTCTCCAAAAAGTGCGTTCGACAGATATTGTAGTACTAGCCGGAGACTTGAATGCTCAGGTCGGGCGTCTAGGCACAGAAGAGAGTCGTTTAGGTGGCCGATGGGGACTCGTTGGTCGCAGGTCAGATAACGGGGACCATCTACTGCAACTTTGCACAGACCACAACCTGTTTCTGGCTAGCACTAACTTTCGGCACAGTCATCGCCGATGTGCCACCTGGCGTCCTCCCTCTGCATCTGAAGCCTGTACTCAGATTGATCACATCGCGTTCAGCTACCGCTGGCGTGGTTGTGTACAAGACTGCCGCTCTTTTTGGAGTACCTATCTGGACTCTGACCATGCTTTGGTCTGCGCCAATCTTGCCTTACTTTTCAGTGATCAACGAAGTGACCGCCACCAACGGATTGATGTCAGCAAATTGTTTGCAACTTCTGTTGTTAGTAAGTATCGAACCGAGCTAGCCTCTAGGCTAGCTACCATTCCTCTGAAAAGTATAGATGAGCATTGGTTGCAATTGCATGATGCCATGAAAATGGCGAGCTAAGCCGCTTGCGGCTTCGCGAAACGTCCCGCTTATAATTACTGGGTTACTTCTGGTTCCTTACAACTCATTGACCACGAACAACCACTGTTACGTAATAAAATTGAGCAAGGCTCGCGGAAGGGGAGGCTTGGCGGTCTGTGCATGCTGAGCTGGAAGCAGCAGCTGCATCTGATAACTACTGGAAGCTCTTCCAACTCATCCTAGCCACTGGCAGCAAGAAGTCTGGTGTGAGCGAAACAATCTGCGAGGATGACGGGATGCCAATCACCAACATCCATCGACGTCTTGGACGATGGGCAGATGATATTATCTTACTGTGCGATAATGCTCAAACCATGCAATCCGCACTTAACCAATTGGCAATCAGTGTCCGTAGGTACGGTATGTGCTTTGCACCTTCGAAGTGCAAAGTACTTCTAGAAGACTGGCAGGATTCTAACCCTGTACTCACTCTGGATGGTGAGCAGATAGAAGTAGTCGAGATGTTCGTGTATCTGGGTAGCTGTATGAGTGCTGGTGGGGATGTGAGTGATGAGATCAATGTACGTATAGTGAAAGCCAGATTGGCTTATTCCAATCTGGGACATCTTTGGCACCTCCGTGATGTTAGTCTGGCTGTAGTAAAACGTCGGATCTATAACGCGTCGGTGAGAGCAGTTTTGCTCTATGCTTGTGAAACCTGGCCTCCGATTTGAGAATCTTAGAGGACTCTGTGTTTGATCATCGTTTTATCCGAAGGATTGCTGACATCCAGTGGCAACACCATGTTAGTAATGCAGAGGTTCGGCATCGTGTGTTCGGGCACAGAGATGATAATGCAATTGGTGTCACCATCTTGAAACACCGACTTCGGTGGCTTGGACATGTTCTCCGAATGTCGTCCCAGAGAATTCCACGTCGTGCATTATTTGCCGACGGTGGGACTGGTTGGAAGAAGCGGAGAGGTGGTCATTGTATGACATGGTGTCGTGGCATGAAAGAAAGCTGCAATGGACTGGCTTCTGTTGGTCCTTCACGACTCCCTGGCTGGGGTCCGAGAGATGGTGCAACACGGTGGTTAGAGACGTTATCAGATATGGCTCAGAATAGAAGCCAGTGGCGATCCTGCTGTAACCTTCTTTTACTTTCTTCATAAAAAATGGTTGTTTCTTCCTTAACTGAAAGAATTCTTCTGATTGTACTTTTCCGTTTCCCCCATTATTATTATTATTATTGTTATTATTACATTACCTTACACTAATCTTGTCGTTCTTCTTTTTTTTTTCTTTTACTCTCCTTACCTTTTTTTTTCTCTTTGAATTCTCATTGTTTTGTGTGGCGCATATATATTTGGTGCCCTCTTGTACCAATATTTGTGTTCAAATAATAATAATAATAATAATAATTATTATTATTATTATTATTATTATTATTATTATGATTATAACGGTATCAAATTACTTAACTTACTATTTTACAGGTTTTATCAAAATAAGTTGATTCATTACATGGAATCAAAAAGTTTGATATTATCAATGTAAATGTACAAATCAGTGTTTAAATTATTTAAACCTTGGTGCCCATAAACAATAACTAGAATGTTGTTCTTTTCTTACATATAGTATAAATACAATGATCAGTGTATCATTATGATTAGGCTTTAATAAAAAGTAATCATGATTGACAGAAACATGTATCGTATGCTTGTACGATTTTAAAATGATGGCGAAGATTTGTACTTCATACATGATTAATGGTTTACTAACGAAGCATTCGTTTTCCTTTTGAACAACATCATCAAATTTTGTCTAAGTTAATTATATGTAATTAAGTGATAATTTGTCTAAAAAAAATTCCTTAAAGTTTGACCGATGAGAATTCTAGATAAATAGAGAAATGTTTTATCTTGGTTATTTCATTCATATAGATTAACCATTCATTCACAGAAGAAATCTATTTTTTTTATCTTTTATAGATTGTTACACAAATTGGCATGCATATGTTAATACATAAAGAAGCACGTTTTGAATGTGAATATTGCAATAAACGATTTACTAAAGCTGCCTATTACAATGAACATCTTCGAATACATCGTGGTGAACAACCATTTGAATGTCATATATGCAGAAAGCGTTTTAACAAAAAATCAAATCTGAATGTTCATTTGAAATTTCATGAGAAACATCGTGATGAAGAAGGAAATGTAAGTGTATTTCGGTTCAGTCCTTAAGTGAAATAATAGTATAGTACAATATATTGCATTCACTTGTAAAGTGATTATTTGCATATTAGAGCCGTTGAGTTGTGTCTGGTTATATATATCGGCAAATATTTCTATGTCGGCTTGTGTTTTGTCGAAGCAAATTCATGAAATCGAAGAATAAAATATGATGATAAACCCTATAACTTCTGTTTAGGTTTCCATAGTTTCAATTACTATCTTATTTTAGCTAGACCAACACTCGAAACGTGGAAATATTTGACAGCCGTCTCCTCAGCAGTGCAAATTGATGAGTCTATGCGGAAATCTAACCTAAGACCTTCGTTTTTGCACGCGAATGCCTAATCTTTAAATCCAATCAATTCACGGTATCGTGTGACCGTCATCCATTGTCTGCAGTGGGTAATTGTCTCACCCGATACGTACTGAACACCACTGGTCATAGCTATATAAATACTCAAGGCTGAAAGAAATTGATTAATAAGTCAATGTATTGCTTTTAATCATAGTTATAGTCAACTTGTGTGATTGTAAATATGACGTAATGGGTTGGTATTAGTTCGTTTTTTTAAATAAATCTCTACTATGTCTTCTCAAAATCTACACAGAAATGAGCAAATTGGATTGAATGAGGTTAAAATTCGTTGATGTGTAGTTCGATTCAATTCAAAATTCATAGTCATCAGAATACAAAAACGCCTGAAGTGTTATGTGTAGAATTTATTCTTTCCTATATATCTTTTTTCACATTTACTTGGTTAAATTTATGTTGATTTATTTTTAATTGTTGATACTTCTCAAACATTAGTACATGAACTCACTCCATGGTATAAAACTATACATTCCAGAAAATCTAAATATCAAAGGTTTATTTTCTTGATCTGTTAATATTATCTGTTTCTTGGGTTATTCTAGTATCCAAACAATTTATTCATTCTTCTTGAGTCACATTTTAACCTTGGTAATTATTCACTTATCAACCGTGACTGTTTTTATATGAGCGTATGTGTGTGTGTACATCCTATCCTACTCATCACATGTCTGTAACTTTTGTTCCACCATAAATATCGATTCACACTTGGCTAAATCAAGTCGGCTCACTCGCTTTCTCCACTGCTCGTCATCTTTTCTCATTACGTTCCCCTGATTGTCTCTCCAGGTTAATGAGTGTACGAAATATACGTATTCAGAAATCCGGTATCGTATTCGACTTATTTAATTCCGTTATCCACCAACTCAATTGAAGCCGATAATTATATACAAGGATTTGTTTATCAACACTTCTTCTTTTTATCGTCACTTAGTTTCTATTTCTTTTTTTTGCTTTTTTCATCAAATTCTTTTAGTATCTTGAATTGAAACCACGTGGTCGTATTAGTACAATGTTTGGTGACGCATTAATGAGTCCAAGTGATAGAGCAGCACGACAAGCTGCTGCTGCTAGATCAATGAATTCAATAATTTATGTACCAAAAGTTGATGTAGCCGTTGGAAGTGATTTTCCTGGTGCTTTCAATTGTACTGGACCAGCTGGTGCAGCAGCTGAAGCTGCTTCACGTGTAGTTGAATTATACGGTCTTGATAATAATAATAATAATAATAATAATGATCATCATCATAATAATAATAACAATATTATAAATATGAATCATACAAATTCTAATAATTTTATTCCAGAATCAATTAATTTAAATGATGATTTATGTAATATGGAACCTTCAGTTAAAAAACAACGTTTAACGTAATGTATGTAATTGGTAAGTTGACAAACAAATTTATTTAAGTATTCTGATTCAATTATATTTTCTATATAAACTAACGATCTCTATAATTTTTTTGATAGATGATTTCAGAAAGGGGTTTTGTAGAGATTTTTAGTAATTTTATAGTTGAATTCATGAGTCAATTGAAGTTAGACCATCATGAAAAACCCGGAAGCACTAAACAAGAGTTTAATTTTAGTATGGGACTCCTCAGCAGTGATGTAGAGGTTAAGCGTCCACGCGCGAAACTAACAGATCCTGTGTTCGAATCTCGCGTGGTGGGATCGTGGTCGCTCACTGCTGAGGCTTCCCGTGATAGGACGAAACGGCCGTCCAGTGCTTCCAGGTTTTCCATGGTGGTCTAACTTCAGTTGACTCATGAATTCAACTATGAATTATTTCAAACAAAAGAATTTTGCTAAAATCTAACCGTTTTTTAATTGTAAGGCCATGTAGTTTAGAAATAAAGATGTTTATATCACATAGTGTTTCTTTTTCATCAGTACTAGCATGAAAATCCAGATGTATATATGGTCGTGATGAGTGCACATTCAATGATGTGTTAACACTTGCTACCTTGATGAATGGGATTTCATCTCTGTTTATCTATTCCTCGATTAATTTCACTGCCAATTATAAGGGAAATAGTTTATATCATTTAATACTATGTAATCCGTGCTGGTTCATATAACTTAACACATTTTGCTCGAAGATTTAAAACTTAGCAAATTTATAAAAATAAATTCAACTTAATACCAAGATAATGAGCATAAAAATAGTACTGATGTAGGGAATTGTTTAATTGATGCTGTCCATTAAAAGAACCAGATCAACCAGTAAGTCCCCACCCATCCACTGTCCTTGTACACTTTGGACTATCAAGTTAATGGTTTTGTAAATTTGTATTGTTATATGAACCGTTAATCTCCAAGTTTTTCATCTAACTAATGTTTCTATTAGAAAATACAACACTTATGTAACTTATTAAGTCCAGATAAATTTCTTATACCATAGAAATCATTACATAACCTAATAGTCTTCTAGTTAATTTTTTCAACAAAACACGATCAACCCTTTCACATTATATTGTAAGCAGTTATGTCCCATGTCTTTGCAGAAGAGTCAGGCAGATCCTATGTTCAGTACTACTAATACTAATGCTTTTATTGAACAACTGCTCAGGTGATTATTGACACAGTGAATTCATGGTTCTAAATACTACATCTTTAGCGATAAAGTTGCTGTTATAGAACTTTGGTCCCAACATATTCACCATCAAACTAATAGTATAACTCAGTCAAATATACACGAAATTATATCCGGCTACCAAGTTACACTGAATTAATATTGAAGTAATTCTTTCATGAGTCGTGGCATCCTTTGAATATTAGAATGTCTATATATTCAAAACATTTTAGTAAGACTTTTTATGACTTGTACAATGTCCAGTAGTATTGGTATAAAAGATACATAAAACGTCTTCCTCTAACTTCAATAATCTTTCATTTAAACTTTTTATAAATATTGTTTACTTGTTTGAAATGTTAAATGTCGATAAATAATTACAACTTTGTTTCGGTTTGGCCTACAATAACTGACGTAATCTTTCTCGAACTCTATAACTCAGCAATCGGCACACACGCAAATCTCCTCAACGATGGAACCTGGGCAGAAGTCAGCAATGCAAATGACGAAATTAGGGTGGAAGGACTTCGTTGATTTAGTAACCATTTGTTGTGACCTTGGGGCAGAGAAATAAGCAACAAGTGATAATTGATCTTAAAATAGCAAAGGTTACGTAAAGATACGAGTTACAGAAAAATATGTTTGGGCTTATCGCTAGAGAAAAGTTTTTTCACAGTTGAAATTATCGGTCGATCTAAACTAGAGCACCATTAAAAATCTAAGTACACTGCCATTTTGTCCTAGCATGGGTCTCCTCAGCAGTGTGCATGCATGATCCCACACATGGTGCTCGAATCCAGGATCTTTGGGTTCGTACGCGCATATTTAATCTTTAGACCACTAAGCCGGGATCCACTGGTGTTAATGTTCAACTTCGATTGGTCCATGATCTTGCACAACCCTTCATCAATTGTTTGAGGTGGATATATATCTGTCTCACACTCAATACAGATTAGACTCCACTGGTCACGGCTTCTCACCAGAACTCCAGGAGTTATATCTTGAAGCTAGCTACTAGTGAGTACCCGATTGTTATGAGTATAGGGGTTTTTTGGAGACTGTGGTATTTGGAATAACAACAGATATTCCCCTCTGGCATTGGATCAAGGGTTGCTCAAAATTTTGGTTTTAGACATCGACACTGTGGTCTAGAGGTTAAGTGTTCGCCTGTGCCACTTTTTTAATGGATTGTGTGTTAGATGATTGATATTCAAGGTCGTACTCAACCTACTAGGTGGTGTGAACTTGTGGAATGCTAGGACTACTTGGATTTTCTTAAGTTCACACCTTTGACTAGTGCAGATATTTGTTATATTATCGAAAAAACAAACAAATCCCTTCTTTGTTCTGTCTCTGTGTAGATAATTTACGCTTTATAAGGGGTAGATAATTTTGCTGTTAGACCAATGATTTAGCTTATCAGTGACAACATTGTGACTAACAAATGCACAGAGACGGAGACCTTAATGTATTTTGGTCCTTGAGCTCCTTCCAATACTGTGTTTAATCAGGTGACAAAGTTAAGAATCAGATTAATTCTCTATTGTGCAGGATCTATGTAATTAAAAACGTATATAGTAATGTATAGTACATTTCCGACCACATAGAAACATGTATAGTAAATCACTATGTGCGTATATAACCACGCCATTTATGGTACTGAAATAATAAGTCTTTAAAATAACTTACGGAAAATAAAAACACATAATAATAGTTTGTGGGCCACACTGAAGTATACAATGCAAGGAATATAGAACTACTATAATTCTTCGTAAGGCCGCTGAAAAATTAGGTCTACTTTCTCAATCATTGCACTCTGTTGTAACAATGTTTATATTGTAAAACATGCCCTAATTTTATACTATAGATTATGTTCTTTTTAAACTTTTTAGTTTCCACCCGTCAACTTTTGTATCGATCAGGACAACCATCAATTTGTGTTTTTCTTTTATAATTCCACATAAAAAAAATCAGATGGTTTTTCTCCCCCCTCTCTCTCTCCCTTTGTATTTGTTTCCCTTTTTTCATACTCACTTATTTTATGGATGACAACATTTTCCTATTATGTGTATGGCATTTCACCGTGTATATGAATTAATATTTGTTCTTAATCTTTTCCCTGATAATTATCATTGCTTGATGATAATGATTTATTGATATATAGAGATATATACAACAACAAGAACAACAAAAAGTAGCATTCATTACTGAATGATGATATTCCATTTTACGTCTTATATGTATTTGTAGCCAATATAAAATTGTATGCTCCTTAATAGGTATGTAATAATAATTGGATTTGTACAGGACTTTTGGTTTCCCCCCATTTATATGTGCAGTAAAATATACTCAAAAAAACAAACAAACTTTTCATGTCTTGCTATTTTTTATTATTTTAAAATACAGAGAAATTGTATATGCACATATCTATTCGTCTGTGTGAAAACTGTAGTTGATTCACCATTATGATGGTGATTTTTTTCATACATGGCTAAAAACATTTTTGTTATTTTTATATCATCTATATGACTGAATTTTTTGTAGAATATTCATGAATAACACATACACATTAATAATGACCACCAACTATCAACTACTACCACGATTAGTGTAATTTAATGAAAACTATTGAAGTGTATAATACTTTAAATTTGCACATTTTTAATTTATTGTATCATTATTAAATTGCATTATTTTAGTCAGAATATATATATATATATATATGTATTCTTCTCTTTTTAATTCTAACTTCTCTATATCTATGAATGATTTAAGGGTTGTGTAGAGAGAGAGAGAGTTGAACAAGAGTAGTAGTAGTAATTCTAATGGTTTCGAAGGAGGGGAAAGTTAACTCAGATTTCCTTATATTGGAAAAACACAATTCATAGAAATTTCAATGGTTAAGATCATGAGTCGATTGAAGCTAGACCACCATGGAAAACCTGGAAGCACTGGACGGCCGTTTCGTCCTACTGTGGGACTCCTCAGCAGTGCGCATCCACGACCTCGCCCCCTGCGAGATTCGAACCCAGGACCTACTGGTTTCGCGCCCGAGCACTTAACCACTAGACCACTGAGCCGGCATCCAACGGAGTTAATGTCTAACTTCAACTAATCCACGAAATTGAGCGACACATTCACCATTGTCTTCAGTGAGTTACTACCTCACAACAGACCTGGTTGAACTCCACTGGTCACTACTTCTCACTAGAACTCCAGGATATACCTCGTGAAGCCAGTCACTAGTGAGCATATTCCTAGAAAGAAGTATTTATTTCCAATTAGTTGATTCATTGCTTTATATATACATTTAAAGTTAGTAATAAAACTAGTGTCTAATAAATGATGACTGGTCAACTCAACAATGTTCTTTCGTATTTCTTATGAATAGTAACCAGTTAGAAAATTAGATCTGAATTGAAGAATACACAGTTCACTTCATCAGTTGAGATGGCTGGGATATGTGTTAGGTATACCCAACCACCAACTACCTGGACGAGCGATGTTTTATGTTGTAAGCGTAGGGTTGGAAGGAGGCTAAGGGCGGCTAGACCAAAACATGACACAAATCCATGAAGTCATTGACAAGTGGACCGAGCTATGCTCGTAGGTGTAGACTACCTGGTTGGGATCCACGAGACGATAGCAACCGATGGTTAGAGACCCTGAATGACATGGCTCAAAATCATTTGCAATGGTGCAGGTGCATCCACACTTTATGTTCTCCCAAATTCTAATCTACTGAATTCTTCACGTCCTTTTTCTCTCTTTCCAAGTTTATTTCACTGGATTATACTCCTTGAATAACATCTTCAAACCCTAATATTTCAGATTAGTGCTTATACTCTTACTAGTTCTACCACTACGGGATTTGAATCGACAATTGTATGTGTGCTAATATGGTATGGTAACTTGAACTGATGTACGTACGTACGAAGTTCTACGTTGTTGCTGATTGATAATAGTTCGCTATTTAAGAACAAGTATTTGGTGGTTTTGAGATCAAGCAATTGAATGTAAATGTTTAGTGTTTTCAAATTTAATAAATTAGGTATAAACAAGTTAAGCAATCAGATTGTCAACATAGATTACGTAAAATGAAGTTACAAATTGAAACTTAATAGCATTGCAAACTTTTGAACTTCCGAACAAACTTTTTCTGCACACAAAGGTTAGGTTCATTGATGTGTATACCTATTCATGTTAAAAATAGAATTCTGTAAATAACTTTGAGAACTAAATTTATATCAACACAGTGACTGGTATCTATGATATGTAGCAAAATAGAACTCATTATTCTGTTCTCTTTGGTCAACCAAGAGGAGTGATGTTCAGAAATGTGATAATCTATTTGCCCAGGTGTACTGCTAATATGACTGGCTTCACAAGAGCAACTAAATGATGGATTGATACAGAGATAAAACCAGACAGTTTATCCTATGAATTTACTGTTGCCTTACTGAAAAACAGATATAATATGACTTCAAGTATTCATTCTACGGCTTTCCTTATACTTCGTATTCTTTCCTCGTTAACTATAGCACTTAACTGTAAGCAATTATGGATAGTGGCTAGCAGTGGGATTCAGGACGCGCGTTCCGTCCTATTTGGGACTCGTCAGCTGGATGTACCTGCATGTCAGAGTTGATGTTCACTCTGGGACTCGAACCCAGTACCATTCGCTTCAAACACCATCGCGTTATCCACTTAGCTACTGAGTCTTGATAGCCACTTGCTTGCGCAATGGGGTGAATTTCAATGCGTTTAACTTTTATATTTAGAATAAAGGCATCAGTGATTTTACTCCAAGTTTTTATGGACATAAGTTTCATTAGGAACTTTGGTGAGTATCAGTTTCTGCTCAGATTATGAATAGGGTTTTGATTTGCTTCGAAGCAAATAATAGCTCTGTATATTAAACATATTGTTATAGAGTGAAGCTTAAAAAACTTGCATATTGACTCGGTATGGTCGGTTCACGGCCAGTTTGTTATAAATACCCTTTGACCACTCGATTTTCTATAATAAGCAAATCTGTATCGGGATTCTTTCTATGACTTGGAGTTGCTAGTCTATCACCTGGGTTTGGGACCAGCGGCAACAATAGAGGAGAAGTCACACACTGGTCAAGGAAAGCGGATAGGTCAGTTTTCAGGTGTGCCCTCTAAAATTACTTAAAATGATCGTACTATATTCGGTGGTATTTCTTTGGCACTGTAAGATGTTTAATTGGCCAATCGATTTACGGTATGTAAGCCACATAAAGAGGCGAACCATGATCTCAAAGTAGCATCAGTAATTTCTTAGTTCGTCTATTTTTATGCAAGCTGAGAGGGCGCATGGTTCCTTTTTATCCGTATCATTGTCATGTTTCGTAATCCGCTTTCGTACCGAATTCGAAATATGTCGACAGAGCTAATATTCCGTAAAATTAAAACGACTTGTTTGTTTTATACATTGTACCATTTTGAATACTGTTCAGATCTGGTGGCTAGTTATCACAACGAAGTGGCCGGTGACTATTGGATGAAGTGATTGTTTTGTGTTGCAGTAAGTTATCACTATAAAGGTGATTTCTTAGATTGTTCTACAGTTTATAACGTTAAGAGTTGAATTCTGATACAATTATATCTAAATTTTATCGGAAGTTACAGCTGTATCTACCTTTCACTCTCATTATAGTTCCTACTACCTAGTTCCATGCTTATATCATACTTTGAGCCTTTGGGAATTAACTGGACTTTGGAGTTCAATGATAAGTCTTGATACCTATCAATGACGTTGTATACATAAAAATAGTGACAAGGATGCATATTTTTACCGCGAAAGGTTAACTTTACGACATCTGACAGAATATATCTAAATCTCGGGAACTTTTTATTGTTACTCATGAGAACTAATTTATTATTTCATAAGTACAACAATCTCACTAGTTATCATAGAATTTCACCTCGATTTGATGGGTTTGCTTTCGAATAAGTGATAACGAGATCTTGAAGAACACATCAGGTTGTTGTGACATCTAGCGTGGCAAACTAGACAATCAGTCAGCTACAACGCAGGACCAGGCACATATATGCGTCGGTTCATGTTGCCACACCTCATCAGTACAACAAATCCATAGTCGTTAATTCAATGGTAGTGATATATAAAAAAGAAAGACTTCATATAATTATATGATACGGGGAGAAAGAATCACTTCGTAGAAAGGTATAAAATTTTAATCTCATGTTTTAAGGGAGGGCAAAGAGTTTATACACCTACGCCATTGTGATAGACTCTGAGCTATGTCACCCAGAGTCTCAAACCATTGGTTACGATAGTCGCGCCGACCCTAACCAAGTAGTCTGTATCTATCAACATGGCTCAGACCAGAAGTTGGTGACTTCAAGCACTGATGCCACGTTTTGGTTTGGCCACCGCTAACTTTCTTACAACCATCCGCAACACCGGTTAGCACTGCGAGTAATGGTAATCGGTGTTCAGGCATACGTAACACGTGGTCCAACTATCTCAGTCGATGAAGATCCACAACCTCATCAACTGACTATCATTCCCTAATACCTTGTATCGAACCTCACTATTACTTACCCGGTGATCCCAACAGATGCGAGCAATATTTCTAAAGGCATCAGTAATCAAACAGTAGTAAATTACGAGTATCTTCTACTCTTAACGGTCATGTTTCGCAGCGGTAAAGTAGAACAGAACGAACTGCTGTGCAGTACATTCGTACCTTAATTGACAGACGGGTATCTCACCTTTTCCACAGGTGGTGTAAGTTGGCAAAAGCTAAATGGGCTTTCTGGATCAGTGCAGAGACTTCGTCAGACACCAACGCATTAGGTCTAATCAGACGTCCAAGATAAGTGAAGTCGACGCGTTCGACCACTTCACTTCCTATCACTAGTTCAAGTGTTGATGCAGGCCAATCCTAAAGCAAAAATTTGCACTTAGAGGAGAAGAAACGTATCTCAAATATTTCTGCATTGTTGCTCAGTGCTACCAAATACTTTGCATCTTATCAGCGTCCTCACCAAACAGGACTATGTCATGCGTATTCTAAGTCAATAATTGAACCTCCTGGTAAAAGATCAATTCCCGAAAATTCAGTCTATGAGAATGTTATTTCCAGCAGTAGGTCTATGATCAAATCGAGCGAAAATGGAGACAACGGACAATCTTGCTAGTTGTCAACTGCAGTTGTGAAATCAGATGACTCTTCGCCATAAGCCCTAACTTGACTGGTACTGTCCGGGGAAAGAGTCCCCACAGGGCTTATGTACTTCTGCGGCACGCCATTCAATAGCAGATACTGCTATAGAACCTTTCGGCCTACAGAGTCATATGCTGCTTCTAAATCAAGGAATGCCACTATTGTCGGACGCCGATAAACATATCTGTGTTCTAAAACCTGACGAATGGTGAATATGTGGTCAGTGCGGCCACGACCCGAGTACTTTGAGAAATCTCAAATTCAAAATGACTCAAAGTACAGTGCACTGCTACTCTCCTAGATACATAGTTTTTTGAGAATAGAAAATCTAACATGCAGGGAACAATCGGCCTTTAATACTCAGCTATCAGCTGTACCACATATAGAGTTAAAAGGAAGTATTTGCAGCTAACTTGTATTAAGTACCATTACTCTTCATGCGGTGTAACCAACAAGTAGTGTTAACGTTCAACATGAAGTTATATTAGATCATAATGAATTATATATATATATATATATATATATATATATATATATATATATATATAATTTGCGTGGTTGAGTTACACGACAACACGCAACACTGGTTTAAGCAGGGTTGCCTTAAAATACAGTATGATCCACTAAGTATTTCTAACGTTACATTTCATGGAACTTGTTAGTTTCCGTTTACTTGTGGTCATGATTAGTATACCAGACGAGAACGTCATTGTAGAAATAAGTTTATAGCGGTAAAATCTTTATAGACTAAATGGTGATAAGGCTTAGATTCGCTGACACTAGATCTTGACACTTCTACTATGGATGGTGTATTTCTGTGCTACCTCTGAATTCGGTGACGACAAAGACAGCCACATCCTTAAAAATATTATTAACCAGAGAGCGACATTTCGTACAAAGCTACCAAAGTGGAAAACTGAATACATGAACATGTGGCAACAGTTCATCCAGCATATTTATTCGAAAAATGTTGCATAAACTAAGTGACCCTTACCTCCAAGATAAACACATTTTTGGGATTTAGCAACCTAAACAGAAAACAACTAACTAGCCATAGGTCCTACTGACGACTACTAACATAATTTGAAGTGGAGGAGTAACTTATTGGTTTCAGCGATACTCTTATCTAACAGGTTTATTAACTGCCCGTTTGGTCAGCCGTATTATCACTATGTAGCTCAAAGCTGAGTACATGTACCCATATGTGATAAACAAGTGACACTAATTAGTAGCGCAGGTAAACTTCGAATACGTTAACGATCAAAAACCACACTTTTTCAAAGTACGATTCCATCCACTTGACACCCCAAAAATTCGTGTGGTTTATTTTGTGTTAACCAGAAATCTGAAATCAATACGTTCACCGTAACAAATCTAGAATCATAAATCTCTGACATGCAGTTCGAAACTGATTGCATATTAAACTGGCATACATTTATAGATCATGTAAAATCAACTAGTTCGAGTATAGCTAAAGATCTGACAGTAATGTATCAGTAGACGTTTTTTAATACAATGCTTGTCAGAGACCTCAAAAGTTTACCTGAACTGATCAGTGTGACTACAAAACAAAAATATACAAATTCGAAAACATATCTATTAGACAATAAGTCACTAGAAAACGCTGAATGAAAGACAAATGAAGCTACAAATCATAGTCTCGGAATTTGTCAAAAACAGGATGTCGAAAATGCTCACGACAGCGTTCGTATATTACTTTGAACGCCGAAGTTTGAATAACTTCCTCATTTAAAAGTTCAGTTTGGAACTGTCTTAGCTACAAAATGTTAACAATAATATGAAAAAATACCAAGAGTTGTCTCTTTTGAATGTCACGCGTAACTTCCATGTTGCATTCATTATTACTGAGCTCCGAGGAACGTTGCAATGCGACAAGTTTCTCTGTGGATAGTTTGATGCAATCTCTGATCGCCTTAGTTCTTTTCTCATGACTCATAAGCATCTTTCATATTTACGAAAGTCACTGTTGCGCTTACTTTATTAACAAATGTATTACACTTGCTGGCATAGTCTACTTTGCTGACGAACGACGCTGTAGGCAGTTCTGAATTGAGTTCATATCGCACATGGTCATCAGATTTTCTCCACAGATTGAGGAGCCTCTAGTTAATTATCGTGAGTTCCATGTCATTAAAGACAGTTTGGAATATCATAGGCTAGCTTACTGCTGACTGTAGGAAGTCATCACATGGTAGAGCATCCGAACTCATTTCCCCGCTTTATCCTAATGTGTTTGTAAATCGGACAAGGTCAACGCAAGTAGGCAATTTGCAATAGGCAAAAGCGAAACTACGTGTTTATTAGAATCTGAGTTTGGTGAGCAGGAAATCTTTCCTAGTTTTGGGACGGTTTACATTTTCGCTCCATTATTTTAGTGCATAACATGTGAAAACATTATATACAAGTCGTGCCTAAAGAACGGGAATTTTAGATTTGACGTAATTTGCTTCTGCTGTGTCGTTACGCAACAACAGTGCCATGTTTTTATTCTAATTAGTCTGCCTTGAAGTTAACAATCGATTAATTACTTTTTTTCTTTTTATCCCTGTTAATATCTAACTGTAGTTTTGCCTCAGTTTACAGTCCGATTTTTACAGTTTTTTGACGTGAAATTTAGCTTTAGTATGTCGCAACTTCTTATACCACCCATTTTCATCCGTTTTATCCGTTTTCGGCATTTTGTTTTTTACTGTCTTTAACTTTTGCTAAAATTTATTTAACAATTTATATTTCACCATGGTCATATGAGAAACCCTGAATACGGGAATTCCTTAAAATAATAGACAAACAAAGACGCTAGGTGAATTAAAGAAGAAGGTTTTCGACAACATTATCGATGGAATATGCATCGGCATCAGTAAGAATATTCTGAAACTCAGCATCTCCATGACATCGACTGTGTTCGACTCTCTCAACAAACTATTATCTCCCAGCACAGGCTAGCTAGATATAATTGTAGTTCCCTAAATTTCTGCTGTATGAGACTGGACTCTGGTCAACGGGGTTAAAACTGACCAAGTGTCATCGTCAAAAGTGCTGAAAATCTTAGATGCTGTAGTGAAATCAGTTACTGATTCAACTGTGCAATCTCGGAAGTTTGTCCAACCAATCAGCAAAGAGCATGGGAATACGAAACGCATTCCAGCTGCCAAATGAAAGGATCTCAACCTCAACGTAACCAAAGACATGGGAAATGATCGAAGTTCGTAGTGATTTTCTAATAATTATGAATCTTAAATACAGCTCTGATCAAATTCATAATCTGAAAATAAAATGACAAGGTGCACTGGATAGAGTCGAACAGGAAGCTTGGGCTTCTCAAAATCCAGTCACTGACAAGAACAGAGCTTTCCCGCCGGAAAGATTGCAAGTACCAAAATCATTCAGGACTCCTACATGTAACATTCACCTACCCTGTGGACTTTGGCCATACCAATTAGCAGTCTAAAAGCCGTTTCAATAAATATTCAATAATACTCACCGTTCAACGCCTTAACGAATTTTTGCCAACTTTCTTGACTGATTTGGAGAAGCCTTTAGGTCTGTATGTGCATGATGTTTGAGTTTCACTCATCCATCGAGGTAGGTGGGTTTGTATTGCATGGTCTACTTGAAAAATACATGTGTTGCTAGTTGGAAACCAATATGTCACTGAGTACGTGGTTACGAGGGGATCAGTTTGTAACTCTTTCCATGATCACTACAACTGAGTAGAATGAGGAAATTGATCCGCAGTCGGAAGGTCGCTGCTTGTTGTCATCTTTATATACAGGTTTGTCTACTTCATTTTTCCAGCTAGAAGGCAGTGCCTCCTACTCAAATAATACTGAAAAAAGCTAGCTATGCCTTTTTTAGAACAACAGTTTAAATTCCACTGAACCGTGAAGATTTGCGTGGTCCCGAGCCTCTGTAATTCTCTATGCTCATAAAGGTTTCAAACTCCATGATGACTGGATCAAGATGTAAAAATATAGGGCAGAATCTTTTGAACTGCAGCGTTCATTTCAAAATTGTGTTGTTTGTATTGCGTATTGCCTCCAGTGAAACTTTAAATATTCGTCATTTGACACAGGTAATTTCAAAATAAAATTGTAGAACAAGGTGTTATATCTTAAATTCTTATTAAATTTTATTGCTGAACTATGGCTGATGGATAACTCTTAACTCTCATCCATATAACGAGGAAACAAAAAATGTAATCTCGAATTAGCCAAATTTAGACATTACTAGCACATTTTTAATAAGGAGAGTTCCTAATATTTTAGTTTCTCAGAGCAGAAAACGCTATTCAACAGACTTAGGGATTCAATGTCCAAAGTCAAAACTAAAGACAAAGCAAATTTTAAGTTTGTAAAAAGACAAGTAAATAATTTAGGCGGAAGACACTCACAGTAGTAGTTCATGGTCAGCCAAATACGTCAAACGTCTATTGTAATATAGAGTCGATTTCTAACCCCAAGAATTATAAATATGAATTACTTGATAATGTGCAAACGAACAAGTACCAACAGACTGGAAAGGAGGACTTCTGATCAAAATACCGAAAAAAGGCAATCTCAGCAACTGTGATAACTACAGGGGCATCACTCTTCTCTCAATACCGGGAAAAGTCTTCAACAGGGTATTGTTAAACAGGATGAAGGACTGCGTAGACGCCCAACTTCGAGACCAACAGGCAGGATTCCGTAAGGATAGATCGTGTACAGACCAAATCGCAACTCTACGGATCATTGTGGAACAATCAATTGAATGGAATTCATCACTCTACATCAACTTCATTGACTACGAAAGGGCATTTGATAGCGTGGACAGAACAACACTATGGAAACTTCTTCGACACTACGGCGTGCCTCAGAAGATAGTCAATATCATACAGAGTTCATATGATGGATTACACTGTAAAATCGTGCATGAAGGACAGCTCACATACTCGTTCGAAGTAAAGACTGGTGTCAGCCAAGGCTGCTTACTCTCACCCTTTCTCTTTCTCCTGGTGATCGACTGGATCATGAAGACGTCAACGTCTGAAGGGAAGCGCGGGATACAATGGACATCTAAGATGCAGTTGGATGATCTAGACTTCGCAGATGATCTGGCTCTTCTATCCCAAACGCAACAACAGATGCAGGAGAAGACGACCAGTGTAGCAGCAGCTTCAGCAGTAGTAGGTCTCAATATACACAAAGGGAAAAGCAGGATTCTCCGATACAACACAGCATGCACCAATCCAGTCACAGTTGACGGAGAAGATTTGGAAGATGTAAAAACCTTTACGTATTTGGGCAGCATCATTGATGAAAAGGGTGGATCTGATGCAAATGTGAAAGCACGGATCGGCAAAGCAAGAACAGCATATTTACAACTGAAGAACATCCGGAACTCAAAGCAACTGTCAACCAACACCAAGATCAGAATTTTCAATACAAATGTCAAGACAGTTCTACTGTATGGGGCAGAAACCTGGGGAACTACGAGAGCCATCATCCAGAAAATACAGGTGTTTATTAACAATTTTCTACGCAAAATACTTCAGATCCATTGGCCGGACACTATTAGCAACAACGTACTGTGGAAGAGAACAAACCAGATCCCAGTGGAGGAAGAAATCATGAGGACGCGCTGGAAGTGGATAGGACACGCATTGAGGAAAGCACCCAACTGCGTCACAAGACAAGCCCTCACATGGAATCCTCAAGGCGAAAGGAAAAGCGGAAGACCAAGGAACACATTATGCCGAGAAATGGAGACAGACATGAGAAGAATGAAGAAGAATTGGATAGAACTGGAAAGGAATGCCCAGAATAGAGTGGGTCGGAGAATTCTGGTCGGCGGCCTATGCTCCATTAGGAGTAACAGGCGTAAGTAAAAGTAAGTAAGTATGTCCTCATATACCAACTAAAAGTCAAACCGCAAGTGAGAAATTATAAACGACCTATAATTTTGGAGGAAATCAACCAAAAACCTAAGCAAGGTTATAGCTTAAGTGTTTTTGCTCGAGTCAGAAGGATTTATTTGCATAATAAAACGGTTCGGTAATTAAATTTGCATCGAGTGCATCTAGTCCATTCACTGGAACTCTCTTCTTTGCAAGGTGGTAGAGAAAGGTGACACACTCACAGAAGGCATTGTCACTATCATCAAAATCTTTACTGAGTTGTGGAGTTTTAGAGGGCCCACTTATGGAGATAGACATGAGAAAAATGAACAAGAATTGGATGGAACTAGAAAAGAAGGCCCAGGCAGAGTGGGTTGGAGAATGCTGGTCAGCGGCCTATGCTCCATTGAGAGTAACAGGCGTAAGTAAAGTAAAAAATAAAGTGAAAACGAACAATAGGGTAAGGCTAGGTTTGTCAAAAACTAGGGACGCTCTTCTACCAGCCTACGACTAAGTAGTTTGGCAGCTTTATAGACAACGGCTGAGAAGTCTGTGCTGACGTTCTTCAATTATGTCATAAATATTTCAAGGCATATATCTCTCAAAAGACAAACTGAGTATACTCAGTTTATAATCGTCATTACAGAAAGATAGTGTTAACAATCTGGATGTTACGCTGTAAATAGACAGTAGACAAATCCGTTCAATTTAAGCGTAGACAATCCACGCCCAAAGAAGTGATATAGTAGTCAACACATTTAGAATTAACCTTAAAAATGTCAATGAGTCGTCAAGCTGAACGCTCGAGTCGTGTCCCTAATAAAAATCAAAGTCTCAAGTGAAATATCTGGTCGGCAGCCAAGACTCGAACTAAATTTACAATAAAAGTATCAATAATAATTCACGACGGCTCTAAACAACAGGTTTCATGCTTTACATCAGGCACTCAAAGAAGAAACGACGAGGGAAGACAACTGGAAAAGAATCAAACAAGCACTAACTTCAACAGGTCACAATAGGCCTGGCCGCAGTAAGCATCGTCATAAGAAGTTCATCTCTATGGAAACCCTGAACAACATTCAAGAAAGAAGAAACAAGAAGACAGCAATTAAAAACAGTCGAACAAGAACAGAGGAAGTCAAGGCACAGGCTAAATACACAGGAGCAAACAAGCAAGTGGAGAGCAGCATTAGTGTTGATAAGCAGCAGTACGTAGAAGGCCTAACATCGACAGCGAAAACTGTAACAAAAGGGAATATGAAACAACTATATGACACGACGAAGAAACATACTTGCTTGCTTACGCCTGTTGCTCCTCGGGGAGGAGCAACCACCAACCGATATAAAAGTCGACATTTTCAGGAAACGGAAGCAGACATGAAAAAGATTAATAGCAACCGAAAACAACTGGGTAGGATTGTCTAGAACAGGGTTGGTTGGAGAATGCTGGTGAACGTTCCATGGTCTTCCACCAGGAGTAACAATAGTAAGCAACTCACGTGAGTATGTAGGATTATGGTCTACTTTGCTATTAGTACTGTCCATACAATAATAGACCTAATCCTAAAATTGCAGATTTGTCATGATGTAACTGCCTAATCTATAAGACCTTACGTGGAAGTCACATAATTGTCTACACTGACTCATCGTACCGTAACAATTGTCAAAATAGGATGGAGAACACATTCATGCTGGATACAGAACAGTGCACTTAATATGAGTAAAAACAAGTTATACAGGATGAACACGTCTACAAGGATGATCCTTGACACTGATTGCATTCACTTGAATGTTCCTGCGTTCTTTATTGTTAGCCTTCTCTTATTGTCAGTTGTTGAATATAAATCTTTTCAGTAATTATATGCTCGACTTTAAAGGTCGTGTGTTTACGGTTCAATACCATTACAAACGTAACCTGTCCGTTTCACGCCTTGTTGGAATATACTGTCTCTACTAGTTCCATGTTACGAGTAAACAAGACAGCTAAAGCTTCTATATTGTGAGTTAGATATCCAGTTAGTATGTCACAGTGCTATGAAGTTAACTAATGGTATAAGTAATAAAATTCTGGTCACATGGTGTGTAGTTTAGAGATGGTAAGGCTGTATAACTTATCAAAGTATGTGAAAGAAGAGTTTAGTGTCGTAAAATTTATGGGTAAGTCAATAATAAAAAACAAAGCGTTCGACTGGTAATAAAAAGATTTTTAAACTGGTAGAACATGAACTAAAGGAAACTCGTAATAATTTAGGATAAAATGAGCCTCTTACGATCAGCTGTGGTTGAGCCGCACCTGTAGGGTGGGTTGACTGTCAACTTGAAGCAGGAACTAAAAAGAAACATATGACTTCATGGAAAAGGTTACGCGGCCCTAAACATTTGAGAGATTCAGAATCTGAATGTGATGAGTAGGAGCATAAGGCCATGACCAATAGTGAATAAATAGACAAGGGAAATCATGCGTTTTATCATTTGGTTATAGATTTATGAATGCAAATGGGAGTCCGATGTATTTATAATCCATATATGTATTAGGTGGTACATAAGAAGGTGCTTCAGGAGTGAGAGTTCTGGTTATAGTTTATGAGGCTAATCAAAGTCTGAAAACAGAGTTAATGGTATTTTGAACTTGGTGAGAGTATCTGCTGCGGATGGGCACTTGCAACCTGTCCCACGATAAACTATATCGAAATGTAAGAAACTAACAACACATTGGTTTTTGGTGTTTAACGGCTAATGGTATATATGAGTTGTTTCTTGGTCCGTAGGTAAGGTCACGTAATATGGTTGGGCGAGAGGTTAGAAACGACAGACCGTAAATGATATTTTAAGAAAATATTAGACAGTTTCATTAACGATGGCGCCATAAAGGTTTCAAGTAGAGGTGTCTACATCTGTCTGTGTGGTTAAGAGTGAAGTTACATCCTAGCAGTCGATGTGTGAAGCGTCTTTGGATGTCTTCTACTCCTGTCTGTGGTATTCATGTATGAGAGGTTATATGAACAATATTCAAAGGAGGTTGGTGTACATATTTTGGAAACGGTAAGCTTAGTCTCTATCGTGAAGAAATTCCTCATTATGAAACACATTAGCCATCTAGATTTGGAAAGAATAGAGAGGGAGAATGTTTTCCAAATTTTTGGTTTCCCGCGTAGTTAACACTTGGATTGTGTGCTGTGTGTGTGCATGTTCAGATTACATTTATTTATGAAAAGTATTAGTTCATGGAGATTCTGTTCAAATGCATAGTGTGGTTATGTGGTAGCTAACATTTTTCGCTCCAGATGGTTAGGTTTTTGTGGTCGCTTTGAATCTGGGATATACCTTCTCTTAAAGCCTCAGGATGAACACCGAGTTAACGTGAATTCCTTCTTGTCTATTCTTTATCAGCTTTTTACTCTTCTGTACACTATATTGACTAGCAGTTAATATTATTTCTCCACTCGTAACCTTATCTACAACTCATATACTTCTATACTTTTCACCTGCTTTAATAGACAACTATCCTACATTATACCCTTCTTAATGCTCATACTCTGATTGGCAAATTATGCTTCATGATATAGTCAATTAAAGCACTGCATCGATGCCTTACCCACAGTCCATAACTTGTAACTGCCTGATAAGCTTGTAAAATGGTACTTATGGAAATAGTGTTTTCCAACAGGATGTGAAACACAGAACATTGTGTAAGGTGTGATATATATCCAAAAATAAGCTTAAATGAGCCTAACATAACTAAAGTAGGGAAGGTGGAGCTACTGACCAGCAAGCATTGATGATGAGGGCGATGACTTAAATCCACCCATGTTTGTGGCGGCAAAACATTTTGTTTGTATCCGGCTCTTTATGATTGAGAACGATTCAATCAATCTGTGATATAGATTGTCTTCCTACTCTCACCACTCAGACTCATGTTTCCAATTTTATGTTGGATTAGCTATTCTACTAAGACAACCTATAACATGTTAACTCGGACTTTTACACTAGGATTGTGTGGCTGGCATCGGATGGACAAAAAGATTAGACAACAAAAGATATAGTCATTCAGTATTTTTAACACTTCACCCTCTACATGCAAACACTCTACTAATAAACCGCTTCCCTTGTACTAATCTTGACTTCCGGTCCTTCATGTGAGCTTACTTCAACTTGTTGAACATCACAACTCATTGTTCTTTATTGCTACAATCTCTTATATGGAGCCTCTGACTTCATTTCACTCTAACAAGAGATAATATGAATTTAATCTAATTTATTATACATCTGTCTGTTCTACTACAAAATGTTAAGCAACATTTGGCGTTCATATCCAAGTGCCTTGCTGCTCTTCTGTTCCTCTTTTTTTCTTCAGAATCTTGCTCTCAGGGCACAGCTATGGAACTTCTGACGTTTGGAACAAACTTGACGTACGCATCTCCACAAGGTCATGGTTTACAGCAAGCACTCTGCGAGTCTATTTTATAACAATTATAAACTTGATAAGATAGGAAGCGTGCTATGAGACGACAAATGTTGTTATTTGTAGATCATGCCTGTAAAAGTAGCGTGTACCTGCTCATGCAGAAATGTATTATTATTATTATTAAAAACTTTGAGCAATAAATGACATCTTATTAGAAGAACATATTAAATATAAGGACAAAAGTATAACACCCGATGAATGTGACTACATGGACGGGACACATGGACCTTTTAATCTTTTACATTGTTCGTTAGTGGAAGTTCGTTCCCTTATTTTTGATGTGTTGGGGGTAACGAGGCAGTGTCGAGGATTTTAGTAAATAAATTACGTCTTCTTTTTGCACGTTCGATCAGCAGATCCCTGGTTCATAAAAATTCTCCAGATTCTGGCTCATATCAAGGAAAATGAACAGTCCTTCAGCTTCAAAGTTTCCTGAACACGTATATGAAATACCGAACCAAAACACGTTAGAAACCGAAACCTCAAGATAGAGCAGTGAATTTAAAGTCAGTATGGCGAACGATATTCACAATAACAGTAACAAGTCATAAACTGACTAGCGGTTGTAAAAGATGTGAAGCATGGATTACCCACTCTCGATCTCGTGCGGATGCGTGACTGAGTGCTCTCAGCTAGATGAGTCCCTTAAAACTAATGTGGTCAGTATCAAACGTCGAAGACTCACAGAGAGATTGACTTTGTGAATTTATTTATCAGTAAAAGTCATTTCATCCTTTGGGCGAAGAATTGCTTAGGATAACTCCTCGGGATTCGAGGAGTTAGTCCATGTTTCAATATGAAGCGGATATGTTTGGATGAGCTCAACTACGGAGGACCAACCTCTTTCTATTATCTTACCTTGGATTACGGGGTGGTCTAATATCGGCTTATGGTATGATGAACGATGATCTTTGTAATAATGACTTATCTTTTTTCATCTATGACTGATCATTTAAAAAGATGATAAAAGAAATTTGGAAAGTTGAGACCAAATCATTTTCATCTAGAATTCCGTCTCTCGCACCGAGTAGTGAATTATTGGAATTCTCTACCAGAATATGTAATATCAGCGCTTGTTAATCCATTCAAAGTGAGATCAGACCTCCACAGTGTTACAAGTTGCAAGGATTAATATAGGTTGACTGACCCCCTATCCTTACCGCTGAAGACTGAGCACAGTTAACTCAATAGGTCAAAGTCCTCCTGGCTCTCATTACAAACATCTAATTTTCGGCACATATTTGAATTCAGTGTGGGAAATGACTGTGCCACAATCGTCTTGTTTGTGTCTATCCGATTCCCCTTCAGAGTGGCTAAATAAGCTGTTATATCGTGATAGTCTCCACAGGGATTTGACCTCCACCCTGGAGTTGGAAAAATGTAATTCTGAAGCATTACCTTAAAATCAATTCTTATATCAGGTAAAGTTTGTTTCAGCGGCACTCGGGAACTTGATTATCCAGTTCTGAATGATGGCCTCAGTTATGAGATTGAGGCGACTAAATCATTTCCTCTACCCCCTGATTTAATTGAAAAGTTCTCAAGTATATTTGATTCCGTAGTATGAAGAATATTATAGGTATGCAAACGAACTGCTTGATGGGAGTTTTTACCTTGTGTGACAAAGTGTGGGTCACAATAGACAATGAAATATTCATGTGGAACTTCGAGGATGGGTTGGTACAATACATTCAATTAACCCTAAATTTATATTTAGAGAGGATTTAGCCTATTACGATGGGGTAAACGACACTATTATATCTGTGTCGCTAATCGTGCCCTCAGCTGGTAAGTATCTGAAATAGCTTGGGTTAATCGATGTACCTAATTTCTGTGGTGGTTCGACGTCATACGTTGCATAAAAGTTTAATGAAGGTTGTACTCAGTTAATGGATTAATTAGTGATTCAATTATTTATTGGCTCTCAAAACTATGGAGCTTCACTAACATTCGGTATCTGCGTTTTCTTCCGGCAATCATTTTGTAATTAATCTCAGTATAACCTCGCAAAAGCAAACAGTACTGATTTTGTAAAAATAACTCTTCAAATGTATTGATTATCTTGCCGTAAATTAGAAACTACTTCAATATAATTTTGTGTAAAGTTATAGTTCATTTTCCTATCTTCCCACTTGTATTTCGTTTTTTGCCGAATAGAATGCTTCAAGTGTTAAGTGAATTTTTCAACAAACTCAATTTTTCGTAAATAAATATGATTCAGACATACTCTCAACTACTTTCTGTATGACTAACACCTTTATTTTACATGTAAATATGTAACGAACTCTTAAAAAGCTGTTTTCATGATCACCTTCAAAAGTGAAACAACTCACTCTCTGAGATGTATCCTATTTTAAGAGACTACATTAACTGTTGTACGTAATATCTCACCAAGTAAGGGTACTAGGGTGACATGCAGAATATTTTTCGCCTTCAAAGTTTAAAGTCTTCTGGGCATTGTTCGTAAAGTTTTAAATGTCAAAGTAGGTCTGTTTATTCTGTGAACTTTCATGACCAAAGTTTACGAGTCATGTTCCTTGCGTCCAGTTACTATCTACTCCCATGTGTAAATAAAAAAGTGATCATATAGTAACTAGCTAAATCTTTGGTGCTAATTCAGTCAGTTTGTGTGGTGTAGGCACGTGTAAAACTTGACTAAGAAACGGTTGTCGTAGACCAGTGGTGTCAGGTCTCATGTGATTTGACCGAAAAACAATTTTATCAGTGTATTTACGGCAGCAAATTCGTTCATGTTCTCAGTACATGCAAATGTAGCTGATAAATTCTACATGTAAATCCATTGGATTAAGTAGACAGAAGAGTAGTTGTATTGTATTTTAGTGTTTCTTCTTTAAAACTCAGCTGTTCGCAACTGATACCTGCTTTGGCAACATTAATTGACCTAATAATATCCAATATTAAACTAGATTGTATGAAGTTGATCCAGTTTTTAAAAGTTAAACTGGGTAAGAGTCACTTCACATCCTGTGCTAATTAGTCCTTAAGTATACCTTTGTTCAAACATTTAGCACATTAACAACCTAGTGGACATCTAAAATAGCTTGTTGTTAGCCTGACAAAATAATTCATGACATTGTATCATCAAATTGTCGCAATAAAAATCTCTGTTACGTGTATGTAAATTTCAAAAGCCGAGTTTTTCATCCTCAAGTCAAATAATTTGATAATTGTCGCACTTTTTTAATGTTTATTGGGTACTGACACATGCCTTTTCAAAGCTTTTTTGAACGGATTTTACTACTATACATACATTATCAATCATTTCAACTATTTATGTACTTTATGAATCTGATTATAGGTACACTACCAGAGCATATTAGATTCTTATTATGTCTAGCAACTCCTTCAGAAATCTGGCTTCTCGGTATGATGTACTCAAATACGAACAGTAATCATACACTCAGAATGCAGTCTTCCTGTCCTATTCTGGAAGTAATGCCAGATCCTCTCTATTGCTTACCGACTGAAAATAATTACATTTCTTGCATTGAAAGTACACCGAACGGCAGGTAATCTATAGAATTTTCAAATGATTGTTTCACTCTTGTTAACTCAGTTTATCCGTTTTATTTGTTGAGTTATACATTCATGAATCTATTATATAAAGCACTCAATTTTTTCACCATCAGTTTGCAGATCCAAATTCCATCTACCTGGATCTAAGAGACTTTTTTGTTTTGTTTTTCATTTGTTAACTCATTTACCAAGCACAGATTTATTTAATTGACTTCGCATAACGCTCCAGTTGAGAGAGCTATTGCTACCTCCTGTTATTCAAACTGATCTCAATGGGGTGAGATTGGAATCTACAACGTACTAGATGAACATCGAACCCCTTAACCACTGAGCCACTTCTCCACTGGAAAGTTATGTGGTACCACTAGTTCTCATATAATGTGACCCGAAGTTAGGTAATGTGAACCTGTACTTTTTAAATGAGTTGCATTAATTTACCTTTTAAGGAAAAACGCATTGATAAAGATATGTTTGCTACACTTATCACTCTTAATGTTCTAACGGGAATTGCAAGGTTTCCTTTGCAGAAAAAGATTAACTAATCAGGTATGAATACAATATGATAAGTTATTATCTATAATTATCGTCCTATTCATCGCTTTCTCTATAGGATATTTCTTGGGACTCGTGAAGGATTTCTCTTGGAAATGACTTATAGTTCAATACCCAACTGGGATGGTGATTCCTTACAACCACCCATTGGTAAAACTGGACATTGTACGCTTGTGAATCATTCCGTGTCTGCATTCAGCTTGTTGTTGCCTTCAATAATAACTTCTAGATTTCATAATGGCGGTAAGTTTTCATACCATAAGGTAAATTTTTGTTCAGTGATTCGTTTTTTAGTTCTATCAAGTAGAAGATACGAATAGATACCTCCCTATATTGCTATGTTATAGCCTATTTAGAATTAAAAAGACTGTTTATGGGCTATGTTGGCCTTTGGGTCACTACTAACTACTTGAACGACCATAAAGCGGTGACTTAGTGTTTAAAGTACATTATAATGCCTTCATAAGATATGTTATTGCTTTTTTTCTAACCAGATTCAATCACACAGTTGACTGTAGATACCTCGCGACATCTACTTTATTCTCGTACTGAGGATTCCCATTTAATGGTTTATGAATTTTCCGACAAAATTTCTGGTTCTTTTTCACGTTTATCTTCATTATCTGCATCAGATCTGGCTTATCAAGCGTCTTGTATAGTACGTTCTGTAGACAAAAATCAATTCCGAAAGTAAGCAATACAGATGTTTTCATTTAGTTCTATTCCTCCCATATTGTTAACGGTTTTTAAATTTCTTGCAGGCATAAAACAGCATTTTTGAGGCATTGGGACTAGTACACACAAACCTTTGTGTGAGTTATTAAGTTGCAAATAAAAAAGCTTTTAGTGGTAGTTTTTCGCTAAGGCAAAACATCTGATCAGAGTAACACCAGAAGGTTCGATTTGTTTATGATAGGTTCGTAAGTAAATACTACTAGCGTTCTAAATCAGGATGAAACAGAAACTACAGGGTGACTACATCAATATTAAACACTGACTATATCCTTAAATCTTAATGCTCACTGTAGGATTGTTATATTGATCGGACAAAATAATAGAGAAATATTTTCTTCAAAGCATTATCTCACTTGGATGGCGGCTATTTGTAGTGTAACCAAGTGCTTGTGTTCTGTTTTTTTTAGAAGTCCGCTTAACTTATTTCTTCATTTAATGTCTTACATGAGACATTTATTTATTGTTTCAACATTAGTTATGCATATGGCAATTGTTAAGCTTCTTTTTTCTTAAAAATATATTACACAATATTTCTCGTCACTTAATATTACTGCTTTCTTGACCTTTACAATTACATTTCTATTAAACAGTATAGTTTCTATTATACCATTAACAACTGGTCTATGCTATTTGTTGGCTATTACAAAAACTGGTATTCGTTTGTATTTCGGAGAGAATCTACGCTTAATGCATATAAGGCTGCCTCCTTCCTCACCATATGACACTATCGGTTTAAGTGATGTAAAGTAAGTCAAATATATTACTTTTTTGGGAGAGGGTGGATTGGGTTGGGAGTTGGTTTTGATTATCTACCAATAATGTTTGTCTGTCTTTGTAATCTGATCCGATTGTTTTTTTTATATTGCGAATACATTGAATTATATATTCACATTCCATGAAGGCTGAAACAATCCGATGCGTTATTTAGTTTCTTCTTGTAAAATTAGAATGTTTCTTTTGTAATTGTTAAGCACTATCCATTCACAGCGTGTTAGTGACACTAAAATAAACCATGATATCAGTTCATTACTGAGCCGTGTGAATAGGTGCTAACTATCTGGTTTGAGTTTACATGATTATCGTAACCATTAGTTAGTAGAGACGTTGGATAACATGACTGAGGATTCGTTGCACTGGCTCATTTGTATACATTTGTCATCATACCATACCGCTTTTCTCATCGATTTTTCTAGCCCATTTTAAGCTATATATCACTAATGTTTATTAAGCCTTGAGATTATTTCCGTTCCTGTGATGTTATCATGAAATTGATTTCTTCTTTACTCTATTTCTGTTCGAGGGAGCATGTTAATCCCAAACCAGTTTGTTTCTTATATATATACCTCGGGAAGATAAAAAAATCTTACAAGATAGACAGAAAGAAAGGAAGATCAGTTGTTCTCTTTGCATGAACAAATTTCGATTACCAATTGTATTCTTCATCTCTCTTCCATTAATTTGTACTATTATTAATATCACCATCATTATTATTACGATCGTTTTGATGGCTTTTTTATGTAACGATTGTTGAGCTCCATGTTTCACAGTAGGAAATCTGTTACTTGAAGTCGTGTAACTAACAACCTGTTATTCACTCAAGTTGTCAACATTCGAAAGCCCATGTCATCAAATGACCAGTTAACTTTACTGACAAATTTAATATTCTTGACCAATTACAGATGTGAGGTATTTTCAAAGATCGCAGATAGAAAACCAATTTTCTAATTTGTTGGTGTTGTAACTATTTTATTTACAGGCTGGCAGTGGAAACTCGTGGTACAGTGATTATGGTGTCTGCTTTACCACAAAATGTACCATCTACCACTAGCACATTGGGTGGACTTGGTTCTCGATATACAACAACAACACGCTCTGCTGCTACACTGAACCAGTCTAGTTTAAATATGAGTTTAGGACAGTTTTTCACAACGGATCTTGACAATAGTAGCAGTAGTTACAAGGCGGCAGCGGTACTTAATCAGTCTGATGATAATTTAAATGCCTTTACAAAACAAATTCCACCACACGTTATCTATACAATCAGTCCGGATTTGTACCCTTGGACACTGAACTTAACAGAGAGTTTTACGACTAGTTGGTGTGTTGATGGTGGTGCATGGGCGTTAACAGTTTTACCGGATAATCAATCATTTGGAGATTCTATGGGAAATGATTTAAGTGGATATTTAGCAATAGAAAAAAGGTAAATGAGGTTTTCTGTGTGTTCTGTCTTCTTTCTTAACCTTCAGTATCATTTTTAGTTGTACAAATAGACAGATAAAGAAGTCATTCAATCATAGATGACGCGAAACCTAGCTTATATGTTCATTTATTCAAGTTACCATGTTTTGGTTTAACTGTTCCTAGATTTCTTCTAGCCTACCTGTATACCTGACAACATTTCCCGTCGAAATAAGTGGTGGTTTTTCACACATATATATTTCCCAATCACCTCATTCAATGAAAATGTACAACCTCATCAATTTACTCTCCACTCTTACCCAGTACTCTGCATCTAACCTCAGTTCGGCTTACTTAGCGGTTCTAATACATACCTGCAGTGCTTCGAAGATGTCTGTAATCAAATAATTGTAACCTAAGAGTATCCTCCATTTGTAAAGACCGCGTTCTAACAGCTACAAAGTAGAATGGACCAAACTACCGCGCAGAATACTCGTTCTTTGGTTAGTAGGTTGACATCTTGCATGCTTCACAAGTGATACAAGCTGATTAAAGTCAGTCTAGTTTTCTGATTTCATGCTAACGTTTTATCAGAAGTCAACCTACAAGGGCTAATGAAACACAATCATTGGCAGGATACAGTTAGATATGTATATTTGTAAATGAATTCTATGCTGTAATAGTCACGATTACATAAATACATTTATTTTTAAAAAGATATTCCTTCCAATTCTAAACACCATTTGAAATAGTGCATGTAAAATGTCACATAATAAATGTGCGATCAATAATAGTTTAAAGTTTTGTTTATCCAACCATCTGAGATGATGAACACTTTAGTTAGATTGATGCTCTGTTAACTTTTGGAAGGAGATTCTTTACATCTATTTATGACCAGACTCAACAGTGTGATGTATGCAGTAATTAATTATGGGACCGTGATATATTTTATCTACTGTATAGTCCCACACCAGTGCTCAGACTAACATTTGTTTTAGAGTTAGATGTGAACTTCTTAGTTTCTATCTCCAAGGTGATCGTAGCATATTTTTGAAGGGGTTATATAAGTTTATTTATTTATTTGAACATATAAACATTAGTACAAGAAGGCGCCAAATATATATGCGCCTCATAAGTCATTCGATTTGCGTGAGGGCTGGAACACTGTCCGGGTACCAAAACCGACGCAGATGGTTTTCTTAGAGGGTCCCACCCGCAACCTTCAACCTAAAGGTCTGATCCACAATGCAGTGGAGCATCGTATAGAAATGCAGTCCCATGTTAGCCGATGGTCAACGATTGGTTCATACGCCATTTGTTCCCTCAGGATCCTGGAGCCCATGCGCACCATTAATTTGGAATTGTGGTTTTCCAGCTCCTCTAGGTTGACTCTCTGTGTCCACCAATCCGGTTAAAGCGCCGGACATTCCTATCAACTTCGTAAACAACACCCCCAGCGAGAGAAAGCAATGAATGGGACTTCTGTGTCAGTGGCTGTTTACGCGTGTTCATATGAGTGCATTTGAAGACAGAGCGAACTCTCCCCACCCTCGGCATTTGGGGGCGGTTATATAAGTTCGATATCATTTACTCATTTATTTTTCCATGTTGTTCGCTTATTTACAACAGTATTGTTTGTATTTTACTTCATTTTATTTGGCGTCTATTATTGCCGTCTGTTTGTATTGCTCCATTTTGTAGCTGTCGTTTCTCACTATGCTTATATAAACGGTAACAATCTAGGCAGACATCGGTACACTATTTAGCAGATCCCACTCTGTCTATGATTCACTGGTTGTCTTGGTATCAAGATCATTCGTTAGGTTTTCTGTTTTGCGACGTTCTCATTAGACTAGGACAATTGACGACAATGTGATTCCACGCGTATATTTGATTTTTAATGGTTAGAAGTACTGGACAAGTAATTTTCTCTGGCCTTTAAAATATACTTTTATTACTGAAGCATGTTTTTTATAAAACATGTGATGGAATATTTCAGTCATATTAGTTTCATAATAGTTGTTCAATGCTAGTGTTAGATAATTTACTTCATTCATGAAGTAAATCGCCATTTTTTCTGAATTTCTTTCTTGATTTTATCATTACAAGTTAATGCAATCACTCAGTTTTACCTACCTTCAGGTTTTACACGTTTACAACAGTGATTTATTTATTTCTTTGCCTTAGGATTTCAAGTTGCTCAGAGTCTTCACAATCAGAGAAACGTCAATCATTACGTCGTGGCGAACCTCCAGTTGTGTTGACACAGATTTTAGATCCACCATTTCGACGTTTATTATTAATATCTGCTCAAGGTGTCGTACATTTTCGTCTGGCTAACCCATTAACTCGATTAAGAGAATATTTATCTCGTGAATTCTCTAATACTTCTTCATTGTTACCAGGATATGGTGATCCTCAGTTATCTGATATGATTCCTAATTTTCCAAGTTATTTAGAGAATGATTTAAAGTTAGGCGTGGAAGGTAGCGGTAGTTATCTAGCCGCATTTTTACATCAATTCAGTCCAGATGAAGCTATTTGCGCTGCATTAGCAATAGGCGCTTCTACTACAGTCTCAGGTGGATTAAGCAAAAATCTTCAACTTGTTGCGGAACAAGTAAATGTTTCTGACTGGTTGTTTATTTTAATAAAACTATGTCGATTGATGTAAAATACAGATAATAGTGTTCATTATTATTCAGTTGACGATATATACACTTATACATAAACAGCTCACTAACTACGAGTTTATTTTTTGTACGTATCTCTCTGTTCTTTTACCGTTGCACTGAATTTGATGTTTATAATTATGAATTCAAATTCACTTTGTTCGGTTCAAAATTGAATCAAAAGATAGCCTTGACCACTTTTCTTCTCTGCTTACGCTCATGTTCATTTTTCACGAGTGAATACATGTTCTGTATTATAGGCTATTATGTGGTTCGAAACCTTGAAGCGAATAAAATGAAAGATTCACTGTAACTGAACTCCTAGGTATAGAGAAATATAAAAACAGTTTAAAATGTTTATTATAACTGCTGGGATCACCGGGTAAGTAATAGTAAGGTTAGAAGTAGGCTATTAGGGAATGATGGTAAATCAGTTGATGAGGTGAATTTTCATCGACTGAGATGTTTGGACCACGTGTTGCATATGCCTGGACACCGATTACCA
Source organism: Schistosoma haematobium (assembly GCF_000699445.3). Lineage (NCBI taxonomy): Eukaryota > Metazoa > Platyhelminthes > Trematoda > Strigeidida > Schistosomatidae > Schistosoma > Schistosoma haematobium. The sequence continues at coordinate 3,261,142 of NC_067200.1, forward strand.
CGACGCGCAATGCTAACCGGTGTTGGAGATGGTTGTAAGAAAGTTAGGGGCGGCCAAACCAAAACGTGTCATCAGTGCTTGAAGTCACTAACTTCTAGTCTTAGCCATGTTGGTAGATGCAGACTACTTGGTTGGGGTCCGTGTGACTATCATAACAAGTGTTTGGAGACTGTGGGTGCCATGGCTCAGAATCGATCACAATGGTGTAGTTGTATACACTCTCTGTCTTCCCTTAAACTATGAGATTAAAATCATTTCATATCTTTCTTTCTACGAACTAATCCTTTCTCCCCGTATCATATCCTTATATGCAATCTTTCTTTTATATATTACTACCACTACTTCTATGAATCCAGTGTTCATCTTACTGTGCTAATGCGTTATGGCAACTTGGACGGATGCATATATGTGCCTGGTCCTACGTTCTAGCTGACTGATCGACTGAGATCAACGATGTCATAGAACGATATATGGATTGATAGTTTTATAAAAAAAGTTTAAAATTGTCATTCTCAAGAGTACAAATTCCAGGATAACAGATTCAGTTTAACACAGTTTGTTTATAAATTTGTAAACAACAATTTTGAATATCAATTCTTGTCTGAGTCTGGTAAAAATTCTTTCAAGAACTCTTGCATATGTTAACAGTACTCTTAGATGCATAAATGCTTAATAATAATCAAACGTTTACTTCACTCATTAAAGCATATATACAAAGTACTATTGTTTATATGATTTGTTGTTTTGGTCGATGTTATCTTAAATTATGGAAGTGTTTCTAATGTTTAACTTTTTCCAGTTAAAATGTTAATGATTATTGTTCTGGAATATTCAGTCATATGTATACTTAATTTAAAGATTTCCTACAATTCGCTTCCACGCTTTCATCAATGTATAATTGGTGCTATGATATACTCGATAATTGTAGGTTATCAGTCTTACAATTAACTGGACTGATATATTCCCAACAGGTATGAAAGATATCTGTGTCATTGAAGGTAACTGTAAAACATTCAGTTTGTCCTGCATATATATATATATATATCAGTGAAAATCTTACCACATCATGTTATCAGAAAACACGAATTTGACACTTTTAAAGGAAACCGTTGAACCAAATAGCATTTATTATATTTTATAAATTAATCATGAAAATCTTTCAGTCGAGTTAAATAAATTTCTTAAAACAACTGCTGTCAATATTCAACTAAGCCTATGCATTTATCCCATGAATACCGGTAATATTAATCTGTCCTTTGTATAGAATAGATGGGTTGTGACCAAGAATGAGTTCTTAGTCTGTCGTTTCATCCTATTCGGCATTCGTCAGTTGAATGTGTCTGTATCTCCCAGTGTTGATGTCCACATTGGGAATTAAGTCCAGTATAAAACACGGATCCTGAATTCCACTACTAACTACAATTTATCTATTTAAAAAATCGTGGCAAAATGTCTTTATCAGAGCTATCCGCATAGAATGTTGCATATATATAAACAAAGATCGATTAAAATGTGGTCAAGAATATGAGCGACAGGATAATTCAATGATATGTTGTTTTCGTATATGAAATGTTTAGATGCTCGTATTTATGAACTGTTACATATTTTTCCGATTGTCAGACTGCGTTATATTTTGCTGCTAAAGCCAGTCAATATTGGACTCCAGCAATAATTCGAACACGCGCTCCTAATCTATCTTACATCCAATCTCGTCAACAATTATCTTCATCTACTACTACTACTACTGCTCGTGGTACAGAAGATAGGTCAATCAATAGTGCGCTTCATCTATTCAGTGGAATTTGTTTGTTCTTAGCACGGATTGCACGTTCATTTTGGAGATATTCCATGTTTTATGATGCAACTAGTATATGTTCTAAGTGTAATGTTAAATCAATGTCCAGAATAAAAAATACTACTACTAATAGTAGTAATGGAGGATTAAGATCATGGGTTCGTAGCCTAATTTATACTTTATCAACTGTTTCAACATTTGGCGGTGGAAAATCGAACACATCATCAGTTGAACAAATTGTAAGTATTTGGACTCTTTTACATTATGTATTTCATAATTTATAAAGATATTTCAATGCTTGAACTGTGATGTACAGTCATTTTTCCATATTGATGTATCTTGAATTTCAGTAAACAAGCTAAATATCACGTACTATCGAAGTGGATGATCGCTTCATCATTCAAACAATAAAATTTCACCCATTAATTTCTATATTGAAACCTTCCTCTATCTACTTATGTTTAAGCAGTCGGATAATATTAACAATACTCTCTTCAATAGTAGTCATCATTATATTTGTATGTGGGCTGGGATATACTGCCTAGGTATCGGGAATAAATCAGGTGTTTTCATTGGAGGAATAATACAAAAGAGATACAGTCGCATGGTAGCCGGTAATCGAAACACATGTACACACTATTCGTTCACTCAGAAGCTCGTAAACATCAATGATCTGAAATTAAGGTTTTCCAACTTCCCTCAATTTATCCGTGTCCACCAACTCAATTTAAGCGCTCACTTTTCATCTTACTTTCGTAAAAAAGTACCGCGTGTACACAGTTAGAAGAACTTCCTTAGAAGCTATAGTCAGGGGATTGGGGCTAGTGGATTCTACTCACTCTCCACCTTACTAGATCATTGGATTGCTTACTATCAATATTTATTATTTATATATTTAAACAACTAAACAATGGTACAACGAGGCACCAAATAGATATATGCCACATAAGTCATTCGATTTGTGTGTGTTGGGATACTGCCCAGGTGCTCAGACCGAAGCAGGTGGTTTTATTAGGGGGTCACACCCCGAACCTTCGATCCAGAGGTCCAATCTAAAAGGCAGTGGAGCAACCTCAGGAGATGCAGTCTCATGATAGCCGGTGACCAATAATTGGTTCGTACGCCATTCGTTCGCTCAGGATTCTGGAACCTATGTTCATCATTGGTTTGTAATCATAGAAACCGTTTGTGTTCGTTTGCCATCTAGGAATGATTATTTTAAATCAGAGATAAATGATTCTTAATGCTTTCTTACGTATCACCTGTGTTGATATCATATCAAATGAAACCGATATGTGCACTGATATTATCTACTTGTGTTTTCTGCATGCATGCTACGTTGTTACTTTGAAGGACAAAGAGTGGTCGTGAGTAGTTAGACAAGTAGTTCAAATTCAGGGTGATCTCAAGTGCTGTCGGAAGTGTAAGGGCGGTTATGGCTTAACGGTTGCCCATACAATGGAGAAGTATTGCTTATTACGGTAGGTAAAAAGGAAACTGGATTAAGGGTTTTCTTTTGGTCATTTAAATGTTACCACAGTGCACATAGAATGTCTACTTGAAGGTGGTTACGTAACTTTCTATCGAGTAGTTCTTAATGTATCAGCTCTGCGCTTCGAAAGTTCCTTACCGTGAGGTAGACTTTTTTAGGCAGATGTTTTTTAAACCCTATCTTGATAAAAACTTTAAAACGAACTGTTGGTTTAATGTAGCCAGATCACCTAAAATACGGTTTCTGAGGTGGGGTAGGTTCGTTAATGTTGTTTAATTGATTAGGGTTGAATAAATATACTTATACTCATTAATAAAATATACAAAGTGAATAGTTGTATTTTTGTACAACAACTCTCTTATCCATTTACCGTCCTTGTAAGCTGTTTAGTAAAAAAATGTTTTGTTCTGGATCATTTATTTAATTGTGTTCTTGTCATACTACTTCATTATATTCGGTCATATTTTAAATGTGAAATACCGAGTGATAATTTACATTGTTTTCATAGCTTGAATTATTACTGTTATAAACTCTCTTTTCTTACGGTTATGACCCATCTATTCCTATTGCTTAGTATTCTTGGACACCGATTCACTCGACAAGACCCCAAATCAGAACACGGTTGAACAAGAAAGAGATTATATTCCAAATAACAAGGTTAGATGGAAGCAAGATGCAAGCCAGAAGCACGATAGAGAAAACGTCAGTATATTTATAGTTTTTACATGAGAAGATTCTAGAGTATTCTCCAACTATCGACTAGTGCTGATTGGATAAGAATTAGCCAATCAGCGTGCACCAAAGCAATCGTGCATTGAGCTTGCTTTAATCTAGTCTATGTCCCGCTAACAATTATGAGAACTGAATTTTCAAGACGTTGAAAGTTCATGTGTATACTCATTGTAAAATCAATTCAGTATAGATATTTTGAAACGTTTCTGATTAGTAAGTACGCAAATTGTGTTACGTTGATCAATCCTCCTACTTCCCTCTTACATGTCACCTAGACACGTCAAAATTTGATGGAACTACTTCACTTTTAATGGTTTATATCAAATGTGATAACATATACGTTTTTCTTGTTTCAATTAATGTACTTCTTCGTGCTAGGTAGATTTAGATTCATAATAAGCTGAACTATAGTTTATTTATTGTAATGTATTATTGAACGATTTCACCATATTTGTTTTAAATTTTACTAAATACATGTTCCGTCGGTGATATTTTCTAAAACAGATAATTTCCCGTCTGGAAACATCTGAGATTTCATGGTTACGTAATCAAATCATCTATTTACAACAATTAATTCAACGTCAATTAAATATTCGTGGTGGTTGGTTTCGACTGTCAACATCGCATCATTCCATTGGAAATGTCAATGGTAATATTCATTTGGAGTCTACACTATCAGATAATCCTACTAGTTTAAATACTGAAGAGCATATGGATGAAGTGGCACTTCAAAGATTAGCTGAAGAATTACATCATTTATTGTCTATGATTTCAGAGATATTAGGGTTTTGGGAAATATTAAGTGAACATGTAGTTCACAAGATTATGAAGTATGTTGTTTCATATTTAACTCATTAATTTGAAATTTTAACTGAATAAAACGAAAATACTTTCAAAGTATGAAATTCATTAGGTATATGTCATGTACTTCAACTGTCTAATATTCTCTAACCATGGTACTTCACTCAAATCTTCTTAAATTAAAACAAGTTTTAATAGAAAATAACCAATGTTCAGTAATAGAATCGTTTTTACTTCTCTATTCATTCACTAATGCTTATTGGTCAGTTGTAGTTCGAACAGGAAATTCTAATTTGAGCTGGATCAGAGTATTCAATAGTTAGGGTATTATCCTGTTGACAGTATTATTGCTTTTATTGAACATTTATAGTTCTGTATTGAAATTGTTACGACGTGCAGTATTCGAATCTGATACTGATACGCAAACTTCCTTTGCAGAAGCCTCCAACTTGCTACTGGATGAAAAAAAACTAAGAATGAAGAAGGAAGTTGATGGGGTTAGACCGAATACAATACATAAATACTCTTATATATATGTATATATATGTCTAGTCCTCAGAAAATAAGACTAATTCTTGTCCAATAACATGGGATTGTCATTAGGAAATTTTTGGTTAGCACAACATGACCTCATTTATCGAATTTTAATTAACACACTGTATCGTAAGTCAGTATCGTTTGAAAGTACCGAACAGTCAACCATTATTGTCTAACTTTCTGGAAGGAAACGTGTAAGATTTCGAAATTTGTTAATAGAATACTAGATCTTTGAGAAAAATCACTCCTAAGGGTTAGATTATTGTATTAACTGACTTGTTCTTCATACTGACCAACCACTAAATGTATAACCTGATCAAATTCAGTTGGTAAATCAAGTCAGTATATTCAACCACTATGGGAATGGTGGAAAAGATTTGTAGCCTCGAATATTGCTTCAGGAGTGCTTCTAACTAATATTCTCCAATAATATCTGTTTAACTGTAATGTCTATTCGACACACTAAGGCATTACTAGACATCATAACTAGTATTAAGTATGAATAATATACACATTCCCGAGCTATTTCAATAGATTGAAAATTTCACTCCCTGATTTGATTTTCATTCCCAAAACTTCGGTGATACTATAATTTATGGACGACGTTTGAGCGACGTTAAAGTAACCTTGACGATGAGGTTTATAAACATGTGTGAAGAACAAACATTATGATTTACAATTGATGATTAGGATTAGGAATTAGATTTAGGGTTTTCATCACGAACTGACAATAAGCTAGAATGCCAAAAAGCTATTTAGACGAGTGGGTGAATTAATTTCGCGCCAGAATCCAAAACGTGTTATCCTAAATCAAATTGGTTCGTTTATAAATTATAGTCTCGCCATACACTGATTTCATTAATTTACAATGTTTACAATATTTTATTGTAGTCTGGAGAAAGAAAAGTAATACCATTGGTGTATAATTAATGAATCCTAACGGAATTTATCCAGAATCCAAGCACAATTTTGTCGACATTATTTGGTGATGACTTATTTTTAAAGATTGTTGTAAGTGGTTTGTGGAGATTGTTAAGTTTAGTCTTGTAAGCCATTGACTACTGAATTAGTGGTTTGAGTGTAGGTTTTTCATCTCGAGACCTAAAAATTCTAAATCCAATCCCTGAGTATATATACTCCTGAAGAATCACAGTTGTCCAGTGTTCCTTGTTTCCCGATGACTGTTTAAATAATATTAATCTGTGATGTAAATTACTTCTTTATAATCTACCCCCTAATAACTGGACATTTCTCCCTTTCTTTGTAGACGACTGTCTAGTGAACATCGAGATTTAGCGCTTAAATTAACTATTGAAGCTTATATATCAAGTTTGTTAAACATTCCATGCATTGGATCAGTTATGAGCAACGTACAAACTTCATTAATTGGAGATAGTCGGATAAGTAGAAGTCCAATATCATCCACTGCTGGTAACGTAGGCATTGCCAGTCCAAACACTACTAATACTACTACTGGTAGTAGTGTTGGCTTCAATCCAACATCAAATCATACTGGTACTGAAGTTATGGGTGCATTAATTACCGCCCTAATTGAATATTATCTTGTGGAGGCAAGTGAAGAGTTAGAAGAAGAAAGTCGTAATATTGTCAATGCTACCATTACTACAAATAATCTAACTGTGGAAACTATCACATCACGTCTTCAATCCACTTGTCCTAGTTTATTTGCAAATGAAGATGCTATGTGCGCTAAAGCTAGTGAATGCTTAATCCAAGTAAATGAATGGGTGATAACTGTCTTATTCCTCTCATATTTTCATTATCTTGACGTCCTCTCCACTTAAAAACAGTGTTATAATATCCTTTTTAAATAGTGTTTTAGAGATAACACTCTCCTCGTCTAGATTTCCAGGTGTTGAACTTCTACCGGGAGGTTCACACTGACCAGACCAAAACATGGCACAAGTCCATGAAGTTACTGACAACTGAACTGAGTCATGTTCGTAGGTGTAGACTACCTGGTTGGGGACCACGAGATGATAGCAACCGATGGTTAGAGACCCTGAATGACATGGCTCGAAATCATTCGCAATGGTGCAGGTGCATCCACTCTTTGTGTTCTCCTAAATTTTGATCTCTTTATTCCTCCTTGTCTCTTTTTTTTCGCTTCCCAAATTTATTTCACTGTATTATACTCTTTAAATAACATCTCCAAACACTAATTTTCCCGATTACTGCTTATAGTCTTATTACCTCTACCACTACGGAATTTGAATCGACCACTACATTAAGTGTGCTAATGTGGTGTGGCAACTCGAACTGATGTACGTACGTACGAATTTCTACGTTGTTACTGACTGACTGAAATAGTACATCTGCTTGTGTCAAGTATTTTATGTTTTCACACATAGATTGCAGCATAGCTTCAGTTCTGCTTGAGGTCAGTTACCGTCCAACTAGCTCATCAGTAATGTTTCAATCATAGTACCAAGCTGACTGATGCAGGTTCGAATTCTACAGAAAACAAGGACTCCCTAAAGATTCTAGGTACTGCCTGCTGATGTACTCGACATAGTACAAAACTGAATTCAGGTGGGGCTTCTTGTTGATTAGCTTCAACCGTTCAACATTCCACCTTTTAATTATTGGGTCAAACACTAGAGCTTTGCTCTATCTATTTCCGTTTAGGCAAATGAATAGCATCACTAACATTGTTCCCCGATACAGTTTAACTTGTTTCTCAGTTCATGTACATGTTTTCCAGGTTCCTAAATTTTGTTAAACTAATTTAATAACGATATTTCAGCTGTATATATAGGTTTATATTCTGTCTCAACCTGTACATAAATAAAAAATGGCCATTCCCAAAACTTCATGAGAAGGTATCTAGAAAGTTGACACACTAGCACAAAATCATCCTCAAAAACCAGAAAACAAACTATCCTGTCATATGTGAAAAGTAATTTGTTAACTTATTATTCACTCGCTCTTATCGTTCAGCTTTACTCAAACACATTATTGGAAACCTCTATCATTTGTTCACAAACTTCTAGTTCAGTCTATGGAAAAGTGGCTCAATAATGGTTATGACGTTCAATTTTCAACCATTAAGTCACAGATTCTAACCATATTCCACCTACTTCAGTTTGAACAATAATTTATTATGACCTGCCCTCACACTTACAGTGTGACTGAAATTCAGGTTCATAAATATGTATCTGGTAAATGAGCTAAATAAGTTTAGAATATATATGGTGTGTGCTACTAATGCTGACAGATATAAGTAGTATAATTCAGCAATCAGGAGTGGAATGCCTGTCGGCATAAGACTGAACCAAAGTGACTTACGTTAAGTCACGAAACATCTGGAATGCAATGTTCTACTCGTTGGAATGTCACAAAGATTTATCATTAACTTTCTACTCAATGCTCAATTTATTTGAAACTATCAAGACCAACCTTTGTATTATTTTTTTTCTGGTAAGCTGGTGAGCGGCCTATGCTCCTTCACGAGGAGTAACAGGCGTAAGTAAGTAAGTAAGTCCAACCTTTTCATTGATACATTTAAATGGGCTACATACTTTTCACATAAAAATTCATTTTTCATAAACTTTTTTCTAAGGCATCTATAATTCGAACAAATCTTTTATCATCAATAAACAATGGAGAAAGTTTGAATGATATTCAATATGAGACTAGTCTTTCTGACAAGACACATATAGATCAATTGATTTCTGAAGCAATATTATTATATAGTGAAGCTGGACCTAGTATTAATTTAGACAATGCAGTGCATCGATTAGAAAGTTGTGGTGCATGGCGTGGTGCAGTGAAACTATGCTTATCTGTTGCACGTTCACGTGATCCATCCGATATAGCTGTGGATTGTTTAAAACGAGGTCGTCGTCCGTCTTCTGATCCATTGATTGATTTTGATCACAGATTTACCAATCGATCTAAATTGAATCGAATTTATGCTGTTTCGGAATTAGCAGCCACAGAAGGCAGGTTAGTCATTAGTTCTTTGTGTCGATGTTTTACAGTTTCTCGATTATTAAGCTATTCAACTTAAATATAGAGCTTAATGTAACCCGTCCATCAAGTAAATACTTAAGTACTCAGTTTTAAGTCAATGTACTTAAGTAAAGATTAGCGATAATATCGTATGGTTTGAACCTACGACCTATTAGTTAATAGTTTAATGATGTATAACCACTAAAATACTGGCACACACTGGTAACTGTTTTATAAGATTTTGCAAAACGACACTAGTGCTGTTATATGTTTCTTTATCGATTGTCAATTATATAATATAAGGATGTGCATTTTCTCTACTGAAAAGTTACATTCTATGCTTATGGATGCTAAAAAACTCTTCAATTTTAATTGGTTAGATATCTTATATTCTTAGTCTTAACTGTTCGCAATAATAGCCATCTTTACTGTGATCAGTTAGTCAGTCATGTAAAACGTATATATATTGGTTAAAATTAACATACTGTATTGTCACAGCAACATAAAATTGTCAACGCAAAACCCCATAATAGTAGAGACAATAACTGTACAAGTAGAAATAGAAGAATTTAGGCATCCTAGATGCAATTCCAGGGAACAATGTCGACCACGTAAGTAAAAAATTCCATAAGGAATCAAGAAACTTAGGATCGAGGGAAAGACAAAGAATGATTCCACCTCCGAAATCACCAACGATATTGAGTCATGTCAACTAAAGTCTATAACTACTGGCTACAATAATCACGTCGAATCCAACCACCTAGTCTACACCTACCTACACGACTCAGTCCACAAGTCAATATCATCATGTACTGATGCCTTGTCTTGATTTGGCCACTTCTGGCCACTCTTCAAACCTCTTCATAACATCAGTCATCATCGCGTGTCGAGGTAGTTGGTGAATGGGAATACGTAAGGAATGTTCTAACCAATTCAGTTTCCGAAAATCTACTTCCTTGTCAATCGATTTGCCACCGTTACATGGTACAGTGCATCGAACCTCAAGATTGTCAACTTAATGGTTTTAAAATACAGGAGGAATGCTTCGAGGTTACCTTTGTTTGAATACTAGTAACCTAAGAATATCTTTACGTTTAATGACTATGTTTCACATTCATAAAGTAGAATTAAGCGAACTGCCACTCAACACTTAATTCACTCATATTTCGGTTGGCATCCGAGCTTTCTGAAATCAGATATTGACCTACCAGGGTTCATGAGATTTCCAAGATAAGCGAAATGATTGAGACGCCTAACTACTGTGCTTTGTACCGTAGGTGATGATAACATTTTTGTCTCTATTATTCTTTTAGTAAGTCAATTTTTCACCTTACTCTCAATGCCGTATATTTATGCACAAGTGCTATTTACTTTAATTACTTTTATATGGTCTCCCAAAAATCTATTTAATATTTACTCGAGTCGAACCTAGGTGTTTTCGTCATTTAGTTGCAAACATCAGTGAAATGTAATGTGGCTAGAATACTTTGAACTAATCTTCGTTGAATAACCATTGAACTTGAAAAAACACGATACAGCTGTTTCATTGTAATATGAGGCTCGTGAACATTGCTTACCCACGACTCCCGTGGATCCGACCTAGAATCTTCAACTTTTTAGAAAGCGCTCAAAATTTAAACCGCTTAATTAGACTCTTGTGGTCTATATGTCCAACTTCAGTCGATTCGCAATATTTCTCAACTATTGTTGATTTTCATTAAGGAACGGGTAAACTTTTATCTATTTAAACACAAAAACCTCTATACAAGGGGCAGCAAATAATCTATGCGCCACACTTGTTTCGACTTATAAGAGGACTGGGATACTTGTTGGACGCCCAAACCGAAGCAGGTGATTTTCTTAAGATGCCGCATCCGAAGCCTTCGACCTAAAGGTCTGATCCACAATGCAGTGAAGCATCGTATAGAGATGCAGTCCCATGGTAGCCGGTGATCAACGACTGGTTCATACGCTATTTTTTCCCTCAGGATCCTGGAGTCCATGTGCTCCATTGGTTTGGGATTGTGGTTTTTCTACTCCCCTAGGTGGATCCTCTATATCCACAGACCCAGTTAGAGCGTCGGACATTCGCTTTTCGTCCTCTCAATTTCGTAAATTTCCATACCACTTCATTTTGGGGGAGGGAATCCACACCCACTTCTGAACTCGAATCCACAATCTTCTACTTAGAAGACAAACTCCTTATCCATTAGGCCACGCAGGAGGACAGGTAACTGTCTCATACCTAGCTTGGTTAAACTACACTAAACATGGCTTCTATCCATATATCTAAGACATAACGGCTGCTCAATAATTATTCATGTTTAATTAACAACTACCTTGATTTTGTATTTTTTTTTCTTTTCTTTATTTTTTCTTATAGATATGATGCATATCGTCGTATGACTATTTGTTTAGATCATTTACTTCATGCAGCTCAAATTAAATCTGATGCAACTTATCTTATTGAACCAATATCTACTACTACCACTAATAATACTGATATTATCAATGAAGAATATCAATCTAATCTTAATGAATTATCTAATTCATTATTTATTTTAAATGAATTGAATGATTTATCATCATCACCACAATTGGCACGATCTATTTTACAAATTATTTTAATGGATATTAATAAATCAGATGATATATTGGCACATTTTGAAGTAATTAGCTTTACAATTGTTGTTTTCTTTCTTTTTTGTCAGTCATATTCAACTTGGAATTTGTCAGATATATGTATCCAATTCAAGTTACTGAAAGACATATCCCAGATTTGTGTGGGGGGGGTAGTGAAAATATCGAACACCAGTTACAAAGAATTCAGGTTTTAGAAGAAGAAAAAGAGACAATGTATCTTCGATACTGCAAAAGGTTTTAAATCACATTACACAAGGTCTCTAACCATTAGTTATGATAATTACGCGGACCACAACCAGATAGTTTACACCTACTTACATGGCTCAGTTCAGTTGTCGATAACTTCATATACTAATTCTATGTTTTTGTTTGTCTGTTTTTACCTTTCGAACTACTTCCATACTGGGGAATATTGTCCGTTGAGTTAGGTGGTGGTTGGGTATATATAACACATGCCACAATCACCTCAGTTGATGAGGATTTGCTACTGGATCAATCTCAGCTTACTCGGTGGTCTCAAAATATATGAGCGGTGCTTCGAAGACAACTACGATTAAACACTAGTAAACTTTGAATGTTCTCTATTTTTAAAGACCACATCTCACGACCAGCGTAGTAATTTGGTCATTTCTTTGTCAGACGTATACCTCGCCTACGCTACGACTGATGCGAATTGGCAAAGGCCAGTCGGGTTTTGTGAATCTGTACCGTGAATTTTCCAGGCACCAGACCATTAGGACTGGTAAGGTACTTGACACATTTAACTACTTCACCCCCTATAAATAATTCAGGCTTCGACTCAAGCTACTCACAAAGCAAAATTTTGCATTTGGAGGAAGAGAATCGCATGCTAAATATGCTTTGGCTATTGCTTAAGACTGACAGGAAACTTTTTTATGTGCAATAGAACTGAACTTTTTTTAAAAGTTTTTGTCACCGATTCGTCTTAGTTAGACAACCGTTGAAAATTAAGAGGCACTGCACACAAATTTTCTGACTTAGTATGAGACTTAACAATATTCATCCACATTGATAGCAGGTGTCGAACCCAAGTTTCCATGTTCTGAAACAAACATGTGTCCGTTGTACTAATAAGTCACATCTAATTGTGTACATTTCTTACATCATTATTTTTCAAAGAAGGTGGAACTGTTAAATTCCACCTATTAGTTGTGACTGTGGCCATGTGAATATATCTACATTGATATGATAATTTTAATGCAATCAGATTATATTAGAATCAAGATAAATGATGGTCAGTTCGTTATTTCACTTTGATTTTTTCAGTTGTGAGCAATTGTGTTGAGTTGTAATGGGAAATGGTCCATAAATTAATTGATAGATACTAATTATTTTATGCTCTAGATTCCTTTGATCAAAATCAGTCAGTCGTATGAGATCAAATTTAGTTACTTTGTAGTTCATTTTAAATTTTGTACACATTCTATTACTTCTTCATAAATTTCATCCCACATACTTGACTCATATTCATCTCGTTGATTTAGTCATCGTTTCTATTTTCGAAAGTAATTTTTTGTCATTGACTGACACACCAGCCTAGAAGGGAATTGATTAAAAAACTATCGAATGAATCCATGAATGGCATCAGTTAGAAAGGTGTTTAATGTGAAAGGTGGTGAGTTCCTGTCTCAATGTAAATATCAACATTGAGATGATAGTGTATCGCCAGTTGACGAGTTTCAGATGCGTCCCGAATTCTACTTGCAGACACATACCGGATATTTCACATATCATTGAACTACTATTATTACTTGTCAGCTTTTTTTCAGTATCGATAAGCACTGCTGAGGAGTCCCATACTAGGATGAAACGGCCGCTCAGCGCTTCCAAGTTTTCAATGGTGGTCATCGATTCATGATTTCAATCAGTTTTTTTCAATTAATTTTTTTAAAACATTTCTTCTTTTAGGTTTTTAATTGGTTATTATCAAATGGTCTTACTGATACGGTGATGTTATTAAATTCAGCGCATTTTGAAGCGTATCTACGTTCAAGACTACGTCAAACACCAGATGATGCTAATTTACGTTGTCTTTTATGGCGTTTACTGGAACGTCGTGGTGCACGTTTAGAAGCAGCTCAAGTATTGGAACATTTAGCTGTTACACCATGTCATCAATTAACTTTAGAAGATAGATTAGATTTTGCTGCACGTGCTATTGTCGCTGTCAAAGCACTTCCAGGTTAATAAATTTGATTGATTTACATATATGATTTTATTAGTTGATCATTTGTTCATTTCATCATTACTGTGATATGTGATGCTTGAATCTTTTTTATTTACATTATATAGTCATTTCCATTTCTGACTTTTTGAAACATTCATTTTGAGTAAATAGATAGTCAGGTACATGTTTCAATTAATCAGTTAGTCAATATCAACTTAGATGCTGTTATATATATACATTTGTTTAAGTTTTTATATTACATAAGTGGTATGAGATGGATTTCAAATCGTGAATAATGGAGGAGTTGAAATAATGCAGCTGAAATTATTATGATAAAGACTAAGTGTTGAGAATATGGTTCAAATAGACAGATCGGAAAGGTATGAATGAAGGAACTCAAGATTTAGAGGGAGATAATTATTGAATGTATCTACTTCATGGAAATCGATTTATAGCTAGGTTACTCAAAGTCTGCAATCACCCATCATGATTATCTCGCGGCCCCAATCCGGATAGTGTGCGCCTACCAAATTGGTTTATACCGTTATGATTGGTGATGTCCGTGATCTGATTTTGATACAAAGCATGCTACGTGCTAATTCTCAAAAGTGACTACTTCAGAGAAAAGACAAGAGTAGAAGAGAAAGTCTATTGGGATATTAACTAATATGTACAAATAATTATTAAAATATATACATTTCGTCTTAGAAAATGAATCAATTTCTTAGCCACTGATATACAATTGTGATTCAGGTCATTTCCGATTGTTTTCAATTGACTTCATTTGGATACTTCTGATTGGCTCACTATATCACCTTTCCTTCCTAAAAAAAATCAGTCCTGCTCCTTGGATTTAACTTGAAGGCGTTGAGGGAAATGACGTCGATGATTGATTACAATTACTTATTAGGGGGATTATGATTCTGAATTTTTTTCATCATATTCTGGAAACAGCTTTGATGGAAATAGGTAGTGTTGATGGTGCGTATCTTTTACTTGGAAAAGAGACTTCTCGACCTTGAGTATGCAGATGGTATTGTCTTACTGTTAAATGACACCAAGCTACACTAATCCTACTTAATCAGTTTCTATTCAGTGTCCATAGATATGATATGTACAATGCACCTAAATACGAAGTGCTTTCACAAGGCTAGTAGGAGCATGTGTCTGCACTCACTCTTTGTGGTAGACAGTCAAAAATATTTGAAAAGTTCGCGTATCTGCTGAGTTGTATAAGTGCAGATGTGAGTGATGACATCAATTTACGTGTAGTGCAAGCCAGACCGGCTTATGTCAGTTTGGGCTATCTTCGGCACCTTCGTGATGTTAGCCTAGTTGTAAAATGTTAGATTCACAACGCCTCAGTGAGAGCAGTCTTGCTTTATGGTTGTGAGGCCTGACCCCTGTGAGTTGACGATGTTAAGCGACTCTGTGTTTGATCGTCATTGTCTCCAAAGAACTTCTGGTATTCATTGGCAACACCGTATTGGTAATCCTGAGTTTCGGCGACGTATGTTCGAAAACTGAACTCCCTCCCGTATTAATTACTGTTCTTGACAATTGTTTTATTTAGTAATAATTATTCATTTTTTATTTTTTCTTCACGGATTCTCCCTTTTCCTTATAATCTTATCCAACTCATTCTATGTTTTAGTATCATGTAGCAAGTTTTTTATGTGCCTAAATAATAATAATAGTAGTTCTATTGTTTGTGTTCTCGACTGAATTTTGTTGACAGATTTGTATCCCATGCGGAATACTTCGATATAGCCATTTTGCTATAAGTTTTACGTAGATTAAGTTATTTGTGATGAATAGTAGAAGTCAAGATACACATTTTTTCCTACATAAAATACAATCTACACATTATGGCATGTATCCCAACATTACTTACTTACTTAATTACGCCTGCTACTACTCGTTAAGGAGCATAGGGCGTTCACCAGCATTCTCCATCCAACCCTGTCCTGGGCAATCATTCCCAGCTCCTTCCAGTTGTTATTCATCCTTTTCATATCTGATTACATTTCTCGACGTGATGTGTTCTTTGGCCTTCCGCCTTTTCGCTACCCATCAGGATCCCAAGTTAGGGCTTGCCTCGTGTTGCAGTTTGATGATTTGTGTGATGTATGTCCTATCAATTTCCATCGACTTTTCCTAATTTCCTCTTCAGCTGGAAGCTGGTTTGTTCTCTTCCTCAGAAGACTGTTGTTGATGGTATCTGGCCAATAGATGTTGAGTATCTTGCGTAGACAATTATTTATAAATACTACGCTTGTAGCTCTTCTAGAATTACTGGCGGTCCCAAGCCCGAGTAAAGGAGGAGGGTTGGGCGTGGGGTTAGCGACCCCATCCCGTAGAAACCTAACTCGCTAAATAAACGCTATCCCAACATAGATTGATTGAAATTCATTTATGAATTTCTCAGCCATAGGATAAGTTAAACCCTTGTTAATAAATGTACATTGACACTATACGTTAGTTGATTGAGAGAAATTTGTTCTGATGGATTTTTTGTGAGATTATTTAGTTATAAGATAGATGATTGATCAATTTCTTTTGATCCTTATGGATTATCCTGAATGGATTACTTTGAGATTTCCATCTGTATAAACCATTGTTTCATAACAAAAATTGGAATGAATTCCAATATACCCAAAAGAAACTTGATAATTTGCAGATCTTAATATAAACAACAAGGAAAATTCAAACTCTCACAAATACCACCATCATTCACTTTTGGTTACTTAAACGAACTAATTCTTTCTTCCTGTACTATATCCTTATATGCAATCTTTCTTTTATATATTACCACCTCTGAATTAACTACTTTTATGAATCCGGTGTTCATCTTGTTGTGTTAATGAGGTACGGCAATTTGAACCAATGCATATATGTGCCTGGTCCTACGTTGTAGCTGACTGACTAACTGACTTAAACCAATGATTATTAAGACTCAGCAACTCATTGGATAACAGATTGAGCGCTTAAAGCGAAAAATTTTTTGGTTTGAGTCACAAAGTATTCATCAACACTTTCGAATGCTAAATAGGATCACACGCATTGTTATAATATACAGTTAGCCACTGACCAGCTCTATTTTACCTATAATTAATAATATTGCTTTACTGATCTTTCATATAATTGCGTTTCTCTTTTTACAAATATCATTTCTTAATATAAAGCTTCTCAACAAGATTTAGACTATTTAAGAGATCTTGAAGTTCGCTTAGAACTAGCACAGTTACAACAAATGTTAACAAATGAATTAAAACAATTAAAGAAACAGTTAAGCTATCAACCGAAACAACGACATCAAACTAAACAGACACCAGGATCACCATCATCATCACCATCAACAATAACACGTGGCAGTGGTCATATCTCACTTATGTCAACAACATTAAGTGATGATATTGACGAGGCGTTGGGACAGTTAATTCATGGACCATTGTTAAGTGTCACTGAAATGTTTGCCAATTATGCTGATCGATTTGGTTTACATGAATCGAAATTGTTTTTATTATGGGCTAGTGGTTCACAGGTAAGTGACAAATGCTTTTCTTGTGTTTACTTTTATTATATAATAATGAAGATTTACAGTTAAGTTGGGTCTTTACATGTTTTAAGTTTCCCTAAAGTAGACAGGTTAATTGTGCAGTTTTTGTTGTTATTTTGTGAACAATATATTCAACACCTATTATACAATATTCAAATCACTACTAGTCGCTGGTTTGAGTTTCACGCTACAAAGTCTAGTTTAGACAAGCAGTGAACATCATTAACCCTTTCATACATGAAATGTGATTTAAAGCCCAGAATAAGGATCTGCGCTTAGCAAGTGTATAATATCATCATTATTCATAATATTATCCAGAACGACAATTGAAGTGACTGTACCTACTAATATTGTAGTGTATGCTACTGATGTCGACAGATATAATTTGTATGTATTACCAATCGAAAGTGAAATGCCTGGCGACAGTGGATTAAGAAGTTCGAAGAAAAGAGAATGATTGGCGTGGATTCGACGAAACAATCGGGTTTGGGACTATTGATTGACAATTTGCAAATGAAATATTTATTATACGGTACTCAGATTCTGTAATTTTGTATTCAAATTTATTCGGTTGTGCTCACTGGGATCACTGGACAAGTAATAGTGAGGTTAGATGCAGGGTATTAAGGAATGATGGTAAATCAGTTGATGAGGTTGTGAATTTTCATCTACTGAGATGATTGGACCACGTGTTGCGTATGTCTGATTGCAGATTACCACGATGCGCAATAATAACTGGTGTTGGGGATGGTTGGAAGAAAGTTAGGGCGGACAAACCAAATCGTGGCATCAGTGCTTGAAGTCATTAACTTCTGGTCTGAGCCATGTTAGTAGATGCAGACTACTTGGTTGGGGTCCGTGTGACTATCATAACAAGTGGTTGGAGACTGTGGGTGCCATAACTCAGAATCGATCACAATGGTGTAGTTGTATAGACTCTGTTTTCCTTTAAACTATGAGATTAAAATCACTTCATATCTTTCTTCTATATATTACAACCATTGAAGTAACTACGTCTATGAATCGAGTGTTTGTATTGTTGTGCTAATGCTTTATGGCAACTTGTACCGATGCATATATGTGCCTGGTCTTACGTTGTAGCTGACTGACTGGTGACCTCATTACATTTATTGTCGTAAAAAGATGAAAAATAATTAGATAAACGATAAAATAATCTACTACCATTGTTCTCTTGTTCACTTTCAATTCATTCAGACAATGAATTTATTAAAAATAGAAATCTAAGTGATTTCTCGCTGTAGTGCTTGTAATATGTCCTGGTACTCGGTATATAGAAACCCGAGTAATTACGTAATCAGTATTATTCTTATGGACTTATATGTCTTTCACTGTAAGTGCGTGACCATGTGAGAGCATTTCGATAGGTTGAACAGACCCTTGCCATTCTCGGCTGTACCACGGCATTTATGGGAGTTATTCCAAAAATGTCAATGAAAATTCATTTTCTAAATAGAACAAAAATTGCATTCTTCAAGTTAACAAAACCCAAGATTTTGAAAATCCTCGTTCACACTAGTTTTTTATATTATGTTTCACTGTTTCGGGTATATATGTCATTCTTTTTATTCTGATACATTTTATTGTAAAGGATTCCGCGTTAATCAAAGCAATCTGGCGTGATCTTCTACGTAAAATACTTACTCAATCATCGGTTGATACTGCTACTCAAAGTCCATTGAAACGTTCACCTTCAATGTTCACTCCATATTCTAAACCACAAGATGTTAAAACAAAAAATCGTTCTTCTACACTACAATTAATTGAATTAACACTACAAGATTGTTTATCACGTTTTGGTAGTCGTTTTTTGGATGATCCAAGTACAAATCATTTAAAATGTTCCATTTATTTCCCTTTAAGTAAGTTTTCTTTCACTGAAATTCTATTTTAGTAAAATGTGTATTATTTTACTACTGAACCGATCTGTATAGATTGTCAGTTAAGCAAATACTAGTGTAAATCTGTGTACTCTTGTACTGTTTAGTTATTCGTCAAACATTTTGATTCGTTCAATTCTTCGCAATTCAAATAAGAATTAAGAGTTAACAATTTGTATATCGCATATTCGTCGATTACTAGTATTCAAACAAAGGTAACCTCGAAGCATTCCTCCTGTATTTTAAAACCATTAAGTTGACAATCTTTAGGTTCGACCCACTGTACCATGTAACGGTGGCAAATCGATTGACAAGGAAGTAGATTTTTGGAAACTGAATTGGTTAGAATATTCCTTACTTATTCCCACTCACCAACTACCTCGACACGCGATGATGACTGATGTTATGAATAGGTTTGAAGAGTGGCCAGAAGTGGCCAAATCAAGACAAGGCATCAGTACATGATGATATTGACTTGGGGACTGAGTCGTGTAGGTAGGTGTAGACTAGGTGGTTGGATTCGACGTGATTATTGTAGCCAGTAGTTATAGACTTTAGTTGACATGACTCAATATCGTTGGTGATTTCGGAGGTGGAATCATTCTTTGTCTTTCCCTCGATCCTAAGTTTCTTGATTCCTTATGGAATTTTTTACTTACGTGGTCGACATTGTTCCCTGGAATTGCATCTAGGATGCCTAAATTCTTCTATTTCTACTTGTACAGTTATTGTCTCTACTATTATGGGGTTTTGCGTTGACAATTTTATGTTGCTGTGCCAATAGAGTATGTTAATTTGAACCAATGTACATATTCAGTTTTGAACACTATCAAAGTATACAATAGTCAGCAGTTTATGGAGAGATTTTCAATGCATTATCACATCACATTAACTGAATTTGTAAGCAGTTATCAACATGTATTAAACTATTTTATTATTGTATATAAGATTTATATACATAAACCTTTATGTTTCCAATGCTGACTAGTGTTGGAAAGACGGTTGGAAGAAAGTTAGGGATGGCCAAACCAAAACGTGGCATCAGTCCTTGAAGTCACTAACTTTATTCCTAACCATGTTGGTAGATGCAGACTACTTGGTTGGAGTCCGCATGACTATCGTAACTAGGGGTTGGAATCTCTGTGTGACATGGTTCATAATCAACCATAATGATGTAGGTGTATACACTCTCTGTCTTCCCTTAAACTAAGAGATTAAGATCGCTTCATATCTTTCTTTCTATGAACTAATTCTTTCGTCCTGTACTATATCCTTATTGCAATCTTTCTTTTATATATTACCACCTCTGAATTAACTTCTTTTATGAATCCGGTGTTCATCTTGTTGTGTTAATGAGGTATGGCAACTTGGACCGATGCATATATGTGCCTGGTCCTACGTTGTAGCTGACTGATTGACCTATCTCTCTTCAAATGAATAAGCTGTTTTTGTACCTGGAAATAATTCAGTTTTAAGATTTTCTATCATCGTTTTCAGTTAGTAATCCATATAATACTATGTTTATTTTCTTTTATACTCTGTTCTCTCCCACACTCCCATCTTCCCACATCTTATCTATCAGCTGATATAATTTCCACACTTGAATATTATGCTATACAACATTCATTAAATCCAACATGGGTACCAACTATTCTACGTGATTCACATTTATTATGTATTGCTAATATATCTGATGCATATAATGAATTAATTCATTCCAAAGATTCATTATGGCGTCGTGATGAATTACAAGAACGTTTATTTATTGCATTCATTACAATTATTGAAGATTTTCTAATGAATAATACATCGATTCAATTAACAATACGTCAACGTATGTTACAAACTGATCGTATATTAAATCAAATTACTGGTTTATTAGTGGATTTAAATTCAGATATAAAAACTAAAACCACAACAACATCAACAACAACAATCAATATGATTGATAAAACTGGTCATTTAAGTAAATTCTCTAAATCAAAATGGATTGAATCATTGCGTAATTTACATGATCGTTTACAACGATTAAATAGATAATTTACAAATATGTTATTATTTTACAAATATGAATGTTTTCTCTTGGCTGGTCGGTTGTTTTTCTATAATAATAGAACAATGATAATAACTATCTGTACAGTTTTGTTACCCTTTTTATGTTCTTTTAACCAAATATAAAAGGACGATATATCTAGGATTGTTTTTTTTGTTGTTGCACACACTTATGTTTTTTGTTACTGATTTTATGAAGCTACTCAAATGTTTGTTAGTAGTTAGTGTACTTATATAGGTTGTAGTTTATTTATTTTTTAGCAGATCCCCTATACATTGATTGATTGGTGTTGATGAGTTTATATAACTAAATGACAATGGTGAATGTGTCGCTCAATTTCGTGGATTAGTTGAAGTTAGACATTAACACCGTTGGATGCCAACTCAGGGGGTTAGAGGTTAAGCGTTCGCACGCGAGACTGATAGATCCTAGGTTTGATGCTCGCGAAGTGGGGTCGTGGATGAGTACTGCCGATGAGTCCCACAATAGGACGAAACGGCCATCCAGAGCTTGCAGGTTTTTTATGATGATCTAGCTTCAATTGACATGAATTTAGAATGGTGGACATAATAAGACCATTTAAATTGTGGACTTATACTTTACGTTAGTTATGCAACAATCTAAGTGTATTTACTTAATACTCAACTGTAGTTGCAAGTGTTACATTATTTGGGCTTGTATGTAGTGATAATCCAATTGAGTTAGGTTATCTGAAATACTCGTTCTTTTAGGTCTTATCATACCAGGCTGGTCAGTTGTAGAATAGTAATAATAAAAGCGACAAACCTACAGTACGAACCGTAACTGCTGACTATACAAGGTTGTGATTGCAGTGACTTTTCACCTCTGACAACTATAGGTTACAAAATATAACACATCTCATCCCACTGACGCATACTGAAATACGTAGCCAACACGTGTAAAAGTAAAAGAAAAGACGCTTCTACCCAGCCTTAGGGATCTGTTATCACGTTCCCGAGTTGTCAAAACTATCCGAATCCCATTCTTCGTGTACCTCTACAAGAATTGTGAGCAACATGGAAGTGACAAACATCTTATACTCCTAACAGTACTCGAGTTATTCACCTTTTTTTACTCTAAAAGTTTGACATTCCTACTAAAAACTCCGCTACGAATCTTTATATATATATATTGAAATATTCGAATGTTAGACATCAACAGTATAGTTGTGGATTACAAAATAATGATTTGCTCAACAACAACAACAGAAAAAACAAGCTAACCGACGGAGCGAAAAACTTTTTTTTTCACAGACGGACACTACCTTGTTTTTTTTTATATAAACAAAGACATCAAGATATTCTTATTGTGTTTATGTATTCATGTTTTTTTACAATTATATTAAGCAAGTACATAAAAATGTATACAGAGTAATAAAAAAAATTTTTCTTTATGCAAAAACAATTTGAGCATTGTTTGTTTGGATAGGGGGGAGGGGGTGACGAACGAAAAATAACCCAAATGTAGAATGATTTTAGTTACAAAGTGAATAAGATTAAATTACATCTGGTTATATAATAGAATTGAACGAAGAACAATGAATTGTTGCATATTTAATGAGATTATTTCTTTAATTTTTTTTTAAAAAAAACACGATGATAACATAATGTAAATAAATAGAACGAAGGAGGGAGGGAGGGCGAACAACATAGTAGTGGTGATGGTGGTGGTAGTTGGTAGCAACACATAAATACGTCACTATCACTATTACACTTAAGTTACAAGATCTCAATTCCATTTATGATGAATAAAACAATTAGATTTATACACATATATAATTATTTGTGTGTTTATGTGAAAATGTACTACTTTTATCAGTAGTATATTGATTATTCTCATTATTTTATAGTGAATGATAAATGCACTCTATGTTCATTTCTTTTATTCTCTGTCAAAAACAACAAACAATGACAGGGATTTAAAAAAAAAGAGCGATCACCAAGGATGCTATAACCCTGTAATGAACGGAACGAACATAATTGTGAGAATAAAAACACGTAGACAATGATCAAATCTTAGTCATTTTTGGCAGTTGATTGCCTGAATGATGATGATGATGATAATAGAATTAATAGTGTTGTGTTTATAAACAAGTTAATTACCAAAACACAAAGAAAAATGCAACTGCCATTTGTTATTGGTTTCCTGCATTTTTCATTTCATAAAATTAATAACATTAATAGTTAACACTGCTACTTTTACCATTTGTAATTGTTGGTTCCAAGGAATTCTCCGATTGGAGTAATTCCAGTTTTGGACGTTTTATTGTAGTCGTCTGACTATCAATGGTAGGAGATGAATTATTTCCATTGGTATCATTAATAGTAATATGTGTTTCACCATCATGATTACTATCCTCGGAGGTTTCATGAGAGATTGGTCGTTTCCTTGGTGATAGTGTTGTTGTCGTCGATGTGTTTTTGGCGTTGACTGTTGATATGATAGTTGAATCAATTAATGCATTACCTTTATTTTCGTAATATTCAACCCAACCAGGAAGATTGTCAAAACGAACTATAATACAGGTCATATTATCACAGCCTGTACCGTCACCGTCGGTATTCGGCGCCAAACAATGATCGAAAATCTGTGAGTAAAAGAAAAACAAACATCAATTTTACTGGTAGATACTGAAATCACCCAGATGTTCAAACTAATTGTGAAGTGCAGGTATAAACCTGGAACTGATTCTTCGAAACAAAAACAGTATATACATAAAGTATGAATATACTACTAACGAGAAACCTGTTCAACACCATCAGACTTGTAATAGCAACTTATGCAGTCAACTAAACTACATCTCTTTTTGTACAGAGCAAGAGGGATATTAGTTGCTAATCCTCTCAGATACAAAATCTGAAAAAAATACCTATCTTACTTCATGACATATTTTTGTTAGTTGATCAGACGAATCCAATTTGCCGACCTCATCAAGATCATTGCCATTTTTACTGACATCAGCACCGGAATTCGAATGATTGTTTGAAGTGTTTTCACTACTGCTATTGTTTATAGTAGGAGGATGTAAACGGTCTTGAATAAATTCTACAACCTCTTGACTTGTCATTGAATTCCATACTCCATCACATGCAATGACTAAAAATTCATCTGCTGATGGAATTAAATCTATTTCAGTAACATCTGGGGATGGTGTGATCATTTGATCTGTTAATGGAATATTTGGAGTTTGCTGTAAAAGAAATAAGACGGTTATTGTGTTATGGTTAACTGTACATAATTCGAAATAAATGTGTAATTCATTTGCCGAGTACTTATCGGTTATGAGTCGCTCTTTAGCTTCAAGGACTAGTAGCTCTATGGACTTTTTCAAATCGAATTATTTGGAACGGGGTTTTTGCCAGACAGTAGTGGTCACTAACCTTGATAAATATATAAATGTTCTCTGACAATTATTTTGATCTTATTTCCCATCGGTACATTATAAAATCTAATAGATACAAAACATTAGGATTAGCGTATTGAAGAGTCAGGCATCGGCTGCCACCGTTACACCATGCGGGTAAGCATCTCGGAATAGACCACAAACAAACTATGCGGTTGCATGTCGTTATATGATGGTACATAACGGTGGACAGGAAGAGGGGTAATGTGCAACTGTAGCAGTCTCAAACGAATACATATATCAGTATGGCCAAATGACGCCTCGATTGCAGAACAGGCACTGAACACCAAAAGAAATGGTCGAAAACTTCAAGGACAATTCGAAATGAAATAAACTGTGCGATTTAGATTCCATATGCAATCACTGATTGAAAACAGAACATTCGAGATATTAGTTGGTAAACTTGGTCGTCACTTTAAAGCAAAGGGATTAAATTGATTAGTAGAACATACTTTATGGGTCAGTTAATAGTTGAAGCATTTAACTTTTAGTTAGTAAGTCGTGGGTCCGGAGTGCACCCCATCATCGTAAAAACACACACTTAAAGTCAAAGTATGACTTTTCCATGCACAATCTCACCTTATAACTATGATCACCAAGAGCGCGACTGAGATTAAGACCACCATTGACTCGGCCATCACGTGTTACAGTTCCACCAGCTGCAACAATCCGAGCTTTTTCATCTTCATCCTCAGGTTTATGATCATTTGATAAGTCGACCGCAGCACCACCACGACAGAGTACAGCTCGTGAATCGCCAGCATTAGCAACATACAAGCGTATAACACCATTGACTGGTACAAGAACAGCAACACATGCAGTTGTCCCACTATCTATTCCAGGTTCTGATTCTTCAGTGTCTGCTATAGAACGTGGTATAGAAAAACCAGTCAGTTCGTCGTCGTCGTCATCCTCTTCGTCTTCTTCATCATCGTCATCCTCCTCCTCATCTTCCTCTTCATCATCATCGTCATCATCGCTATCTTCGAATTCAATTGACGGATCAAAATCTGCACTTTCATCGTCGCTTTCATCATCAACATCATTCTTTGTATTGGTCACTGTAGAATTGTTTACACTTGTATCTGTAGGCATTTCTAATGATCCACTTGATAACTCTTTCTTTGTATTTTCATCATTGTTAGAAAATGTAGTACTGTCTGTTTTACAACTAGATTCAGAAGCTAAGAAAAGAGCAAGATTTATTAATATACAAAATTGTCATAATAATATTCTGAACTCAAATACATTCATTTGAGACCACAAACTGTTCGAAGTAAAACAATCAGTGAAAACCTGAAAAACACAAAACAATTATTTTGTCCTATTATGGGGCTTCCCAACAGTACAATACGGA
This sequence comes from Schistosoma haematobium, assembly GCF_000699445.3. Lineage (NCBI taxonomy): Eukaryota > Metazoa > Platyhelminthes > Trematoda > Strigeidida > Schistosomatidae > Schistosoma > Schistosoma haematobium. The sequence goes on from NC_067200.1 coordinate 3,287,596, forward strand.
GATCATGTGACTGTGGATCGAATACAGAACCTTCCGTTCCGTTCATGAGCACCTAACTGAGACACCGTTCAATAATTTACAAGTCTAAATATAATCAACATGAGATATTGCGTGACTTTTCTGTTGATTTTTTGGTAGATACTTTCCTCATACCCAACACAGCTGAACTCCACTGATCAAAATGAATATTTGTGTACTAAATCAATAAATAATAAAGTTCTATACATACTGAATTAGAACTAATTAAACTTATTTTTACACACATTCATACTTTAATTAACAAATTTTAGGTTATCCTTTAAGCAAGTTTTACATGTTTCAATAAATATATACAGCAAGATTTGTTAACTGATTTTCCCACGTTAACAAGGTATACGGTCAGATAACCAATCAATATTATCATACTACTTTGAGTTATAAATTAAATCGTACAAGAGTAGTTTATCTCCCTCGTGTGGTGTTATTCAACTCCGGGTATCGTATCTAGCAGATGAACGTGAGTAACTGCACCTTGAAACAATAGATATTAAATATGAATTCCTGTCGTTGTCTCACTGCCGGTGAATTATTAGTTAAAGAAAGGTCATAGTATCACTGGTCAAATACAGGAAGATCAACCAACACTAAGACAATACAATACAACTAGTCCCGGAATAACGGACGAATCTCATGGATTCCAATGCGAAAGAAAAGCTTCTTTTCTGTATGTAAAGCATAAACAATTTTTTCGTTATTTCTCTATCATATCTATTAAATTAGTTTCGCCTTTTGTCCTATTTTTAATAACAAAACTCAACTGTTTATGACAACTTACTGATACATTATCTTTAGTGTAAAAAGAAGCCGATAACATAGTTCTATTCAGTGAAGATGCTGACAAAATACAGTCTTCTGACCACCGTAAGCAACAATGCAAGCAGGTTCGGGATGCCACTCTCCTCCTCGAAATGCAAATGTTGCTTCAGAATTTGGTTGCATCGACAACTGGAATGATGGCAGGGAGTGAAGTAGTTGAGTGTGTCGATCGCCCCACTTATTTTGGGATTCTCATTAGCCCATGTGGTCTGATGTATGACGAAATCTCAGCACGGATAAAGAAAGCTCGACTAGCTTTTGCCAAATCGCGAGATATCCGTCTACCAATTGAAAGGGGTCACTGCGCAGTAGTTCGTTCTGTTCTACTTTATGGCAGTGAAACATGGCAGGTAAGAGTAGAGGATATCCGTAGGTTACTAGTATTCGATCACAGATATCTTTAAAGCATTGCTCGTATATCCTGGGACCACCGAGTAAGTAATGCAGTTGTTAGGAAATGAGTACTAGGTAAGGATGGCAAATCAATTGATGGAGTAGTGAAACCTCATCATTTGAAATGGCTGGGATATGTGGTAAGTATGCTGAAACATCGACTGCCTCGACGTGCAATAATTTATGGTGTAGGAGTAGATTGGAAAGAAGCTGGGGGAGGACAGAACAAAACATGGCACAAATCCACGAAGTAACTGACAAGTGCACTGAGCCATGTTCGTACATGTAGACTACCTGGTTGGGATCCGCGAGATGATAGCAACCGATGGTTAGAGACCTTGAATGACATGGCTCAAAATCGTTTGCAATCGCGCTGGTGCATCCACACTTTGTGTTCTCCCAAATTCTAATCTTCCGAATTCTTCATGTCCTTTTTCTCTTTCCATATTTATCTCACTAGATTATACTCCTTGAATAACATCTTCAAACCCTAAACTTTCAGGTTACTGTTTATACTCTTACTACCTCTACCACTACGGGATTTGAATGGACAACTGCATCTCTGTGCTAATGTGGTATGGCAACTAGAACTGATGTACGAACGTACGGAGTTCTACGTTGTTACTGACTGACTGAGTGTAAAAAGGAAACGATATAAAAAGACCACTCGATGACAACAATAAAATGTTAATGAAAAAACATCCGAAATTTTCTATACTTTAATAAGCAAAGTAAATAAACCAGATAAATGAATGAATACATTAATTTAGTTTTTTTAACAGGTTATCAGTTGATCTGCTTCGGTCTGGGCACCCGGGCAGTATCACAGCACACACACAAAACTCAAGTGACTTATGTGACGCATATGTATTCAGAGCCAATTTGTACCAATATTTATGTGTTCAAATAAATAAATAAATATCAGTCGATCATATCTTATTCATCATTTTAAAAACCTGACTATATATCCGGTTGACGTTTTCAATCAGACATTCATATGTATACCAATCCAAGTTGTCAGAGAGTATGTTCAAGTAATAACGGGAATGTAGACTATTGTTTCGACAATTATGATTATAAATTACTGATGCAAAAAGAGTACAGGTTGAAAACAAAAAGAAAGGGGATAAATTTTGACGTTAACGAGTGTTATATCCTAGCGAAGATTAAATTAAGGGTAACTTCTGAGACCTATTAATGGACTAATATTATATATATATATATATATATATATTCCTATTGTATAACTATTCAGTAACTAGCTCATATATATTCATACTCCTCTTATTATAAGCTTCATTTCGACCTATAGATTATTACTGTATGATTTACTATTCTCTAGTTATGCCCAGTTTATTAATTACAGTCTCCCACAATCACAACCACTTTTTGGCTTGATCTTGTAAAATTACTCCCTATTTTATGGTATGATGTAGTCTCTTTGGCTTGTATATAAACCAGGTATGTTTGAAACAGATGATTCGCATAGCGGAAGCTGTTATTGGTATTCTGAACTCGAGCGGGCTAGTCGAACAAAGGACTAATAAGGACGCTAGGCTGCTCAGATCGGTCGAATGTCATTGGTTTAGCACAGTACAAGAGTGAATAAGCCGTATTTCCATTGGAAAATAAATTCCGTGATAACTAGCCGGATTTAAAGCCGAAATAACGAGTATTGAACATTTCGAAGAAAACGATGGAGTCTACACTCCATCGTAGAGAGAGTAACAAACAGAAATGAATACAGCTTATAACAGCACAAATAATTCACTTTCAGCTATTCACTGAACGTCTGCAACTAGCATATATATATATACTGAATGTAAAACATTAATTAGTAACTAGAAGATAATGAAACTTACATAAGTCTCCTTGTTCAACAGTTCTGACATCGGGAAGAGTATAAAGTAAAAATTACGAAAAAACGATTAGTTGCTTATTTTTATTTAAGTAGTCAAACTGATATGTTATATTACGAAATATGTACAATACAGAAAATATAATTTATTAAAGAAAACAATGTGAACGATGAATCCGATAGAAATTTATTAAAACGAAACGGCCATCCAATGCTTCCAAGTCTTAAACAGTGGTCTAACATTGATCGGCTGATGATTTTAATGAAATCCAACAATCTACACAATCCCGAATCGAAATATAACTTTAAATGCACTTTAGTACGTCACCTTAAGTCACTTTAATCAAAACCTTAACCAACGATTGTATAAATACTATTTGTGAGCAAACCTAACCATAAATCGTTTCCAGGTTGGAAGAAACTTTATTTAAGTGAGCGGAAGCTTTCCCTAGAATCCTTGGATACTGAAAAATATAACAGAATAAATAAAACACTGAACTAATTGACTATGAAATATGGGAAATGTCAATTTTAAAGTAATAAATAGTTAAATATGATTTGAAATCCATCCAACAACATACTCGATAAATAGTGCTTATACTACTGTATAGGTATACGTGGAGAAAACCAACACATTAACCTACAGTCAAGATTTTACAAACACAATCATACTGCAATAATTGACTGTTTCTAGAATAGAATCGCAAAAAGAACCTGCATAACTGTAAACTAATAGGATAAAAAATTGATGTGAAAAAGAAAACTAGACATACTCAACAGGATTGTCAGCAGTAGTATTGGATACTTTAGTGCAAGAAGAATCTGTTGTTTTGTCCAACTCTGAATCACTGTCTTCTGATACACTTTTCGACGATTTACTTGAATTACGACTACATTCACCAACTTTTTGTTGACGTCGGGTATCCAGGATAGTCTATGGTATTTTTTTAAAGGAAAAGTATTAATGCAGAGAATATTCTTGAGCAATAAATTTGGTTTAATTTGCAAACTAATTACCAAGTGAAAAGCCTTTAACAGACGTTCGAATGAGCATATATATATATACCCCCCAATACCGTAGTACGGCTGAGGGTGGGGAGAGTCAGCTCTCCATCTCCAAATACTCTCACATGGCCACGCGTATATAGCCACCGCCAGGGAAGTCTTACTCATTGCCTTCTCGTGGCACCGGTGTTGTTTACGAAATTGAGAGGAGGAAGAGCGAATGTCCGGCGCTTTAACCGAGTTGGTGGACACGGAGAGTCCACCTAATGGAGTTGGAAAACCTTGATTACAAACCAATGGTGCACAAAGGCTCCAGGATTATGAAGGAACAAATGACATATGAACCAATCGTTGGTCACTGGCTACCATGGGACTGCATTTCCTGACGTTGCTCCACTGCCTTGTGGGTCAGACATTTATGTCGAAGGCTCCGAGTATGGCCTCCTAAGAAAACCACCTGCTTCGGTTTGGGCACCCGGGCAGTCTCCCAGTCCTCACACAAATCGAATGATCTATGAAGCACATATCTATTTGTTGCCTCCTTGTACTGATGTATGTGTTTAAATATATATATATATATATATATATATATATATATATATATATATATATATATATATATATATATATATATATATATATAATGTACGTAAAGATTGTCCACTTCAGCAGTTAAATCTTACCTTAATGCTCGAAGGTAAAGCATCCTCTCCTCCATACTGTTCTAAAACATCCTCTAAAGGTTGGTTTGCTTCAGCACGCAAGGCCAAAAGTTCTGAATAATTTTCATCTTCCTCTCCATCATTATCATCATCACCATCAATATCAGCAGCCTATATTTTCAATTATGAGATAAATTCATGAGCTTACATAATGGACTTGAGCAGGTGACTCCTTTTCTGATGAACTATCGGCTTTGTCTGTCTCTGACATTTTACTTAAAACAGTTCTAGTTTCAGGAGTTACTAATGTAGCGTCGAAATCAAGGAATAACTGCTTTAAGGTTTCCTTCATATCCAATTTATTATAAGAAGGAAGTTTCATTAGGAAATCAGGCATGTATTCTGCACAATATCGTGCCACTTCTGATCCACCGTGGCCATCATAAACCGCAAAGAAGGAAATACCTCGTGATGCATCGAAATTAGGTATGCAGTTGTGAGCATCCTAGAAGCATAAATCAATAAACAATTCGGAAGTACATGAATAGTACAATTAAATAAAAAGTGTAACACATATATCCTGAAACGACGAAAATAGCTCTGAAATTCAAAAGTCACAACAGTAACATAATGGAATGACACTCCAAAATGTAAATGAGCAGATGTAATTTTTATCGAGTGAACACAGTAGCTAACTCAAAATAAGTCACAAAATTTTTATCACTCATTCATGGCACTCAGTCAGTTACAACGTAAAACCTGTACGTATGTACATTGGTTCAAGTTGCCATACTTCATTAATGCAGAGATGAAGTTGTTAGGCCAAAACTCAGAATAGTAAAAGTAGTAACAGTATCAATGGCAATGAGAAAGATTAGGCATTTAAAATACAACTCGAAGAGAAAACATAAGTGTACTAAAATAAAAAAGGTTATGAAGAATTTGGGGGAAGATAAAGAATAAATGCACCTACACCATTGCAAATGATTTCGAGTCGTGTCATTCAAAGTCTTTAACCATTAGTTATGATAATCACAGGGACCACAACCAGGTAGTCTACACCTAAACACATGGTTAAGTCTAACTGTGAATGACTTCATGAACTGATGCCATGTTTTGGTTTGGCCGTCCCTAGTTTATTTCCATTCGATGCCTACAACTAACATCGTCCGTCGGGGTAAGCGGTGGTTGGGCATACGCAACACATGTCCTAACTACCTCAGTTGATGAAGACTCACCAGCTTACCAATCGATTTGCCATTCTCACTTAGTACTCTACTGCTAAACCAAGAATTCTGAATTCGTGTCGAGATTTTGTCAAACACTCAACCATCAGGATTGATGAGACTGTTGAAATAAGTGAAGCAGTTGATGCGTCCAACTACTTCACTCCCTATCATCAATTTAAACGCCGACGTGACCCAGTACTAAAGCACCATTCTGCATTTTATTTATTTATTTATTTGAACACATATATATTGGTACAAGAGTGCGCCAAACATATATGCGCCACACAATTTCAGTTCATTAATTGCGTGTGGGCTGCGTTAATGCCCGGGTGCCCAGACCGAAGCAGGTGGTTATCTTAGGGGGCCACACCCCGAGCCTTTGACCTAAAAGTCTAACCCACAAGGCAGTGGAGCATCGTAAGGAGATGCAGTCCCATGGTAGCCGGTGACCAACAATTGGTTCATACGCCATTTGTTCCCGCAGGATACTGGTGCCCATGTGCACCATTGGTTTGGAATCCGGTTAAAGCGCCGGACATTCGCTTTTCGTCCTCTCATTTTCGTAAACAACACCCCCGCCACGAGAAGGCTGTGAGTAGGACTTCCCTGGCAGAGGCTGTATACGCGCGGCCGTGTGAGAGTATTTCGAGAGGGAGGGCGAACCCACCCCGCTCTCGGCCATACCAGGGCGTTTGGGGGCATTTGGAAGAAGACAATCACAACCCAAACATATTTTCATTGTTCCTTAAGGTGGTCAAAAGACTGCATTTTGTCACCGCCTTCACCAAAAAGAACTACATGATCCATGTAATCTAAATCAACAAGTGAATCTTCTAATGAAAGGTCAGACGAATAAAGCGTTATCACTAAAAGCATGTATATGACAACGTTAAATAAGAATAGAGAGGGACAGCCCCGATGAACACCACTTACAGTGACTGATTCCGACGACTGTTCCCCAGAAGATCTGATTCGACCAGTAATGTTTAAGTAGAGTACAGCCTGTACAAGGATAATGTATCTCATTAGTACGCCTTTGAGTGACAAACATTGCCACAGAATCTCACGATCAACAGTCGAATGCTGCCTTAATGTCGATCAAAGCAACTCATGTCGTCGATGTTCTAGAACCTGCCGAAGGCTGAATATTTGTTCTATACATTCACGTCTAGATCTGAAACTAGCCTGGTTCTCCCAGCATCAGAGTTAGTTTATCAAACTACTGCTCTCCATTGCCTCATATCGCATATATTCTTTACACTCCCATTGAGTTGAAGAACTTATTTCAATTTCCCATTCAGATTGCTTAGAGATGGTGAGTAACTGTAGTGTGGCTGAATGCCAGTTGAACTGTTCCCTAGTGTTCTGCCAATCCATACAATCTTTTACATTTAGAGTGATTAATATTTCCGTTTTTCTCAGTCTCACTAACAGTCAGATTCTTAATACCCGTTCCATTGATAAGTCTGAACAGTTGTCTACTGTTACCTATCGCCGTTATCTTTTCCATCTCTACTGCTTTCGCTACATATCTGTGCTCATGATCATCACGTAGGCATTTTACCAACCTATATTTAGGTTGACTTCGCCCTTCATCGTGTTCTGAGCCGGAGGGGATGAGTTTTCGAGATTCATGGCACCATACTTTTACTGACCAGTGACAATGAAAAAAAAGTTTAAAACCCCAAAACCAACAATAGAAAATTAGATGGGCATGAACGATAGCTCCTCTTCATTTATTTATTTAAACACATAAACATTGATACAAGGAGTAACCAAACAGATATACGCCACATAAATCGTTCGATTTGTGTGAAGGCTAGGATACTTCCCGGGCACCCAGACCGCAGCAGGTAGTTTCCTTAGGAGGTCACACCCGGAGCCTTTGAACTAAAGGTCTAATCCATAAAGCAGTGAAGTAACGTAAAGATATGAATTCTCATGTTAGCCAGTGGCCAATATGTTCATGAGCCATTTGTCCTTCAGAATCCTGGAGCCATTGGTTTGGAGTCATGATTTTCCAACTCTTCCATATCCATCAACCCGGTTAAAGTGCCAGACATTAACTTTTCGTCCCCTCAATTTCGTAAACGACACCTCCGCCGAGAGGAGGCAGTGAGTAGGACCTCCATGTCAGTGGTTGTATACACGTGGCCATGTGAGAGCATTTTGAGAGGAAGAGCTGACTCTGCCCACTCTCGGCCGTACCAGGGCATTTGGGGTTTGTAAAATTTCTTTATCTCACTTGACAGATATCGATAAATGCAGTACCTATCCTAGCAGCTTAGTCTAGGAGTTACTTGAAAAACGGAACCAAGTCTGATGAACATCAAATTTATTGATTTCAGTCAGTCAGTCAGCTACAACGTAGGACCAGGCACATTTGTGCATCGGTCCAGGTTGCCATACCGCATCAACACAACAAGATGAACACCGGATTCATAGCAGTGGTTATGTCAAAGGTAGTAATATATAAGAGAAAGATTGCATATAGAGATATGGTACAAGAAGAAAAAATTGGTTCGTAGAAAGAAAGGTATGAAGCGATTTTAATCTCTTAGTTTAAGGGAAGACAGGGAGTGTATACACCGACGCCATTGTGATCTTATTTATTTATTTATTTGAACACATAAATATTGGTACAAGAGGGCACCAAATATATATGCGCCACACAAAACAATGAGAATTCGAAGAGAAATAGAAAAAAAAGAGAGAACAGTAACGAAGAGATTGGTGTAAGGTGGTGTGGTAGTAATGAGGGAACGCAAAGGTACAATCGGAAGAAATCTTTCAGGTAAGGGAGACACAACCACTTTTTATGAAGAAAGTAAAAGAAGATTACAGCAGGATCGCCACTGGCTTCTATTCTGAGCCATATCTGATAACGTCTCTAGCCACTGTGTTGCACCATCTCTCAGACCCCAACCAAGGAGTCGTGAAGGACCAACAGAAGCCAGTCCTTTGCAGCTTTCTTTCATGCCACGACACCATGTCATGCACTGACCACCTCTCCGCTTCTTCCAACCAGTCCCAGAGTCGGCAAATAATGCACGACGTGGAATTCTCTGGGACGACATTCGGAGAACATCTCCAAGCCACCGAAGCCGGTGTTTCAAGATGGTGACATCGGTTGCATTATCATCTCTGCGCCCAAACACACGATGCCGAACCTCTGTATTACTAACATGGTGTTGCCACTGAATGTCAGCAATCCTTCGGAGACAACGATGATCGAACACAGAGAGTCGTCTAACATCCTCAACTCGGAGACCAGGTTTCACAAGCATAGAGCAAAACTGCTCTCACCGACGCGTTGTAGATCCGACCTTTTACAGCCAGACTAACATCACGAAGGCGCCAAAGGTGACCCAGATTGGCATAAGCCGCTCTGGCTTTCACTATTCGTGAATTGATCTCATCACTCACACCCCCACCAGCACTTATGAAGCTACCCAGATACACGAACTTCTCGACTACGTCTATCTGCTCACCATCCAGGGTGAGTACAGGATTGGAATCCTGCCATTGTGATCGATTCTGAGCCATGTCACCAAGAGTCTCCAACCATTGGTTACCATAGTCACGCGGACCCCAACCAAGTAGTCTGCATCTACCAACATGGCTCAGACTAGAAGTTAGTGACTTCAAGCACTGATGCCATGTTTTGGTTTGGCCGCCCCTAAAAAATTTATTGATTTAGTAAATGCTTTGGCAGTTTATCAAAATATGCAACAACATTTTTAAGCAATTGCTGGGATCAAAATTGGATGTGGTTATTCAAAAAATATGAACAGTAAGATTGGTATACGCAGACTACTACACATGAAACACTACAGTTTTCCGAGTAGTATTATGAGACTCGAAACTAGGTACATTAATCACTGAGTGGTTAACAAGTCGCATTCCATTAATGGTAATTGTAAAGTCGCCTAACACATAAATCAAACTTGGATGAGATAAGCGTAATGTGAGTCACTCATAACCAATATAGGACTTGGCACACATGAGTTGGCCTGCTACAATGCCACTAAATGATGAAGCCCCCAAATGCCCTGGTACGGTTGAGGGTGGGCAGAGTCAGCTCTTCCTCTCAAAATGCTCTCACATGGCCACGTGTATACAACCACTGACATGGAGGTCCTACTCACTGCCTCCTCTCGGCGGAGGTGTCGTTTACGAAATTGAGGGGACGAAAAGTTAATGTCCGGTGCTTTAAACGGGTTGGTGGAAACATCGAGTCCACGTAGTGGAGTTGGAAAACCACAATTCCAAACCAATGATGCATATGAATTTCAGGGTCCTGAAGGAACAAAAGGCGTATGAACCAATTGTTGATCATTGGCTACTATGGGACTGGATCTCCTAAAGTTGCTCCACTGCCTTATGGAATAGACCTTTAGTTCAAAGGCTCGGAGTGTGGCCCTCTAAGTAAACAACCTGCCTTGCTCTAAGCACTTTTATGAATCAGGTGTCCATCTTGTTGTGTTTATGAGGTATGGCAACTTGGACCGATGCATAAATGTGCCTGGTCCTACGTTGTAGCTGACTGACTGCTCTGAGCACCCGGGCAGTATCAAATGACTTGTGTGGCGCATATGTATTCGGTGCTGCTTCGTACCAAGATTTATGTTCAAATAATAATATTATTACATGATGAAATAAAATTGTAATAGAAATAAGGTGAGGAAGAATAAATGATTAATATACAGTTCAGGGAGATGTAGTGGGAACATATATATGAAGGAATATTGGAACTTAAGATCTAGAAAATAAAGAATGTATGTGTCATCATGACTGAGTTTGAGCAGTCATACAACAGTAGACTAACAGCGCAGAGTCCAACCAAGTGATCTATACTTATTAATACACATAAAACTAAAAATCTATGACTTCATAGACTGAAGCTACATCTCGGCCTGTTCATCTCTAGTTTTATTTACCCTGAAGTCAAGATTAAATGTCGAGGTAGGCGATTTGGGCATACATAACAACACATGTGTCAGTTAACTTGGTCGATGAAGAATCACAAACTTATTCCCCGATTTCCCCAGTATAATTCCAGTATTCCTAATACATGGACTTATTATGAGTAAAACTCAGAATAAGAAACAAATTTAGTCCATGACGAGTATAAAATGGGAAATTAAGAATTACATATAAGTTAATATTCATATGGTCATGAGTAAATAAAACTACGCCACTGTGAATGATTTTGAATAACACCGGTCGAGATATTCAGTCACTAAAGATAATTCCCAGGATTTAACGAACAGGTTTACACTTAATAGGATGACTTAGAGCACCAGTCAAAAGCATTTTCAGATGCCATGTCTTGTTCGGTGAGACTAGGACTTATGGTAGAATAAAACGAGATTTAAGACGTCAAGTTTTGAATTTCGGAGCAAGAGCGAATCATCATAGTTAAAAAGCATTTAGTCGTCAAAGATGACCTTATTCTGTGACGAAAATGCTAATCACTAACCCCAAATTGTCCGAGTCCTAATTCTATTTCCCCACATTGACATATAGCTTTCAACTAGGAGTAATTGGTTGAATTTTATTGAGGTCATTGTAACATCGCTCAAACGTCACTAATAAATGATAGTCTCACTACTAAAATTTACAACCGACAGATATTCTGTGGTGAGACCAGACGGTCAAGATATCATTCAAAATAGGTTTCCCGAGGGAGTTCTGCAAATGAATGGACAAACAAGGATCATTCAAATGAGACCTAGAACAAAAACACACTAACCCCGTATCTTCCACCTAAAACCACAATAAAAATAACATTGACATAAGCTGAACTACCAGTAAGCTGAAAGCTAATCAATTTCAATTCAACTGAATCTGGACGGAATAGCTCTCGCTTAATTGGCTTTTGTATCTAGTAATAGTGGATCACCGAGGCCTTCAGGTATGATTCTTGGTATATTTAACAATAAAAGGAAAAATATTGGTAAAGTATACTGATATCATTGAGTCCTTAAGTATGTCTTTTTTTCGACTGTTGGAAATTCTTTTCGACTACCTCAACCAGCAATGAATTCTAGATTTTGACCACTTATGAAGAGCAGAATGTGTGCCTACAGATCATTCTGCTATGCTGTCTCTAACTTCTGAGTGTTAATCATATGGTTGGTGTTAGGACTGTGTTTATCTAGGTATTTGAGGCAATGTCTTGGAGTCTCTAGGATGCGATAAGCCAGTAGAAGGTCACCTATTAGGCACCTATACTTTTGAAAGGTAAAATACATATTGAGACGCTAGGTGATAAAGGTGATCATAACACAAAGTTCAAAACACATCTGGAAGTAAGACGTGTACACGTCTCAGAATATAACGTTATAACCTGAGCAAAATACAACACTAATAAAAATGTGGGAGGCCTTAGGCAATACACAATCGTTGGAAAAATCCAAACTTAGGGGTTAACATTCACAAAACATGAAATGTCTAAGTTGAGGTTTATAGTGATCCACGTGTACTTCATACCTCCTGATGCATTCTCCAACCCTGCATAGAACAGGAGCTATAAGATATCCATTGATTCGCCCCATCTTCAGAGATTTTCTCTGTTTTCGGTTTAGACATATAGGCTCCCATGCTTGTCTATGCAATAGACAACCTCCCTGAAATTGGCGCGTTAAGTTTGAGGGAACTTCGGAAGAGAAAAACACTCTCAAAAATCCATCTTGTTTAATGCGCGATGGACTTTGGAAATTCTTGAGTCAACAATAGATAATAATAACTCGAAAGTGTTTAAATGTTCTTAAGTGCATTAATTTCATTCTCCTTGTGAATTAACTTTGATTTCGTGTACTTATTGAATTACAAGCATACCTGGTCGAGTTTAGCTTGAACTATTTCCGTTAAAGTTTGAAATTTTCTTCAAATTTGTTTTATGTTATCCTTTTTTGTTGATTATCATACCAGTGATTACCTTGTGCATTTTGTTGATGCTTTTCCATTATATCCTGAACAACGCGCGCTCTATTTAAAAGGACAGTGGTATTCTTTCTCGTTGAGTTAATTAACTGTTTTGATCGTAAATTACGCATCAAAACTACTGTTTATACTTTAATTGCATCTACCCCAGTTAAAGTGATATTTTATTGAGTTTTTCGATTTTGCTTCTGTGTATTTATTGCATCGAAGCATACTTGGTCGACTTTTACTTGGTTTATTTAGTTAAGGTTTGAAAATCCTTTTACATATCCTGTTTTTGTCACCGTTCTAGTTGATTTTCAAGATGGCTCGGTCTACTCATAAATGTGGACAACCATACTGCTTATTTCCCGTGGATGAAGGGATGCAATGTGATGAGTGTAATAAGTGGTTCCATAAGATGTGCACCCGATTAAGCCCCACTGCATATAAAAGGTGCTCAAAGCCCAACTCTCATTGGCTTTGTAGTTTTTGTTGCTCGAGCAAAACATTGCTTATCCAGGAAGCAATTAGTCTCCTGGTGTTGGCTAATAAGAAGGTGGATGAGGGCTGTACTGATAACATTGGTACGGATGGCGAAGATTGCGTTAGTGTCGTAAGTGCTATCACGGCGCAAGCTAGACATCTACCTGTGCAACCCGCAGTTAAACGTTCTCCCCGAAACGATCAGTGAGTGACACGTCATTAGACGTTGGTGGCCACATTGCTACAGCAGCAACCGGTGACCCAGATAAAACAATTACTGTCCCGAGTTGTTCTAATGTAGACGTTTCGTCTGATGGAAAATGGATGACGCGAAAACGCAGAAGAGTAGGAAAGATAGCTAAAACTAAGGACTGTTTACTTGGTAAGTCCTTGGTGGACTCTCAGACCAATCCGCCAAAGTCTCATAGTAAAGCTTCGTCTGACATTGTTGTTAGTCATTCGCTTGACTCCCAGGACTCTGTTAAAATAAAAACTAATCGTAAGCTACCAGTAGTTAAAATACAGGATCTAACGTCACGGTCGAAAGCTGTGAACACAGTTTCAAAAGAAGCTAAACCCATCCCTAGTTTAATTATTTGGAATCTAGAGGAGTCGAAAGACAACGACCCTGCTAAAAGACACGCACATGACCTGCAGTTAGTGGAGTCTGTGGTGAGGAATGTACTACCTGAAGAGGTTTCAGGGGTACATATTACAAAAGTAATACGACTTGGTAAATGGGTTGGAGGCGAGACCCAACCAAGAAGGATCCTGAAGCTGGTTCTCGGGAGTTTCGAAGAAAGAGACATATTATTGAAAAGCGCACTAAAAACTCGTGCCTCAAATATCCGTATTCGACCAGATTGGCCGCTTGAGGATCGAATCAAGTGGAAGAATGCTCTTACGGAGTTGAGGACTCGCAAATTAAATGGCGAAAATAACCTTACCATTAAGGGTTTTCGGGTAGTCAGGTCTTGGAAGCCAATGCTTCCGAGGCCTGTATGGGTAGAACGATTGATCTCCAAAACACCTTAAGTGTGTGCTACACGAACGCTCGTAGTCTTAGAAATAAAACGTCCGAGCTAAGTCTGATGGTGCAAGAATTATGTCCCGATATAATCGTTGTTACAGAAACTTGGTTCACCGTTGATATAGACTGTTCTCCTTTCATTGCTGGTTATATCTGTATCAGAAGTGATAGAGTTTCAAGTCGCAAGGGGGAGGTATAATATTTTACGTTAGGGATCACTTTCGTATACAATCAACCATATTGGAGGCTCATATCAGTGGCACATGTGAGGTTGCATGTTGCAAGATTAAATCTAGAAATGGGTTAGTGACTATAGGGGAATATACCGTAGTCCGTCTTGTCTGGCTGACGACTTTATCCTAAGACACATCTGTTCTTGGAGTATGGCAGAATGTTGTCTCATCATTGGGGACTTCAACGCACCGCATATCAACTGGATAGAGCTTACAGCTCCAGGTAGTGGTTTCGATAGCGACCTTTTATCTACCGTTATTCAGTGTGCACTTGTACAATGTATCACGAAACCGACACATATTGATTTGCAACATGTTCCGTCACTGCTGGACCTCGCCCTCACCCACCACTCTGAGGATGTCTTTGATATCCAGCACCTTCCTCCACTAGTGAACAGTGATCACGTTGTAATTCACTTTAAGTTTAGGACGCATGGTATACAATTCGTATCTGCTCCACCCCGTCCCAATATCTGGCGAGCTAATATTCCGGAAATCAGAAACCGTGCTATCTTGACCGATTGGTCAGTCGACGCGGATGGATTGATCGAAGATGAATGGAATAAGTTTAAGGCTACATTCGAGTCCGTAACGTCGCCGTTTATCCCATGGTCAGCACGTAAGCTATCACATTGCCCTCCATGGATTAATAAGGAAACCCGGAAGCTGTTAAAGCGTAGGAAACATTTCTGGGACTTATTCTTGTTGACAGGTCATGCACCATTTAAGCGTGAGTATCAAAAATACCGTAATATCTGTAAGAAAACCATAGCGAAATCCCGTACCACTTACGAACGACAGTTAGTATATGATAGCCGTACTTGTCCGAAACGATTGTTTTCGTATGTTAAACGGCAAATGAAACGTAGTGATGGTATTCCCCGTTGCTGTTACACGAAAATTCAGAATTACTAGCTGAATCAGATCGAGCAAAAGCTGAGACTTTTTCAGATTATTTTAGCGAAGTCTTCTCTACGTTTATTGTAACAAGTACTTGTCCCACTCACACCGAGATACCAACCATTGAATCTGTACAGGTGACTGAGGAAACTGTCCTTCCGTTGATAACTAACCTCAAACCTGGTAAGATACCGGGCCCTGACGGGTTACATCCACGGTTGCTATCATCTCTTGCGGACATTATTTCAAAACCGCTTGCGACACTCTTCAACATGTCCCTCTCACTCGCTCAACTCCCTAGAGATTGGAAGGACGCTATAGTTAGTCCTATATTTAAGGACGGTCAGCGACAGATAGTATCTAACTACCGGCCTGTCAGTCTAACTAGCATAGTCGTTAAGTTACTCGAAAAGATAATTCGGGTTAGGTTGCTAAGCCACATAGATTCACACAATCTGTTAGCTCCTGAGCAACACGGATTTCGTAACAAGCGTTCTTGCTTGACTAACTTGCTTATTGCGAGGGAGGATTGGACAGCAGCCCTAGATCACGGTCTGTCTGTCGACGTGATATTCATAGATTTTAGCAAAGCGTTTGACAAGGTTTCACACGTAGGTCTTATGCAGAAGCTCACGAGCTTCGGAATAATAGGTACTGTACATAAGTGGATAGGAAATTTCTTATGTGACCGCAGACAGAGAGTTAGGGTCAATGGAACGCTATCCGATTGGAAGCCGGTCAAAAGTGGTGTACCCCAAGGCACCATCTTAGGCCCTCTGCTCTTCCTTCTCTACGTTAATGAGTTACCACTGTTACTTAGGTCGTCAACATTATTGTTTGCAGATGATGTAAAAATCTGGAGAACAATAAAAAGTGCGGCTGATCATGTGGATCTTCAAGCTGACTTAGACGATTTAGTTGGATGGGCTCGAGAGTGGGGCTTAGAAATCAATGCTAGGAAGAGTGTACTAATGCACGTCGGTCACGGTAATAGTTACCGTTACACTATTGAGGGTAAACCTCTTCCATGCGTTCAAGAGCATAAGGACTTAGGAGTAATATTAAGTCATGACTTAAAAACAACTGCGCATTGCAAAGCAGCCGCTGTCAAAGGTTTTCGTGCGTTATGGTCACTTCGCCGAGCGTTCAAATCTTTTGACGAGGAAACGTTTCGAATTTTATATCCCATATATGTTAGACCACATTTAGAGTACTGTATCCAAGCAGCTAGCCCGTGTCTAGTAAAGGATACTAACTCCCTTGAGCGTGTCCAGCGTGTGGGAACGAAATTAGTGAAGGGTCTTTCTAGACTTCCTTACGATGAGCGCTTAAAGCGCCTAAATCTTTTCCCCTTGTCGTATCGTAGGACACGAGGTGACCTTATACTGGCATTTCGTATCTTTAATTATGATTTGGGTGTTAATATGTCTTATCTTTTTGCTCCTCCAGCACTAATAATCTCCGAGGTCATAGCAAGAAGGTTCATAAACCACGATCTAATAAACTTAAAGTGGGATCCCGTTTTTCTCATCGAGTAGTCAATCATTGGAACGCCTTACCCGAACAAGTGGTATCAGCCCCATCAGTGAATACTTTCAAGGAAAAGCTGGACCTTCACTGGAAAGCAATGTGCCAGGATTAACACAGGTTCATCAACCTACTATCCTTATTACTGAAGACTGAAGACTGAAGACTGAAAATGTTCGGCTCTACTTATAAATGTGGAAAGCCAAATTGCTTCTTCCCTATGGAGGAAGGAAGGCAATGAGATGAGTTCAAAACACGGTTCTACAAGATGTGTACTACTTTATATCCCACCGCATAAAAACATTTTCGGAATCTAACTCTCATTGCCTGTTGTTTTTGCTGTTCTACTTAGACATTACTGCCCCAAGAGAAACTAGCCTGTAGTGGTAAATGCATCCCCAAAATAAATAGTTCTGTAAGTCTTCGACATTTGGTGCTAACCACATTATTTCTAGCGGACACATCTGGCCAAGGGCGCTAAGTTACGCATCCTCACCAAATCACGAGTGGGTACACCGTGCTACTCAACCCTTACAATCGCTAGCCAGCTTACACCAAACGCTTCTCAGGACATCGATGATATTCCAAATATATCTTCAAACCCCTTCACTTCTGACTTCTGATTTGACTGGGTTGACATACTTCAATCATAAGTGTTAAGTGCAGAGGCGTTGTCAAACTCCTGATAACTGTGGCATCTTTAGGCCTTCTGACGTTGACCAGAGTGAAATTTGATGAAGAATGAACTGGTAATGAACTGACAATGAAGAATGTCTCTGTGTAGTACGTGCTGTTACGAGATGTGTCGAACACTTAACTACGAAGCTGACAAAGGTGAAATCTGCTATGAGACAAATAAAAGGTGAAATATTACTGGATATTGCCGGTCACAGTCCCACAGTATTACCTTAAGACCTAGATAAAACCGTCACCAACCCAAATAGTTTCGATGTGGCTGTTATGACTGAGGAGAAATGGACGATAATACGGAAATAATGAGAAAGAAAAATAGCAACAAATAGCGCTCATATGGTTAGAAAGTCTTTTGTAGGTACATTCTCGGGATCACATAATACTCCGCTCAAGTCCCATAGTGAGACAACACGTAACCCTATTGTGGTTGTAAAAAGTGTGATCTTGTGGAATTATGGTCTACTATGATATTAGTACTGCTCCAATAATAGACCTAAATCCCATAATTGTAGATTTGTCATGATATAACTACCTAATCTATAAGATCTTACGTGGAAGTCACATAATCGTCTACACCAACTCACTACATCGTAACAAATACCAATACATGATGGAGAACAAGCTTAGGCTAGAGATAAGACAATATATTTAATATGAATAAAAGATATAAGGTAACATTTAGCAGGGGTCATGCCCCCATGCCATCAGCTCAACCCCAAATCTTTAGACTCTTTCTTCCAGCCCTCTTCATCGTTGGGTTTTTCTTCGTGTTAAATGTTGAATGTCTATTTCCCACATTGTCTAGTATTAGGGCTCAATGCCACTACAAGTTACCTACGGACTGGAAGCATGCAATCGTCACTCCCATACATAAAACAGGATCAAGAAAACTTCCATAAAACTACGGACTTGTCAGCCTCTCTGTTGTCGCAGGTAAATTACCGGAACTAGTCAAGAAGACCATAATTACATTTGTTGAAACCAATAATCTGTAAAACTTGCTGAACATGGCACAACATGGTATTAGAAAGGGTCTATCCTGTACAACGAACCTCCTTATAGCTAGGGAGCTCTGGATTAATGCGCTAGACAACGGAAACTCAGTGGATGTTGTCCACATAGACTTCAGTAAGGCTTTTGAAAAGGTGCCAACTAATAGACTACTACAAAAGTTGGAAAATCTTGGTATTGCTGGAACTCGTTTAAAATGGATTAAGGATTTACTAGTAGGTCGTAGACAGAAAGTAAGAATAAATTCCAAGTGCTCCATATGGAGACCAGTACTTAGTGGAGCACCCCAAGGTTCCGTCCTAGATCCTTTACTTTTTATAATGTACGTTAATGATCTTACAAGTATAGTACAGTCCCCAGTGTTATTATACGCTGACGATGTAAAAATCGGGCGAGTAATAACTGATGACAAAGACGCATTTACTCTTCAGGCGGACTTAAATAATATGATAAACTGGTCTAAAGAGTGGCTGATGCCTATCAACTCGGAAAAGTGTGTCTACATGCACTTGGGGGATTCAAAGGTAAATACGTACAACATAGGAGAAGTGGCTGTACCCATGGTCCGGTCTAACAATGATCTTGGAGTGAGATTGAGTCATGATCATAGGACCACAGCCCACTGCCTGGAGGTTGCAGCTAAGATGTCTAGAACCCTGTAGGCTGAAGATAATCTGCAACCAGAAAAAGAAGTTATGCAGACGGATAAATTAGTGTTTCCGTCTACTAGCCTCCGTTTGCGCGTATCGATGATTAACTTATGGTGTTGTAGAAGGTCCATACCAATGATTGGCATAGAAACTTCTGCAACAACAAAGATCCAGTGAATGGGTCTGCGTAAACCCACGTTAAGGTAAACGTACCTCTTGCCATACGTAGCAATGGCTTTCCGTTTGCCGTCAGTTAGTCTAAAACCGATTCGTGAAGCCGGTCGTTAGAATTCATTGGGAGAACGCTAACTTCTGCGCCAGTATCGATGAGGTAGCGAACTCTTGTTGTCACATCTGTGACGTACAACAGACGGCATGTTCGCCGGCTATTGTTGCCGTTAACGCGTGCCGGCTTGGAAGTTTCCCGAGTTGTTTTTCGAGTCGGTGGGTTTTTAGTTGAGAAAATTGCAGGGTTTTCTGCAATTTCTGGAAGACTTTCCATACTGGTTATGATACCAGCACCAGTCGTGGTTATACGTCTCTCGTGGTCTAGAGACAGATCGTTAACGTGAAGTGCTTCTATGTGGGGTGTGTGATCGCTTACGGTCGTTACGAAATTTAAGATAACGCGTAAGAGTATGACATAACTCTGTAATGTCATTCTGGGTTGTTTGAGGCTTTTCTTCGACTGAAAAAACCTCGACGTTAGATTTCGTGACTTCTAAAATGCGGTTGGCAGATGCAGCTAACTCATCTAAGGCGTTGTTTTGAAATGAGACAAGCACAGCTTGCACCTGATGAGGAAGTTTGGATAAGAATAGTTGCTTAAATAGGCAATAATCGATGGTTCTTTAGCCGATAACCTCTCTCATTCGTTGCAACATGTCCGTCGCAGAACTGTGTTACAGGTCGATGTTATTGAGGAGTTGGTCTAACCTTTGTCTATCGGTTAGGTCTCCGCATTAAAGAATAGAACGTTTCAGTGTTTCTTAGGGTTCAGAAACATCACTAGTAAACATACTAGGTGTTACGTACCTGTTGAATTCGCGTGGTAGTGCCTTGACTACTGCGAGGAATTGTGCACTATGTCGACAACGCCGTGCTCGGAGAAGTCGGCTTCTGCGTAGCGAAACCAGGCTTCGATGTTGTCTGGCCAGAAGGACATCAGTTAAAACGAATGTGGGGACAAAGTCTTAAGCTTAAGTACTTTGGGTGTCTGTTCAGTCATAGTGAAATATGAAGTACGAGAATGAACGGGGAAAAAACATATATATCCAACAACATGGAAAAATATCACATTGTATAAAAAATTAAGATAAGGCAATGAAATATAGAATCCCAAAAAAGAAACAGATTCTCAGTTTACGATTTTGTGTACCAGGTCACGTTAGGCTCACCAATGAAGATGGCACAGGTATTCAGTGTTTGACAACGCTTTAACCAGTAACACCTGCTAATATAACTCGTACCTACCAAGAGGAATCAAAAGATAGAGTCGAGGAGATTGGAAGATATATTTGATGACTATCCATATATTGAGAATCGTCTGATCTAATCTGGCTAGCGATTGCAGTAGATGTTGAGCATGGCGTTTCCACTCGTAATCTGGTGCGGATGCATGACCGAGCGCCTTCAGCTAGGTGAGTCCATTAAAACATGTGGTCAGCATCCAATGTCGAAAACTTACAGAGCTATTTATTTTGTTGATTTATTTACCGCTACAGCTTTAGGACGGATGTTCACTAAGCAAGATACTACCATGTTCACCACAGTATACAAAACCTTTGTGAAAACTAAGCTTGAGAGCTGCATTCCAACTGCAAGCTATTGTTGACTCGGATATCCTGGAAGAAGGACAGAGGGCAGCTGCCCGTGCAACTCCAGAACTCCGGGGTTAACCATACAAAGAACGGCTTGAAAGGCTGAACCTCTTTACACCGTCTTATCGCAGTCTACGGGGAGATCTTATTTCGATTTATAGAATACTAAGAAATGATTTTGGACCCAACTTATTCTCTCTCTTTCTTCCCACTAGATCGGGACACCTCAGAGGACATAGCAGGCGAGTAGAATAGCCAAGAACGAACAAAATACCCATGGCATAAAAATTTGCACAGAGAGTCATCAATAATTGGACAGGTCACCCGTAGAAGTGATGTCCGCTCCTTCAATTAGATCATTCAAGAGAAGACTGGACAGTCACAGAAGCATAACATTAGCATTAGGCCTTTTGTCCTTACTGCACAAATCCGTATCTGAGTTTCTTTTCCCTCATGGAGTAGTGAATTAATGAAATTCCCTAATATCAGCACCTTTTTTTCATATTCAAAACCAGATTGAACCTCCACAGTGTTACAAACTGCAAGGACTATTATAAGTCTATAGGCCGCCAATCCTTATAACTGAATACCCCAAGCCACTGTGGGTGGCAAGGGAAAGCTCTCCACAGACTTAAAAGTGTGCTACACAAATGCTCGCAGCCTACTAAATAAAATGGCGGAGCTGAAGTCAGTGGTGGATAAAGAAAAACCGGACGTTATCGCTGTCTCGGAAAACTGGTTAACGTCAGAAGTATTAGATAGTGAAATCCAGTTGACTGGTTTCATAACCAGTAGGGTTGATAGATTAAACCGAAGGGGAGGCGGGGTTATTGTGTACACGATAAGTACCCTAACCATAAGAGTAGCTGAGACAGTAGCACATGTTCCAGGGACATGTGAACTGGTGAGATGTAGGTTGAAATGCCAAAGGCAAGATATTGAATTAGCTGTAGTATATCGCAGTCCAGAATGTATAGCAGATGATTTTCTCCTAAGTAAACTTAAGTCCTGGTGTAACAAGGGTAAAAACTTTGTAGTAGGCAACTTTAATGCACCATATATAAACTGGGTTAACTTAGAAGCAGGGTCATCGATAACGTCGTTCGATTGCAAACTGTTGGAAACCTCGATTGGATTAGCTTGATTCTAACACATTGGAAATCCCACAAGATATGACTTACGAAACCCTTCTTCTCTTTTAGATTTAGTCTTCACACACGGTGATAACGTTAGTCAAATGACTTTCCTCCCACCACTAGGGAGAAATGACCATGCAGTCATCTTATTCAAATTCATGGCTGAGATTGCTTGCCAAACAATTGCGCCGGCCCGTCCTAACATATGGAAGGCAGATATGCAGGCAATTAACTCCACAGCATCGGCTGAGAACTGGGAAATTGACTCAAAGGCATCAGTACAAGAGGCATGGACTCTATTCAGGCAGTTATACAATCGGGTAACTCAACCATACATACCCTGGACTGTCCCAAAGAAAAAGAAGCACGGACATCCCTGGATAGGGCGGGATATTCGACGTTTACTAGGACAAAAGAAGAAATGCTGGGATGTTGCCATTCGCCTTGGCACAGCAGGTACGATGGAACGCTACAGATAAGTAAGAAACACGTGTATAACTAAAATTCGGGAAGCGCAAAGAATATGAAATGCAGCTGACACAATCTGCACTCAAGCAGCCCAAGAGGATATTCTCGTACATAAACTACAGAACAAGGATGCATCATTGGATTCCCAACCTAATTAAAGTAGGAAGTGAATCTGAAATGATAGAGGAAGATCAGGAAAAAGCTGAGGTTATGGCTGACTACTTTGGGGCAGTTTTCACTCAGGAACCTCCTCTAGAGAGAGAACCATACCCAATTACAGAGTCAACAAACCAGCTGCTCACCGTGGACTTCGACCAAAACGATGTGCTTAAGGCTCTTAGCACCCTAAACATGGAGAAGTCAACAGGACCAGATGAACTACACCCTAAAATCTTGAGACATATTGCCCAATATATCGCAGCCCCACTGACTGTGATATTCAAAATGTCACTTGACCAAGGTGTGTTACCTATGGACTGGAAGGACGCAATCGTCACTCTCATACATAAAACAGGTCCACGACAAGTTCCATCGAATTACAGACCCGTAAGCCTCACCAATGTTGTGATTAAAATACTGGAAAGAATAATCAAACGGACCATAACGGCATTTATGGAAACCAATAACTTGCTGAACATGGCACAACATGGTATTAGAAAGGGTCTATCCTGTACAACGAACCTCCTTATAGCTAGGGAGCTCTGGATTAATGCGCTAGACAACGGAAACTCAGTGGATGTTGTCCACATAGACTTCAGTAAGGCTTTTGAAAAGGTGCCAACTAATAGACTACTACAAAAGTTGGAAAATCTTGGTATTGCTGGAACTCGTTTAAAATGGATTAAGGATTTACTAGTAGGTCGTAGACAGAAAGTAAGAATAAATTCCAAGTGCTCCATATGGAGACCAGTACTTAGTGGAGCACCCCAAGGTTCCGTCCTAGATCCTTTACTTTTTATAATGTACGTTAATGATCTTACAAGTATAGTACAGTCCCCAGTGTTATTATACGCTGACGATGTAAAAATCGGGCGAGTAATAACTGATGACAAAGACGCATTTACTCTTCAGGCGGACTTAAATAATATGATAAACTGGTCTAAAGAGTGGCTGATGCCTATCAACTCGGAAAAGTGTGTCTACATGCACTTGGGGGATTCAAAGGTAAATACGTACAACATAGGGTATGTGTCATTACCCGTAGTCCGGTCTCATAAGGACCTAGGAGTGACGGTGAGCAATGATCTTAAGACGACGGCCCATAGCCGGGGGGTCGCAGTTAAGGTGTTTATAACCCTCTGGGCTTTGAAAAGGACATTCACTAAGTTTGATACTACCATGTTCACAGCAGTATACACATCCTTAGTGAGAACTAAGTTAGAGAACTGTGTTCAGGCTGCAAGCCCCTGTTTAAACGGTGACTCAGACATACTAGAGAAAGTACAGAGGGCAGCTACCCGTGCAATTCCGGAACTCCGGGGTTTATCATATAACGAGCGGCTTGAAAAACTGAAACTCTTTACTCTGTCCTATCGCAGACTAAGGGGAGATTTAATATCTATGTACAGAATAATGAGAAATGATTTTGGACCTAACTTATTCTCTCTCTTTCTTCCCACTAGATCGGGACACCTCAGAGGACATAGCAGGCGAGTAGAATAGCCAAGAACGAACAAAATACCCGTGGCATACAGGTTTTCACACCGAGTCATCAATACTTGGAACCTGGTGCCTGAAGCGGTGGTGTCCGCACTTTCAATTGACTCTTTCAAGAGAAGACTGGACACTCACAGAAGCATACTAGAAAAGAAATAACATAGGCCGTAGGCCTTCTGTCCTTACTACACAAATCTGAATCTGAAACCTGGATGGCGGGTTGTTCGGAAGGTGGTCGCTGACTGCCAAGATTACAAACCGGAGTTGGGTTTATTTCAGGTCGTTACCTGAACAGATTACCTAGCTGTACCAAAATTTCTGCATAAGGTAAATGATTCTTTATGATTAAAATGAGGTATCTTAAGTTAGTTAAGCTTTCGAATTTCGTTTTGTTGATTAATTCATATATGATTTAATATATGTATAGTTATATATACTAATATATCAATTTTGTATTTTCATTTTATATAAGATGAAAATTTTTTCGAACTACGGACGCATTTTGTCCTACCCAAGTAACCAGTAAAGGGAAGATAAAGGCTAACAAAGGGGAAATGAAGAGGAAAATAGGTTCTAAAATAATGGGGGAACGCGCCTTAATGTCTGCTTTTTCGCCTATCAGGAGAGATAATGCATATTTTCCACTTTATGCCTCTGTATTTTAAATGTCGCAGGACTTTACTTTTCACCCAAATACACGCTAACTTGTTTACTTTCCGGCGAAATACACGATAATTTGTCTTATTTTCGCCTATAAACCCGCCGAATAATCTGCTTTTCTCCTAAACACACGCCTAATTGTCTACACGCCAAATCATCTACTGTTCGCCTTAGTGCACGACGGTTTACCTAATTTTGCTCCAATTTTTAACGCAATTTTGGCTTAATCCCAAACGTCTCCTGTGTTCGCATTTATTTCCATAACGCCACACGACAAGTGCAATCGACGTTAAAAAAGGGGTACATATCTGAATAAATTTATTGACAAGAAAAGAATTTCATATTGTACAACATTATCAGTAGTTGACAAATGCTAGAGCATCGATTGTTATGTATTTTAATTATATTTGCCAAGTCATATTGTAATTCGAAAAGATCTACAAAAGAAAGAACAGATTATGTGTTATGAACTAGACACGTGTAGTTAATTACAAACGCATTTAAAACCAAACAGGCTTCCTCAACATTCACTCAAAGAGTTCCCCATGCAAGTTAGAAAATAAACTCATGTTTTAAAGAAATGTTTATTAAAAACGAGGTTGAGCATGAAAAATATCCCACTGGTTATCTCCTTTTATAACGCCTGTTAGACCATTGAGAAGAAAAGTAATCTTCTTGTGAATTCTGAAATTTTAATTAACACAAAAAATTGAAACGATACCTAACTGCTATTGTTTTTCTAAGCAACTATCTACGTGAAGTTTTACCTACGGTTATGTTCGTTAACACTGGACATTGTACCTGTAGAACAGTAGAGAATAGTTATCATCTCAAATTAGTGCATACATGTCCTTTTTTTCTTCGATGACGCTTTTGTAATTTGTCACATGTGGAAATGCCCTTGCGCCTCGATGTCATACAGTTTCACAAGGTTTTTTTCCGTTGACGGATTATAAAAGAAACCGATTAAGTCATTCTATCCCTAATATCATTTTTCTTCGAAGTGTATACTCTATGATCGGTCGTTCTTACTACTATTAACATTGCTGTAATCTCTAAGCTGTTGCGGTGTAGAAAATCTTTCCCGTGCATATTTTTATCAGATTCTTTATTGATTACAACTAAACAAGAATGGCGTAAGGCACTAGTTTAAGAATTATTCAATATAATGGAGTTTTATTAGTGTCATTATTATTTGTATTTATTTGAGACATTTTTTATTAGCTTCAAATAAAATAAAAGTTGAGATATTGGTTTTTTTTTGTAGCCTAATGATTCGTACTGGAAAGTTTCTGTTATTTTGCATCTCTCGCCCATCAGTTCGATGTTTGAGTTCCTTTGAAAGTGCACAAAATCCAGTCAATCTTTATCCAAATTCTGATCCTAACGCTGTTTTCAAGAAACCTACAGAACCAAGTATTGTACGTTCATTGATTTATGTTTAGTGCTTATCATTTTGTAATTGTCTTGTATCATAGAGCCAAAATGTTTTCAATGGATATATCCCTATCGGTATAATTTGTGTGCCCTTGAGTAACACTACATAATTTTTTTGACTAGACGAACTTCAAATATCCTATGCGTATTCAAGTGGTCCAGGAGGACAACATGTGAATAGAAGTATGTTTGTTTATATTTTGTGAAATTAATTTTTATATCAATCTTGTGTTATGAGTTTATTCTACGTGACATCAGCATCATTGAAATAATAAAAGTTGGCAACACCCCTAGAAAGGAGTTAGAAACGGTTGACTCTAAGAATGTCACACTTCACCTTGTCCAACGGACGTCAGTTCCTGGTTGTAAGGCCTTTTAAAGTGCAGAGCTAACACGCGAAATTCTCACCAAAAGACCGTGCGTGTTCGGCTTCAGATAGTTTCCACTTAGACTCGGTGGTCACGCTCCCAGATTACTCAGACCACCCCTACCCCAGCGCAAGATAAAACATCGTCTCACGTGGTGACTCCCACAATCGACTCAATGATGAACTTAAATAGACCACATTGCTAGCAGTCATCGTTTCACAGGCTCGATAGGAAGCTATCGCTCATTATGAAGCACATGTTTAGACTCAGATCATGGTTTAGTATGTGCACGCATTTGTTGCGTCCTACTGGATGTAAAAAGCCACAGCAACAAAACATCTTTGAGTTCAAATTACTGATAAGAAAGTCAAGAGTGTGTATTTCATGAACAACTAGAGAAGCAATCTGTCAACCATGAAAGTGATATTCAGCATGAGGTTGGCTAAATAATCAAAAAGCTGTAAAAACAGCAGTGATATGTACCAAAAAAACTTAAGCTAAAAGGTTGAGAGAAATCAGTGGAATTCAATGGCGTTTTCTCAACTGGTAGATGCTCGGGAACTCACACTATCTGGCTCACAACACGAGGGGCGAAATCAACTTAAATATATTTTGGTAAAGAGCCTACGTAATGATCATGAACAGTGGTAGGTAGCGAAAGCGGTAGAGATGGAAAAGATAGCAATGTTACGTAACAATAGACAACTGTTCAGACTTATCAAGGAAACGGGTATTAAGAATCCAGTTGTTAGTGAGACTCTGAGAAAGATGGGAATACCAACCACCCCTGAGTGTTCTGGTATGGCTGAAGGTGGGGATAGTCTGCTCTCCATCTCCAAATGCTCTCACATGGGCACGCGTAAACAGACACTGACCCGGAAACCCTACTCAGTGCCTTCTCTCGGCTGGGGTGTTGTTTACGAAATTGAGAGGACGAAAAGTGAATGTCCGACGCTTTGACCCGTTTGATAGGTATGGAGGATCTACCTAGAGGAGTTGGAAAACCATGATTCCAAACCAATGGTGCACATCCTAAGGAAAAAAAGGCGTATGAACCAATTGTGGGCCATCGGATACCATGGGACTGGATCTAAAGTTCGTGCACTGCCTTATGGATAAGACATTCAGGTCAAAGACTCGGGTAGTGGTTCCCTAAGGAAACCGTCTGCCTCGGTTTGGACGCCGCTACAGTAGACCCTTGTCGTGTTGCGAATTGCTACAAGTTACTTCTATTACTCTATTACAGTGTAGATGCATTTTTAAAAATGCATTAACATTTGTCACAAGCTTAACTTCGAAATTTGTGTTTTCTTTTCCTTTTCGATACTCTTGATTAGTTTACGCCTTATTCTTACTGGTTGAAGTATAATGTACTGATGACCTAGGGCGACTTATCAGACTATCAGTAAACGTTGCCTAGTTATATAACAATTAGTAAAATATGTTTTATTTACCGCCACAACAGTAAAATAACGGCTTTGATTCGTTGTAGTTGGAGACGAAGGTCAAGTTTACCGTTGCTGCTACCTTGGCGTGGTGGTCGGGCTTGCTTATCGTGATGAACCAATCGGCCTATACTGGCTGAAACAATTGTTCCTCAAGGTTCTACCATGCCAGACAGGTCGGTTGAGGGGCGATAAGACTAGATAATGCCTATAAAAATGGCATGTGCCTGTCCTAGTAGAAATATATTATTACCTGTTGCCTGGAGAAAGACGTCTCGACCTTGAGCATGCGGATGATATTGCCTTACTATGTGATGATGCACATGTAATACAATCCGCACTTAATCAGCTGGTAATTAGTTTCCGTAGGTATGGTATGCGATTCGCACCTTCGAAGCGCAAAGTACATCTACAAGACCGGCAGGACCCTGATCCTGCACTCATCCTGGATAGTGAACAGATAGTAGTCGAGAATTTTGTATATCTGGATAGCTTCATAAGTGCTCTCGGTGACGTCAGTGCTGAGACCAATTCAAGTATAGTCAAAGCCAGAGCGGTTTATTCCAATCTGGGTCCTCTTTGTTACCGTGATGTTAGTATGGCTGTCAAAGGTCGGATTTACAACGTGTCGGTGGGAGCAGTTTTGCTCTATGCTTGTGAAACCTGGCCTCTCCAAGTTGAGGATGCTAGATGACTCTGTGTTTTATCGTTGTTGTCTTCGAAGGATTACTGACATCTAGTGGCAATATCACGTTAGTAATGAAGATTTTCGGCATCGTGTGTTCGGACACAGCACGATAATTCAATTGGTTTCACTATCTTGAAATGTCGACTTTGGTGGCTTGTACATATTTTACTTATGTCGTCCCAGAGTATTCCACGTCGTGCATTGTTTGCCACCGCTGGGACTGTTAGAAAAAAGCGGAGAGGTAGTTAGTGTGTGACATGGTGTCGTGGTATGAAAGAAGGCGGTATAGGAGTTTCTTCTGTTGGACTTTCAATACTCTCTGGTTAGGGTCCTAGAAATGTTGCAACATAGTTGCTAGAGATGTTATCATCTATGGCTCAGAATAGAAGCCAGTGGCAATCCTGCCATAACTTTCTATTACTTCATAAAAGTGAACGTAACTTCTTTAACTGAAAGAATTCTTCCTGGTTGTATTTTTACCAACTGAACTGTTTTTCTCACTGATATTATTATTATTCCACTCTTATACACTGATTTCTGTTTGTTGTTGTTGTTCTTTTATTATACTCATTTTACATTATCTCTTCACATCTTTATTATTATTCTGTGGCGCATGTGCATTTGGTGCCCCCTTGTACCAATTTTTATGTGTTCAAATAAGATAAGTAAATCACTCTAAATCTAGGAGATTGTTCAGATGGGCAGAACTTTTTAAAGAACATATAAGAACTTCCGATGGAGAGTGAAAATAAATCAGGTCTAGGTTAAGCAAATGTCTAAGGAACGACTGTGAGCAGTGGTGGGCAACGAAATCAAAATAGATGGAAAAGGCGGCGACTATAGGTAACGCAAAACAACTCTACAGACTAATAAAACAAATGAACTAAAAAGTCAAGTGTAAGTGAGACTATTTCGGAAAAAGACGACACTTTTATCTGCTTCTAGTCCAGACGTTTAGAACGATGGGCGGAACATTTTAAGGAGCAGTTCAGCTGTCCTTCAGCTACTCTACAACCACACCATTCCCGGACAGCGTGAATAAAACATTGAAGTAGGTCCCTCGACTCTAGCTGAAGTTATAGATCATTGTATTATACTCTTTAAATAACATCTCCAAACACTAATTTTCCTGATTACTGCTTATACTCTTATTACCTCTACCACTACGGGATTTGAATCGACCACTACATCTGTGTGCTAATGTGGTGTGGCAACTCGAACTGATGTACGTACGTACGAAGTTCTACGTTGTTACTGACTGAACTGACTGACTGACTGACTCTGAAACGAGGAAGGGCAGCTGGTCCAGATGGGTTAACTGCAGAAGTCTTTAAGGATGGTGGTCCAATTTTAGCGATTAGGTCGACCAATATTTCGGCTGAAATCTGGGAGTTGGACGTGATCCCATCTGACTGGTGGCAATAACTTATCGTCCCGATATATAAGAAAGGATCAAAATCATCCTGTGATAACCATAAAGGGATTAGTTTGACTAATATAACATCTAAAACACTAGCATCAATAATTATCGGACGCCTAACTAAGACTCGTGAACTGCGAACACGAGAGAATCAAGCTGGCTTCAGACCTGGTCGTGGCTGCATCGACCACATACTCACCATTCGTCAGGTTCTAGAACATAGGCATACTTATCGGTGTCCGACAATGGTGGTCTTTCTCGACTTAAAAGCAGCATTTGACTCGGCAGACCGCGAGGTTCTGTGGCAGTGTCTGTCATCGAAAGGCGTACCTCAGAAATACATAAAACTTGTGAGGGCTTTTCACTCGAACACTACTAGTCGAATGAGAGCTTACAGCGAACTGTCATCTACTTTTGCAACCTCAAGTGGTGTCCATCAAGGCTGTCATCTTTCTCCATTTTTGTTTAACTTCATCATAGACCTACTGATGGAAATAACATTTTCGTCGACTGAATCCTCGGGTATTGATCTCCTTCCAGGAGGTCCACTTATCGACTTAGAATGCGCAGATGACATAGTCCTGTTTGGTGAAGACGCTAATAAAATGCAGAGTCCTTTGGTAGCACTAAGCAACAATGCCAGAATGTTTGGAATGCGCTTCTCTCCCTCTAAATGCAAGTTGTTGCTTCAGGGCTGGTCTGCGTCAACACCTGAACTAAGGATAGGGAGTGAATTAGTTGACCGCGTTGACAACACTTATATTGGAAGTGTGATCAGCCCTAATGGGTTGGTGTCTGACGAAATCTCAGCACGGACTCGAAAAGCTCGTTTGGCTTTTGCCAACTTACGTCACCTATGGCGAAGGCGAGATATCCGTCTGTCAATTAAAGGACGAGTATACTGCGCGGCAGTTCGCGTTGTGTTTAACTTTACGGCTGCGCAACGTGGCCATTAAGAGTAGAAGATATTCGTAAGCTACTAATCTTGGACCACAGGTGCCTTAGATATATTGCTCGCATCTGCTGGGATCACCGGGTAAGTAGTAGTGAGGTTAGGTGCAGAGTATTAGGGAATGATGGTAAATCAGTTGATGAGGTTGTGGATCTTCATCGACTGAGATGGTTGGGCCACGTGTTGTGTATGCCTGAACACCGATTACCACGACGCGCAATGCTTACTGGTGTAGGGGGTGGTTGGAAGAAAGTTAGGGGCGGCCAAACCAAAACGTGACATCAGTGCTTGAAGTCACTAACTTCTGGTCTGTGTCATGTTGGTAGATGCAGACTACTTGGCTGGTGTCCGTGTGACTATGGTAACCAATGGTTGGAGACTGTGTGTGACATGACTCAGAATCAATCACAATGGTGTAGTTGTATACACTCTCTGTCTTCCCTTAAACTAAGAGATTAAAATCGCTTTATATCTTTCTTTCTGTACTACGTCCTTACCTGCTGAATTAACCACTTCTACGAATTTGGTGTTTATGTTGTTGTGCTAATGAGGCATGGCAACTTGAACCGATGCGTATATGTGCCTGGTCCTACGTTGGAGCTGACTGACTGAATAAGAACTTCCACCTAGATTTGATCGAATAGTTTCGCAGTATTTGGGCGCCAAGTCGATGTAATACATTAAGGCGGAAGAATGTATCTGTAAAATCTCAACGAATGAATCCAACGTTTCTCCTGACAACCTGGTCCAAGCTTTTTAAGGAAGTATAATCAAACTGTGTTGATAAGTGCAAGCTACATGATTAGGGTCCGCAAATTAATCCTTATCATTGATTCAAGATGTTGAATGATATGATTTAGAATCAGTCCCAATGGTGTAGATACGTTCACTCTCTCTCTTCCTCATAGATTCCGGGTTTTAACATTATCTTTTACTGTTTATTGCATGATTTCATTTTTTCGACTCATATTCTGTATGCCTAATGCTTCATACTACCAGTAATAATGTTGCTACTTCTAGTACTTTGGGATTAATCGTGATATTTTTATGTTAGTGTGTTAATATGGTGTGGCAGCCTAGACCGACTTGTATACATGGCCAGGCTCTATATAACTTTTGACTGACTGGTCAGATTATATTATCCCTATTTCTCTGTGATGTTTTTTAGATAAAACGAAAGTGGAGATACGTTTTCATGTTCCATCAGCGTCATGGATACCAGATCAAGTTAAACAACTATTTATGGAAAGGGTATTTCTTTTATTGCCTATATTTGTTAATTTGTTTCCACAATTTTTAGGAGGCTAATCGAATTAATAAAGAGAATTACTTTATTATTACATCGGATCATACTAGGAAACAAATATTAAATCAAGCTGATTGTTTAGAACGAATTCGTCGTATAATCAGGGAATGTGTTAACTCATTAAATAAACCTGAACCAAGTCCTGAAACTTTGGAAGCAATTCAATCTCGGTGAGTGCTTTAAGATGATGTAGAATATTGGTAGCTTATGGTTGAAAATTTTGGCGGTTTTCTTTCTGAAATGTATGGCTTAGTCGAATATACCGTCGAGTTTAGAAAACAAAGCACCAAAATAGTCGTAATGTGTTTGTTTGATAAGTAAAAATAATGTCAACGTCGTTATTTTTTATTCTATATGATAAGACATTCAGTGAAGATTCCATGGCCGAGGTAGTTTGAGTCTGTTGCACAGCTTTTGGCATCGCAATTCATCGAGAGCGTGCCTGCTGCCATTTCCTAACAGCTGAAATTGGTAAGCGCTGCACAACTCATGGATATCAATGACCAGACAGTCGATGACCTAAACAATAACTCCGATGGGGTGCGGAAGTCAAGAGATAAGCAGTATCAAGAAAATAGAGGAGCTGAAGCATGAGATTGCCAAAATACAAGTGAATAATAACAGGAATGATAAATGTTACGCTTGTTGAGGAACTGGGCGTTGGAAGAAAAACTGTCAAAAAAGACGAAAACTCAGAGATTTTAGACGATATAATTTGTGTTCTTTCTACACAATGAAATCGAGGGGTTGTTGCACTAGTCGATAGAGGGGCAGTCTATGCTAGAGTAAGCATAAATAAACGAGATTTAGTGTATCTGATTGATACAAGGGCAGCAGTATCGATGATAGGCGAAGGGCAATGTAAAAGACTTAAGCCATGTACATTATCTGTCCACACCATAGGGTTTTGGGATTGTCTAACAGTATCGTAAAAGTTAAGAATCAGGAAGGTGGTCACAAACTACGATTCATTCCTAATGCATGAAAGTAGCGAAGTGGTTGAGATGTAAGTAACAACAAAGTTAATGAGTTGCTCACAAAATATACGAGACTGTTCACGGGAGACGGAGGGCCGTACGGACTTTATGACCAAATGAAGCATGGATTTTTGATAAAAGACGATTGAGTAACTATATTCGCAACATATCGTGTTCCCGTGCATTTGAAGGCTGAGGTAAATCGACAAATCCAGGAGATTTTAAATGAAGGTATAACAAGAAGCGGACAGACCGTACAGCTCGCCAGTCTTCTTTATAAGGGAACCAAATGGGAAGTACAGATCCTGTGTCGACTTTAGGGAACTGAATAACATAACAGAACTGAAATTGTGTGCAATGCCAATAATAGCGGAAACATTAGACCGGTTACAGAATGCTACAGTGTTTACATTGCTGGATTTGCGGTCAGGTTAATGGCCACTACCTACAAAAGAGAGCGATCGAAAAAAGACATTTACCGTTTGTGATAAGCATTATTTGTGTAGGCGAATGTCTTTTGGGTTGGCAGGTGCACTGATTGCGTTCAGAAGATTAATTACGCTGCTATTCAGGGATCTAGATAACGTCGAGGTGTATGGCGACGATGTAGTTGTGTACAGCCGTACAGACCACGTAAAGCATGTGGAAGCGGTCATAAAGTGAATTGAAGGATTCGGACTACGAATTAATAAAAACAAGTCGCATACAGTGAAAAGTAGCGTCACTTTGTTAGGGCATAAAGTGGGAAACGGAAAAATAAAACCACTGCCAGAGGAAATTCTAACCATAAAGGACATCGCTACACGTTGGGTAAACACCATGCTTATCGCAGACTAGCGGGCACGAACAATGACCGGAGTAGTAGTCCGGTACATTGTGGCGGGTCACGGATTACTGAAGGCGATATTAACCGACCAGGTTCCCTGTTTTGAAAGTGATGAGGTTTAAAGCTTTTCTAGGGCAGTTTAGCATCAAGAGGACACGATTCACACTGTACCCCCCGTAGAAGGACGGACTTACAGAAAGAAATACCCGGACATTAAAGGAATGGTTAGCTTCTAAAGGAGGGAATTGGGAGACAGAATTACCATTGATATTGCTGGCTCATCGTGCCTCCATATGAGGAACAACCAAGAAGTCACCTCTCCCTGCTGTTGTGTGCTAGTCAGCCGCGACTTTCAATACATAATAAAACCTGGTCACAACAACAGAAGTGAACGGCAACGAGGTCAAGAAAAGAGAGGAAGGAGGCAATAAGGAACATGAAAAGGAAGCAAATATCAAACACAAAGAAGGAGGAACAGCAGAAAAAGAAGTGGAAGTTTTTTGCAGCGGGCGACATGGTTAAATGTAAAGAACGGAAATACACCATAGAAGCGGACCAGGATCAGGGAGGCTGATCCTGAAGTAGGGAGGACCGTACATTTTCACGGAAAGGAGACCATCAGAAGCGCGGAAATGACAGTCAAGTACAGAGATGATTTCAGTGGCATCATGTAGGAGCGTCACGAACACCGACAAAGAAAAGAGCGGTACAACTTTGGAAACGACAGCAGGAACAGCTTATTAAAAGGGGAGATGAGTGTGGTGCATGCTACTTATACTGACAGATATATGTAGTATGTAACATCTATCACAAGTGGAAGGCTTGCCGAAAGAAAGTTGAAAAAAATTGAACTGAAGAAAACAAAAAAAGGGAACAGAAAGGAATTGTGAAGTAGAAGAATCATGTAGAATGTAACGAACAATTGATGGAAGATTTGTAAATGGAGTATTTAATGTATGGTATGTATGCATGCATTAGATAATAAATTAGTTATCTTCACCTTGTCTTTGTTAACTATAGGTCTAGTTTGTGTATACTGACTTTGTCTAAATGCATACTTCCGACTTTCGTATATTGATTATACCTATTAATATGAAGATTGTATTTAAAACTGAACACACCGGTTAGTATTGACAATAGTGGTAGAAAGATGTAAATCCTCACTTCTGGCTTGTTTGCTTTTATAGTTATAAGCCTGCTCTGTAATATTTTATTATTTGACCGTCAGGACCGATTCGACCATTTTCACAGAACCAAACAAACTAATATGTGCATATATATATATATATATATAATCAGTTGATAACTGAGTAGTCTCCGATGACATTTTTGTATATTCCTTTAATGGTTATTGAATTCTATCGGTTGAATTGCAATGTCTCGACTATTTTAAGTGATTTTCTATCGTGTACATTATATTTAGATGTTATATGGCTCACAGTATTGCAGTGGGAACCCTGAACCTAAGTTTGTGCTATTCAACGCACACCAAAAAAGTGTACCTGCAGTTTTCAGGAAACTAGTTCTCTCAGTGGTGTTTTAGCTACATCAAGCAGCACAAATCAATGTAAGTATTCCACTCCTGCAGGCGGTTAATCATGTTTCGAATAACTAAGTGTGTAACATTTCTGACTGTGAAATGCGTTCAAATTCCATGGCTAACCCCAATTATACCAAAATTATAGGTGTTAACTAGCACAAAACAAAGGACGAGTTGGATTTCCTACATACTACCTCCAACAAATTAATATCAAACTAACTTACCGTCTAAAACTATTTATTGGTCTATATTGTATGTCATTGTTTTATCTTAACAGTTTTATAAACATAATTCTGACAAATTTTTCTTTGATGTATTTTCTCTTTTTTCTTCACCTGCAAATCGGAAACAGAAAAGTGAAAGCCAACGAAGAAAGATTACGTAAAAAGAAAGAGAAATCATATACAAAACAATTACGACAAGATCATTATCACACTGATTTATTTTGATCCGTTTTTTAGTTTTCTATGGAAGTGTAAATATCACAATTGTTATTATTAATACTATCCCTTATATGTGTTACTGTAAAAATAAATAAGTAGTATGCCATATAATTATTGAATTTTTTGCTTTTTTATTAGTTTGCTTGTTGTATATATAAATTTAACTTATATTTCAACATTAAAACTTTAAGGAAAACCACAGGGAAATGCATTTTTAGATATTTTTCTTGCAATAACATGACTGTGTGTGATCATTTTATCTACCTCATGTACAGGTTTGTGTACTTGGCTTTAGCGCTACACTGTAAGTGTGAGGGTTAGTGACTTGTACTGATCAGTTGCCTAAACTGGAATAGATGAATAGATGAGGTTTAAATTTGCGACTTCGTAAATTGAGTGCGAACACTTCAACCACTGAGTTAATACTTCACCATTGTGTGAGATAACATATAGATTCGGTTAATTTGGTGTTTAATTGTCTTGAATCCGATTTATTGAATTCCATTAATCGCAACTCACGGAAAGTCATCTTGAGTTTATGGATTTTCCAACTTTCCTCTCGAGTTGTTTTTATTTTGTAATCAATTCTTGAGTAGCACTAAGGAATTATATCCAACTAGTTATGTGACGAAGTTGTGTTGTTTGTAAATCAAGCTCATTACCACGTATAAAGTTTTTGTTTGGTTTCTAGTTTAAGTGTCTATATAACAATAGGTATTGTTGTTTGGTCTAGTTGTTTCTTTATTTTGATATTTAGGAGAGACCCTATTCATTGTTTTATTACGTATGGTAATCAGTTCAGCATTATCAGCTTGCGATAACTGGACTCTAGTTAGAGACATTGAGTGACATGGCTCAGAATCCATATTACTATATTACTTACTTAATTACTTACTCCTGTTACCCTTTATGGAGGAGCATAGGCCGCTCATCAGCATTCACTATCCAATCCTGTCCTGGGCAATCCTTTCCAGCTGCTATTCACTCTACTCACATCTGCTTCTACTTCTTGGCGTAGTGTGTTCTTTGTCCTTCATCTTTTCCGTTTCCCCTCAAGATTCCAAGTTAGCGCTTACCTCGTGATAAATTTTGGTGATTTCCTCAATGTGTGTCTTGTCCACGTCCAATGTCTTTTCCTAATTTCCTCCTCAGCAGGAAGTTGGCTTGTTCTCTTTTGCCGGTGGTATCTGACCAACGGACATTGAGTATCTTGAGTAGAAAATTGTATTTAATTACTTGTATCTTTTTGATGATGAGTGCAGTGGTTCTTCAAGTTTCCACTCCGTGCAGTAGGACTGTCTTGACGTTCTTATTAAAGATTCTGACTTTGATATTAGTTGACAGTCGTTTTGAGTTCCATATGTTCTTCAAGTGTAGGAATGCTGCCCTTTACTAATCCTTGCCTTTATGTCTGGATCAGATCCTCCTTGTTTATCGATGATATCGTCCAGGTACGTAAAACTTTCCACCCCCTAAGAGCTTCTTTGTCAAATGTGACTGGGTTGATGCTCTATGTGTTAAACCTTATGATCTTACTTTTCCCCTTGTGTATGTTAAGGCCCACTGTCACAGAATCTGATACTACACTGTCTGTCTTCCTCTGTATTTGTTGATGTGTATGGGATAAGAGAGCAAGGTCACCTGCGAAGTCCAAATCGTCTAGTTACATCCAACCTGTCTATTTTATTCCATGCTTCCCCTCAGATGTGGAGCTCTTCATAATCTGGTTAACCACTAGAAGAAAAAGAAGGTGGGAGAGTAGAGAGTCTTGTCTGACTCCGGTCTTTACTTGCGATGTGTCTGTCAGCTGTCCTCCATGCACCATTTTGCAGTGTAGTCCGTCGTATGAATTCCGTACGATGTTGACGATTTTCTCAGGTACTCCATAGTTTCGAAGAAGTTTCCTTAGTGTTCTATCCACAATGCAAATGCTTTCTTATAGTCAAGAAAGTTGATGTATAGTGACGAGTTGTATTCGGTTGATTGTTCAACGATAATCTGTAATGTCGCGATTTGGTCAGTGCAGCACCGATCCTTACGGAATCTAGCCTGTTTGTCTCGAAGTTGGGCGTCTACTGAATCTTCCATCCGGTCCAACAACACTGTTGAATACCTTTCTTGACACTGATAGTAGTGTGATTCCTCTGTAGTTCTCACATTTGCCCAGATCTTTTTTTGGTATCTTGGTGAGGTAACCTTCTTTCTAGTCGTTCGGTACTTGTTCCTCCCCCCAAATCTTCTTGAATAGAAGGTGAAGCATGTTTGCAGTTACTTCCATGTCTGACTTCAGCTAGTATATTGTCATGTCTTGCTGCTTTCCCGCTCTTGATTTGTCTGATGGCCATTCTGATTTCTTCGGTCATTGGTGGATTGACATCTATAGGAAGGTCTGTGTGTGCTGCTTCCATGTCCGGTGGATTCAGTGGAGCTGGTTTATTCAAAAGTTCCTCGAAGTGTTCTACCCATCTGTCCCTCTGTTCTTGAATCTCTGATTGGCTTGCCTTCTTTGTCTTTGATCGGTCTCTCTGGTTTACTATGTCTCCCTGACAGTTTCTTCGTTGTCATATAGTTGTTTCATATTTCCTTATCCTTCAGCTTTTTGTGCCGCCGCTGCTAACTCTTCCATGTATTTCTGCTTGTCGGCTTTAATGCTCTTCTTCACTTGTTTGCTTCTGTGTATTCTGAGTGTGCTTTTACATTTTCTGTTCTTGTTCGGCTGTTTTTAATTGCTGTCTTGCTCTTCCTTTCTTGAATCTTGTCCAGTGTTTCTATAGAGACCCATTCCTTATGATGATGCTTCTTTCTGATCAGCACCTCCTGTCACTTTGAAGTTAGTGCTTATTTGATCTCTTTCCAGTTGTCCCCCATCGTAGCTTATTCTTCTTTCAGTTGATCCTGTGAGGCTTGGAACCTGTTATTGAGAGTTATCTTGAATTTGTTGAGTTTGTCAGTATATCGAAGGAACGGCGTATCAAACCTTTGTAACACTGCTTGTTCAATTGTCCAGTGCTTCTTTAGCTTCGGTTTCTTCTTGGCAACCACCAGGTGGTGATCTGAAGCTATGTCAGCTCCACTCCTGGTTCTCACGTCTCCCATTGACCTTGTGAATTTTCTGCTGATGCAAATATGATCTATCTGGTTCTCCGTGATGTGGTCCGGTTAGATCCCTATTGCTTTGTGTACGCGTTTGTGTGGGAATGTTGTGCAACCTATAGCCAATTTGTTGAATGCACATTAATTTGCAGATCTGTCACCATTCTCGTTCGTTTCTCCCAGTCAGTCCATGTCGTTCCATGATATCTTCATACTCGTTGTTGTCTATTCCGACTTTGGCGTTTAGATCTATCAGGTGGTTAGGTTGTTTTCTGGGCACTTCTCTATGATTGATTTCAGCCTCTCATAGAACTGATCTTTATCGTTGTCATTGCTATCAATTGATGGGTGCATAAAATTGGATAATATTCACTGTAATTCCCTCCTTTGTTTTAAAGGATTCTTTGATGATCCTGAGTCCATAAGATTCCCATCTCAAATGTGCTTTAAGTGCTTCTTTGGACAGCATCAGAGTAACTCTCTGAGTGTGTGGAGCATTTTCCTCTTCGTGACCAGAGTACAGCAACATTTCTGCCTTACCTAACTTTTTGCTGTTGAGCTTGAGTCCAATGGGTTTCATTGATTCCGAACACCGCCAAGTTGTATCTTCTCATTTCTGTTGCTGTGTGACTGTTTCATTAGGTCTCCCACATTGTTCGAACGTTCCATGTACTAATAAAAATTGTCGCTCTGATTGTTAGAAGGGGTATAGGCCTCGTGACTTCCGAAGATTCTCGGCTTTCAGCATGGGGCCTCATAATTCTTCCTTCAATTCCGAGGGTAGAGTTTAAATGATTTAATTTGTTTAATCTGACTGGCGTTTTTTAGCATGGTTGTTTTCTACGGGATGGGGTTGCCGACCCCATGCCCAACCCTCCTCCTTTACCCGGTCTTGGGACCTGCAGTATCCCTAGAAGAGCTACTATATATTCTGCATATAATTACTGAATTGGTCACAGTTATCATTCTTCACATTCCTCTACATTTATTATTCTCATTCTTCCTTCAAACATACTCTTTCAGACTGTGTTTCTTAACCATATTCTCGATGTTTAGTCTTCTTTATCATAACTACCAGGATTATTTCCTCTTCTTTACAAGATAAATGATCCTGTTCGTGTCATCTCCAAAGGAATGCGGTTTGAAATGCATATAAGTTAAATCTATGACATTTGAATATACAGTTAATTGGTTTGTCAATTAAGTATTTAAATGCATAATTATTATCGTCCCACAACCCGGTGATATGAATCACATCTGTCATATAAAGGTAAGCGATAACTGGTTGTAAATTGTATTCCTAAACGGCTATGCACAGATCTAATAGACTGTAAATTTCAGTGCTATTCTGTACAAACTACAATTAACCACTAACTCATTTACCAGGTACAAATTCAGTTACCTGACTTTGAACCACACCCACATATATATAAAGGTTAGTGATACTGTTAGGTTGCCTAAACCGAATTGAGTAAAGCGAACAATTCCAACTTGCAACTTGATGATTGAAAGTGAGATGACTTAACTATCAATTCACCGCTACACTGTGATGTAATGCTTGTAATAATTCTTAATAATATTGGTTTGCCTAATCTGTGTTCAGATAGTGAAACTTAGTAATCTTGGAAATGGATACTATTAGTTTTTGATATCTAAATCACTGCTTACATGTTTTCTGTAATTGACCTTTAATGTGAATAAGTTCAGTGATTGAGTATTTATAGTGAATATCTGAGTTGATTTATTTCTCACGACCTCAAACCAAATTTTCATTGAATTTGTAATGATATTTAGCTTCAACATTAATTACATATTGATGCGCACTGGTTGGTTTAGAATTCACCATGTTTTGACTTATGCTCAAGACTTTTAAGGTTGCTGTGAATAAATAAGACCGATTAGTTGTTCATTGTTTTTGTAAAAACGTGATTTTTAATGGATATAATACGCAGTCTACCCAGTAACTACATTCATTCAGGTCCTTTGAAAACTATTCTATGGAGTTCTGTGTATTTATTTAAAAACATAAACATTTGTACAAAGAGGCACTAAATAGATATGCGCCTATTAAATATTTCAATTTATGTCAGGGCTAGGATACTACTCGGGCGCTCAAACCGAAGCACGTGGTTTTCTTAGTGGGGTCAGTCCCCGAGCATTTGACCTACAGGTCTAATCCACAAGGCAGTAGAGAAACTTTAGATGCAGTCCTATGGTAGTCGGTGACCACCGATTGTTTCATACGCCATTTTCTTCATTAGGATCATGGAGCTCGTGTGCACTATTGGTTTAGAATTGTGGTTTTTCAACTCCCCTAGTTGGATCCTGTGTACACCAACCCAGGTAATTCACTGGACATTCACTCTGTGTCCTCCATCTCGTAAACAACACCCCCATTGGGAGCGGGAAGTAAGTAGGACTTCTGTGTCAGTAGCTGTATACGCGTGTCCATGTGAGAGCATTTGGAAATGGAAAGCGGAATACTCCGGCTCTCGGCCGTATCAGAGCATTTGGGGACTTAATTCTGTGTGCATCAGTTCGATTCATTACAAGACTTTCCAGCTATCTTTCGTATCTTATTTCGGAAATATTTCGGTTAGATTAATCATTTTCACCAAACTTAGTACAACTGCAATCATACAGACGATGAACTGGTAAACTGAATACAGAAAAAAAACAACAAGAACAAGTCATGCTCCAGTCTATGCCGTAAGTTAGCGGTTTTCCTGGCATTTCATCATCTCTCAATCTGCATAGCTCATTGAAACTCTTGATCAGCTAAACATGAATTGCGTTCTTCAATGTATCGCCTACACATAGATAGCCGTCATTTCATGGATTATTCTAAGAATCAAACTCAAGTTGTAG
Source organism: Schistosoma haematobium (assembly GCF_000699445.3). Taxonomy (NCBI): domain Eukaryota; kingdom Metazoa; phylum Platyhelminthes; class Trematoda; order Strigeidida; family Schistosomatidae; genus Schistosoma; species Schistosoma haematobium. The sequence continues at coordinate 3,330,158 of NC_067200.1, forward strand.
TGAACAAGAACACGGGTGGGGACAATCGATTGTAATTAGCACAAAGATTACAGACTATCTCAATAAAATGTGAATACCATAAAGTCAATCGTCAATTTGCAAAATATCATTCCATCATATCAAACTGTACTGTTCCCGTTGCAAACACTAATCCATTGTACATGTGTTTTCTTACAATTCCATTGTGCTCTTGCTCTTCCTTTCTTGATCTTCGCCATCTTCTGCTGCCGGACCTTACGTTTATTTAACGTACGTAATATACTACTTATATGAATATAAGTAGCTCACACCACAAAGTCATATCAACAGTCTTAGTAGCGTACTCTGAGAATTTATTGTTTGACATATTATGTCACTAACTTTTGTACTAATTAATAAAGCTTAAATTTAATATCATATTTATACTTATTGTTTAACTTGTTGTTTGATTAACTCTCAATGTTTCCTTTCCCACTTTTATAGATTTCTATCAATGTCTCAATCAAATTCAACGGATAATTCTAATTCTCATAATAATAATAATACAATAAATCAAAACTTAGAAAATCATGAACAATTAATTCATTCTAGATTAGGCAGTATTGTACCAGAATGTGATACAGTAAAAACTGCATATGATTTATGCTTTCAAGAATTTTTTCCAAATTTTCTAAAAGGTTATACTTTCGAGAAAGATCCATGTGAAAAAAAATTGAAAATTTATCAAAATTGTTTAAGGGAAGCATTGAAAACTACATTTAATATGGATTTGAATGAATTAGATTCAATAAGAACTGATGCAGAAACAATTAGAAAGATAACAAGTAAAACAATATAATCTATTCTATTTTATATTTTTTTCCTTCGATTAGTGATTAGATTGGTTCGAATTCCAATGTTGTCTGTGTTACAAATCATAGGCAATTTAATGTTTATAAATGTTATAATTCTCTCTTATGATTGTAACCGAACTATTCCTATTGCTTAGTAAGTAGTCTTGGACACCAAAATTATTCGACAAATTCTCAAATCAGAACACGGTTGAACAGGAAGAGAGATTATATTCTAATCAACAAGGTTAGATGGAAGTAAGAAGTAAGTAAGTAAGTAAGTAAGTGCAATAGGGAAAACGTTAGTATATTTATAATTTTTCACATGAGATTTCTAGAGTGTTCTCTAAGTATTGACTAACGCTGATTAGATGAGAATTACCCAATCAGCGTGTATCAAAACAATCGTGCATTGAGCATGCTTTAACTCAGTCTATGTTCCGCTAACAATAAAGCTTCAAGTTTTATATACTTAATGATTAGATGAAGTCATTTTAATGATGAAATTTGTTATAATTTGTGGCCTGTGTGCCCTGTTAATGTATAACGTAAAGAAAATACCGCCAATTAGTGAGCAGTGACTTATCGATCGGATCAATGACGCGTAAACCCGTATGAGCAGTCTACAGTCCTTATTAGTTCTGTTTCCTGCTTAGTCCAGCCAGTTGAGTTCAGAACACAAATCTCAGTCTCTGTAAAATGAATCCTTTATTTCAAGCATATTGGGTTTATATACCAACCAGACAGACCACAACGTACCATAAAATATGAAACATCACCTGTACAAGAATTAGCCAAATGTGGCTGTGAATGAGGGAGATAGTAACTAATAGACAGGGCATAATTCAAGAATGGTAAATTGTATAATAATAGTCCGTAGGTCAAAATAAAGCTTGTGATAAGAGGGACATGAATATGAATAGTTCAGTTACATAAAAATTATACGATAAAAATATACGTATAATATTGTTCTATAAGTGGATCCCAAAAGTTACCATTCATTATTCTTATCGGGATATAACAAAATTTCAAACAAGTTACTTAGTGTTTAATTGTCTATATTATTAGACTCTGTAGTTGTGATAAGATAATTCAAAATGTGTGATCTGACTGATAGAAAGTCTAAAAATATGTCATTATATTGAGTCTATCGAATTCAATGTAAATTTAGTGTGTTTTTGTATAATGAGGAAAGACTTATCAACCTTGAGTATACGGATGTTGTCTTATTGTGTGATGATACACAAGCTATGCAAATCCCACTTACTTGGTTGGGAATTAGTATATTTACATATGTCATGTGCTTCTCGATTTCTAAATCCAGAGTACTATTATATGGTAAGCCAGCAGAAGCCGGTGCATGCGCTCACTCTTCGTGTTGAGTTGTCAGAAGTAGTGTGAAATTTCGTGTATCTGTATAGCAGTGTAAGAAATGTTCTGTTGGTGTATTGGATGAAATCAATCAACGTATAATAAGGACCAGAGCAGATTATGCTTGTCTTTGCCACTTTGGAAATGTTTCTCTGGATGTTAAAAGTTCGGGACTACATCGCGTCAGTGAGAGTAGTTGTGCTTGTGAAACCTAACCTGTCCGAATTGCGTATGTTTGGAGATTTTGTTTAATAATCGTTATCTCCGAGGTATTGTTGAAACACTGTAAACAGTACGTCAGTAAAGTTGAGGTTAGGAAGTGTGTATTTGGGAAGAGTTACGATAACTTAATTGATATCACCATCGTAATACACAAGCTTTGTTACTTTGGACATCTTTTACGAATGTTATGTCTTTCAATTCCACATCGTGCGTTATTTACCGACACTGGGACTAAGCGAAAAAAGCGTAACACTTTTCAATCCATGACAGCGTCGCAGTATGGAAGAGATCTGCATACCTAGTTCAGAAAACGACCATTATATTCTCATTTGTTGTTTGTTATTGCTTTCACAAACCAACAACATAATGTTTGAAAATCGAGGCAAATGAACGACATCTGTTGTTTGGACTCTGAAATCGGTCAGATGAAAATGTTAGCTGCTTCCAAACTTTTATACATGTTCGTGGAAGTGTTGATTTCGATCTTAAGACAAGTAACGTAATCACTTTGTCTAATAATATGCATATTCTGGAATATTGTATTCCGTGACTCGCTCCATTGAAACACTCAATTTTATGAAATGGACTGTCATGATCGAGTCAGTTTATCGACTACGGAAAATAGATAAATATTAGAATAACTAGTACACTCTTCGATAAAATCATCAGAAATAAGTGAGCGACTCTTGTATTTTGGCGCGAAATTGCTTCAACGCGTTTGAAATGTATCAGTATAAAGGGTTAGAGGATACACAAGATGAAGTTGACATTGAAATAAATTGTTAATTAATGGTGCACACGATACTAAGGAGACAATGTGATTATATTCATGAGCATCTGCCGATAGCTTTGATAGGTAATTGAGGTTGAGCCACCGAACTCCCTATTAATAACCGAACACAACCCCTATTGCGCCTATAGTCTTTTATGGACTGCCGGCACCTATTCTGTCATACAAAATCAACATACATACGCAACCAACAAATAGCAAATGTAATCAAAATAACACGAATAAGAGCTCCGACGCTGCCAGAATTACCATATTTACACTGACGAGAATACCTGGTGCATAATTTAAATTTACCGAAAGAGTATCACAGAACGTAACACAAAAGTACCAATGATCGAATGTCCGTAATCAATCCCCCAGTTTTATCATAATTCTTTAGTTATATTATGGTGTGTGATAGTGAAAGTAAACGTGATTGGCCACTGAGTGTGGACAGACAGATATGCAGCTTCCTGACCATGAAAAATGATTTACTTTAATCTTACTGATTTTTGCTCCACATCCATTGTGTGGAATACAGTTTTGTCCAGCTCCATTCTTGGTCATGAACTGTATATCTGTTATGACGTGGTCTACTATGTATATGACACATGGACTAGGTATCCAATCTAACTGTATTATAAACTCAATCACCCATATTAATCTTTCATTCAAGTATTATCGTATTAAACCGCAGAGACAAAAATATTTTAAGCCATCCGTTATATCATATACGATACTGATTAGACACAGAGCACTCTGTCAATTCATCATGTTTATTTACCATATTGAAGACGTAGATGTCGAAAAAACCGCACAAACTGTAATTCTGTTGAGAATATGCTTGTAGTCAGTCAGTCAGCTTCGAGATGATTCCCCAGGCTTTGTACATCAATCGCTCTGATAAAGATTATTAAATAAACTCCAACGGTAAATTCAAAAGGCAACACGAAGCTCCGACTACAGTTTAACATTTTATGGCGTAGATCACCGTCACAAACACACCAAACGATTTCAAGCAGAAGTGCGAATACAGAAGGGAACCAAGGATTGATTTGTTAAGATGTATATAGGACAGCGAATGATTCACCGATTGGTTTTAAGCTAAAGAGAAGGATATGTGCTCAACGTGTCGCCTGAGTCCAAATGTACATGTTTTGTACAAACATGATAGTAATAATATCGATACAGAGACATAGGTAAATTGTTCAGATAACACTATCTGTCAAAAAAGTTAATAAACGGGCTTGATAAAATTAACCGTAAACAAACTTATTAGCAGTGAAGGTGCTTTAATAACCCCCCAACTAGCAAACAAAATTATGTAAAAAAACAACGTTAAACTGGACAGAGTACCTATGATACACAGAAAGCATCGTATTACAGAATAACTTACTGTGACTTGGAATATCATCCCAGCATGCAAAGAACGTACAGTGTAACGCAGTCGAACGTCACGAATAAAAATTCAACCAGAGCAAAATCCACAGCATAATTTAGTTATTTAATAGAAAATACACTATAACATGATAAATTCTATGATTACATTAACGTGCACATGATCGTTATTACATTGGGCTGTACATTAGGTTTACGTGGAAACATTGGGTCTAAACCCACTCGAATATCGTAATATAAAAAATCAAAACTACCCTGTAAGGTTATATGTGTTTATGTACATCGGTGAGGTCAGATAAAACATCGAAAGGGTTTGGTATCATTTTTATACATATTAGGGGTGAAGATATACGAAATGTTTCTAATTGTATGAAAGATAATGTAAGGTTAACGATGCTCGTGTACAAAAAGAAGAGGAATAAAATAAGTTATGTTCAAAACAGTGAAAGAAATTACTAATGCAAATTTGTGATTATATACCATAGCGGTCATTTAACTCTATGACTATATCTCGTCATCGCTGGAGTTTCTTCATCATATTTATCATTGATGCTTAAGATTCACATTTCGGTGATGCTACAGTTTCTGAAGGATTTGCATTTTTCGATTGATCATCACTTTCAATGAAAGCTGGTTCAACTTGGTCGATACTGATTACATCTATTTTCCTACAGTAATTGCTTTATCAGTCTCCTCGAAACCACGTTAAACGGACCGTCATAATTCGGTTACACAGGATACTGTACATTATCTTTTCTAAACAAATAAGTGCTATTAAGCAATTGTTGTAGTATGTATATTTGTCATTGATGTCTAGAAAGAGTTATTTCTAAATTATGTATCATTACCAAGGTTTGATTTGATAATTTCGAATAAATTGAACATTGGGTAGATTAATATAAATAAATAAATAAATAATATATCTGTAATATCCCAATGAGTAGAAAAATTAGATTTTCTGATGTTTCGTGACTTAGTGTAAGTCACTTCTTCAGAGAATGAATAACCAAATTAAAATTAAATGTTCATATACTTCTCTAGAGGTTTTACGTAGTTAGTTACATCAGTCGGAAAACTTTTACGTACAGTAGAGTTCCATAAACTAATTCTGCTGGAAACGCTCTCTTACTCTTCAGTAGTTGATAGGTTATTATTTGTTGTAAAGAGAACAAAATTTTTGAGATATAAAAGTAGAATTTTATTTACAAATGTAAAGTGCATATTTATGTATAGAAATTGTAAGTTATCCAATGTATCCCAATTCATCACTTCAAATAATAAACAAAATTAAGTTTCAATAAGTTAGGCTAGCAACATACGTTAATCACTAGAAGAAAATACAAAAAAAACCGGTAATAATAATAAATTTGATTCACCGTAACATAAAATACATGGAAACAAATGAAACATTAATAATACCAATTATGATTATCATTTCTAATGAACACATGAGTGCTACTATGCAATTGCTGCGGTACAATATGATGTTAAGTCCAGATACCTTATTCTAGCTTCTAGACAGGCCAATTCATTCATTCATCTTGAGTCATATTTCGACCTTTTTAAATATTCGCTTATCAAACTTGACTGTTTTTATGTAAGGTTATGTGTGTACCCTTCTTATCCCATTCATCACATCTCTGTAGCTTGTTTTCATGTGAATATAAATATTGATTAAATTGAGTTGGCTCACAAGCCATCTCCACTGTACCTCATTTTGCTTCAATCTCTTCTCTTCGTTTTATACTTCTGATTGTCTGTTCAAATCAATAACGTGATTCAAGTCGATAACAATATACGAGAATAGTCAGGATGTATATTTCGACAAAAATCATTCATACGATCTATATGAAGTCAAATTTTGGAGTCACTAAAAAATATATATATATACTCATCGTTACCGTAATCAACTCAAAGAAATATCTTGAATTTTATGATGAACCAATTGAAATGTTTCAATAAAACAAAATAATGATAATAAGTCAGCTGAATAATAAAAATGCATAAAAGCGAACCAAATGGCGTTCAATTATAGTAGGAAATTTAGCGAGAAAACAATATTTGAAGAAAATCATTAAACTATACTTGGTTATTGATACGGTTGAAGTAGGTTTGATGTGACGGTTGATACTACAAGAATATGATATTGCTTAACAGTTAATTTGAGAGAATATTAGTTGTATACTTTTTTTCTGATTAGCGTTTCTTTAGTGAGTTAGTTTTCTACGGGATAGGGTTGCTAACCCCATGCCCAACCCTCCTCCTTCATCCGTGCTTGGGACCGGCAGTAGCTCCAGAGGGGATCCAGGCGGAGTAACAGTAGTACGTAAGTAAATTAGTTGTATAAAGGAATTTATATAGAAAGCCAAGAAATTCCTGAATGATTAACGTTTGGTTTTCGTTATCAATGAAGTTATAGTTAAAAAGGGATAATGCAAGACTTCATACAAATACTTTTGGGATTCCTCGGCAGTGCGCATCCACAATAGGACGGAACGCCCATCCAGTGCTTCCAGGCTTTCAATGGTGGTCTAACACTAATCGGTTCAAGATCTCAATCGATAGACAATAATGTAAACTTTAAACTCACATTGTATCATACACTTACAGATTATATAAAGAGAAAACTGTAGAAGGTTCTCATTGTGCAAATTAAAACACGGAAGATAAGTTTGCTTGATAGACGGTAGAAACATAAATTATTGAAGTAAAAACTTAATAGAAACTATCGTTTTTTTATTACTAAGGTGGTTTAACAAAGATTATTGAATAAGTATAAATGGGAAAGCTGCAGAAAACAAAGTTAAACATTTCAGGACTTCAGAAAAATTGCTTTTACAGTCAGTGAAATTTAATTCATTAATTTTGTTTTGTTTTTTTATTGCATGGTGTACAGATTCTGAGACTGTTGAGTTGCATATTTTATATCATGAACAGATATTACCTAGAGAAATACTGAAAATCTACAATCACTAGACAACTGTTTTGTTCTGTGTAGTGCGTATCCACAACTACACCAGGCATTGAACCTAGGATTTTCAGGTTTAGTAATAAACTCTGCTAAACAATAAACTCACCTGCTTTTGTTATTCTCCTTATTATGAAGTATCTTCATCGTCAATATCTGCATTGAATACATTATAAAAGTTTTGTGTTGTTGTATTCGTGAAACCCATAAATGAATTATCATCCAATAATTCACCACCTCTATGTATAATATTATTACGTTTCATCATCATCATCTTCATCAACATCATTAACGACCACATCCACTAAATTATCTAGATCAGTGATGGTACCAGTTACAATACAATCATCATCAATTTGATTATTTATTGTAGCATTATGAATATGTTGAATATTCATAGGATTATCATTAGTAGAATTTGCAATTAATTCAGTAACAACAGAAGTTTGTAAATCATCATCATCATCAACACTATCAGCTTGTTCATCACCGGAATCAGATAGTAAAAGTTCCGCAGCCAATTCATCTTTAAGATTATCAACAGGAATGATAGAAGTAGTAGCAGAAATAACATCATTAACGAGATCGTTAGTTGTTGAAGTGATAGTGGTAGATTTTAGTTTGTTATATACAGTTTCTGAAGTTGATTGATTAGTCTAATAATGAAAAGAGAAGAAAAAGTGGAAAAAGAATTAGAACATATATTATTAGAATGTTATTACTAAATACCTTCGTTAATCAGTTCACTCATTTCTGAATGTACAAAACAGACTGCTGTTATGTTATTATACTGTTAAATATCACGTAACAAGATCGCCAATCAGGATATCAACTTCCACGTCCTTGGCATCGTGCCAAATCACTGAAGTGTCAGCCAGTACGAGCAGCCTAGAATCAACTTTTAGTCCCCATTGATTCTTCACGCTAACCCCTGTCCGTTCGAGTCCAGAACACAATCTCAGCTTCTACTGTATGAATCATGTCTCAAACAGACTGGGTTTATAAACAAGCGAACCATAAAGTAGAAAAATAGCAACTGTACAAGACCAGTCAGTCAGCTATAACGTAGGACCAGGCACATATGTGCATCGGTCCAGGTTGCCATACCTCATTAGCACAGCAAGATGAACAGCGGATTCAGAGGAGTGGTTAGGTCAAAGGTTGCAATAAGGATATAGTATAGGAAGAAAGAATTAGTTCGTAGACAGAAAGAAGGAAGTGATTTTAGTCTCTTAGCTTAAGGGAAGACAGAGAGTGTATATACCGACACCATTGTGATCGATTCTGAGCCATGTCACACACAGTCTCCAACCATTGGTTACGAAAGTCACGCGGACCCCAACCAAGTAGTCTGCATCTACCAACATGGCTCAGACTAGAAGTTAGTGACTTCAAGGACTGATGCCACTTTTTGGTTTGGCCACCCCTAACTTTCATCCAACCATCCCCTACCCCGGTTAGCATTGCACGTCGTGGTAATCGGTGTTCAGGCATACGTAATACGTGGCCCAACCATCTCAGTCGATGAAGATTCATAACCTCATCAACTGATTTACCATCATTCCCTAATACCCTGCGTCTAACCTCGCTATTACTTACCCGGTGATCCCAGCAGATGCCAGCAATATTTCTAAAGCATCTGTGGTCAACATGAGTAGCTTACGATTATCTTCTACTCTTAATGGCCATGTTTCGCAGCCGTAAATTAAAACAGAACGGACGGCCGCGCAGTATACTCGTCCTTTTATTGATAGACGGATATCTCGCCTTCGCCAAAGGTGACGTAAGTTGGCAAAAGGCAAACGAGCTTTTCGAATCTGTGCTGAGACTTCGTCCGATACCAACCCATTAGGGCTGATCACACTTCCAAGATAAGTGAAGTTGTCAACACGTTCGACTACTTCACTCCCTATCCTTAGTTCAGGTGTTGACGCACACCAGTCCTGAAGCAACAACTTGCATTTAGAGGGAGAGAAGCGCATTCCAAACATTCTGGCATTGTTGCTTAGTGCTACCAGAAGACTCTGCATTTTCTCAGCGTCTTCAACAAACAGGACCATGTCATCTGCGTATTCTAAGTCGATAAGTGGACCTCCTGGAAGGAGATCAATACCCGAGAATTCTGTCGACGAGAGTGTTATTTCCATCAATAGGTCTATGATGAAGTTAAACAAAAATGGAGAAAGTGGACAGCCTTGACGGACACCACTTGAGGTTGCAAAAGTAGATGACAGTTCGCCATAAGCCCTGACTCGACTAGTAGTGTTCGAGTAAAGAGCCTTCACAAGGTTTATGTACTTCTGAGGTACGCCTTTCGAAGACAGACACTGCCACAGAATCTCGCGGTCTACCGAGTCAAATGCTGCTTTTAAGTCAAGAGAGACCACCATTGTCGGACGCCGATAGGTATGCCTGTGTTCTAGAACCTGACGAATGGTGAATATGTGGTCGATGCAGCCACGACCAGGTCTGAAGCCAGCTTGGTTCTCTCGAGTTTGCAGTTCACGAGTCTTAGTTAGGTGTTTGATAATTATCGAGGCCAGTATTTTAGATACTATGTTTGTTAAACTAATCCCTCTGTGGTTGTCACAGGATGATTTTGACCCTTTCTTATATATTGGGACGATAAGTGATTGTGACCAGTTAGATGGAATAACGTCTAACTCCCAGATTTTAGCTAAAATATTAGTCAACTTAATCGCTAAAATTGGACCACCATCCTTAAAGACTTCTGGAGTTAATCCATCTGGACCAGCTGCCCTTCCTCGTTTCAGATTAACTATAGCCTTTTGAACTTCAGCAAGAGTCGGGGGACCTACTTCAATGTTCCATTCACACTGTCTGGAAATGGAGGGTAGTTGTAGAGTAGCTGAAGGCCAGCTGAACTGTTCCCTAAAGTGTTCCGCCCATCGTTCTAAACGCCTGGACTTGGAGCAGATGAGTGTATCGTCTTTTTCCGATATAATCTCACTTACACTTGACTTATTAATTCCAGTTTCTTTTATTAGTCTGTAAAGCTGTCTTGTGTTCCCTATAGTCGCCGCCTTTTCCATTTCTTTTGCTTTCGTTACCCACCACTGCTCACGGTCGTTCTTTAGACTTTTTCTTAACCTAGACCTGATTTGTTTTCGCTCTTCATCATGTTCAGAACCTGATGGGACGAGTTTGCGAGAATCCATCAGTGTGACAGACCTTGAAGAAATCCACTGGCTCCTTGTAACTCTGTGGTTTAAGTCACTAATAGATGTCACTGCTGTTTCCACAGCTGATTGTATGCCCTTCCAAGCAACATCTGGGTCAGCCTCGTCTTCACAACTACCTAAGTGTGACCTCAGTTGTTCCTGGAACCTACTTTTGGTTTTCTCGTTACTCAACTCAGTTCTAACGGGTCTTTTTAATGTGGTCTTTTTGCGTCCAGTGAGGCGCAAGCAGATGCGTGCCCGTATTAGGGCATGGTCGGAGTCCAAGCAGGTACTCCAGAATGAGCGACAATCTTCTACCGACCCTCTCCAACGATGACTGATGGCAATATGGTCTATTTGAGTCCATCGTTGGTTTGGTGTAGGGGTCGCCATGTTAGACGATGTCTCTCCTTATGCTTAAAATTTGTGTTTGCTAAAAATAAACGATTGTCTGAGCATAGCTGCAGCAGACGATCACCATTATCTGTTCGCTGTGTCGGAATACTAAAATATCCACCTAAATGCCTTTCTGTTTGGTTTAAACTGCCTATCTGAGCATTAAAATCACCTGCTACGAGTACTATGTCTGAGCGTTTAGCTTTCTGAAGAAGTTCGGACAGCTTTCTGTAAAATTCATCTTTCACATCATCTGAGCTGCAGTCAGTGGGAGCGTAGGCAGAAACGACAAAAAGGCAACGACGTGTGTCCCTATCCTTCCGAGTTCTTACGTAGCCGTTCAGCCGAACAGCACATAGACGACCGTTGACGGGGATCCACTCTAGCAGTGCTTGTTCGGCCCTCATGCTTAGTGCTATGCCTACACCTGCCAGTCCACGAAAACTTGCCATCGGGTCACCAGATACACGAAGGGTGTACCTCGTTGGCTCTCCGTTTTGCCGAGGTGAGGTCAAGTGAATGACCACACTGGAATCCTGTATGCGTGTTTCGGAGACACAGCACACGTCAATGGTAAGAGACTCTAGGGTTTTAGCCAAGGAAGCCTGCTGACCGATTTGACATAGGGTTCGTACATTGAAGGCTCCAATGTGTAGTTTGGAGCGAGGTTTCAGTAGACCTGGGACAGTGTTTTGCGCACTAGAATCGTTGGCTATGGTGACACTTGAGGTGGAAGCCGAGAGAGGAAATTTAAAGTTGAAAGTCTATGTAGGAGGAATAATAGGAGTTGAAGAGGAAGGTTGATTATGAATACAGTGGTCTTGAGTGCTGTTAGAGGTATGAGGGCGGTTTTCACTTCCCGGTTGCCCACACCGTGGAAGGGTTCTTCTGGAGGTACCTAAAAAGGAATTTGGATTAAAGGTGGTCTTAGTGACCTGAGAGCGTGACCGCAGTGCCCAAGGGACAACTGCTTGAGGTCGGTCACCCACGACCTTGTTATGGGTAATTTTTTTGTTAGCTCCGTACTTATTGAGACCTTACCGCCGGAGACGGATATCCGTGGGATAAGGCGAGGTGTGCATTTTTAGGGTCGACCTTTTCTAACTTCACCCCTCCTTGTGGGAAGGCAGCATCGCTGTCATGCTGGTTGTCTGAAGGAAACACCTTACTGCTGTCACACCTCTGTACAGTCAGCAGTACGACTTCGCCTTCGGACCTTGGGTTTGTTGCTTTTAGTCTTACCGCTCTTCAACCGACCTGTCTGACATGGTAGGACCTTGAGGAACGGTTGTTCCAGCCAGTATAGCTCGGTTGCTTCATCACGATAGGCAAGACCGACCACCACGTCAAGGTAGCAACAACGGTCGGGACTGTACAAGACCAAGCCAAATGTGGTTGAGTGTAAGAGACAGTAACCAATACATTTAGAATAACTTGAGAAGAGTAATTCCTATAGCAGTAGTCAATATATAATTGGAAGCTTATTATAAAAGGAATATATATATATATATATCAGTTACTTAATAGTTATCCAATAAGAATATATGTATAATATCAGTCTATAAATAGATTCTCAGTCAGTCAGTCAGCTACAATGTAGGACCGGGTACATACGTTCATCGGTCCAAGTTGCCATACCTCGTTAACACAATAAGATAAACACCAAATTCATAGGAGTGGTTAACTCAGTGGTGGTAATATATGAAAGAAAGATTGCAGATAAGGACATTGTACAGGAAGAAAGAATTAGTTCGTAGAAAGAAAGATATGAAGCAATTTCAATCTCATAGTTTAAAGGAAGACAGAGAGTGTACACACCGACGCCATTGTGATCGATTCTGAGCAATGTCAAACACAGTCTCCAACCATTGGTTACAATAGTCATACGGACCCCAATCAAGTAGTCTGCATCTACCAACATGGCTCAGATTAGAAGTTAGTGACTTCAAGCACTGATGCCATGTTTTGGCTTGGCCGCTCCTAATTCTCTTCCAACCACCCCTTACACCAGTCAATTTTGCACGTCGTGATAATCGGTGTTCAGGCATACGTAATACGTGGCCCAACCATCTCAGTCGATGAAGATTCACAACCTCATCAACCGATTTACCATCATTCCCTAATACTCTGCATCTAACCTCAGTATTACCTACCCGGTGATCCCAGCAGATGCCAGCAATATATCTTAGGCATCTGTGGTCAAATACTAGTAGCTTACGAGTATCTTCTACTCTTAATGACCACGTTTCACAGCCCTAACAGTCTCTAGCAGTACTCAGAACCACTATAAATAGATTCTAGCAGTTACCATTGATTTATTCCTTGTTAGAATATGACAAGTGTATTAAATAACTGGCAATTTACAAGGAAACAATTCTGAATCTGTTTGTATTGTATTATCTGATTGAATTTTCCAAAACAAGCCATTAAATTTTCACGTCTAATAACATACGGAGGAGTTTAATTTATTTTAATTAAGATAGACAATCATTGTTCATTCTATTTGCAATGATATAATAACTTCTCTTCATACCCACCTAATTGTAATTCAACTATCAATTACGAACATAATATAAAGGATCGACTAATTGAGTTCAATAAGTTACTTTACATTGTTCCAAAAATTACATTAAGTCCTACTTAAACCCGGTGGTGCACCGGGTGTGGTGTGAGCTACTTATATTGATATAAGTAGTATATAACGTGCGTTAAAAGAACGTAATGTCCGGCAGCAGAAGATGGCGAAGATCAAGAAAGGAAGAGCAAGAGCACAATGGAATTGTAAGAAAACGCATGTACATTGGAATGGGAGACAATGGATTAGTGTTTGCAACGGGAACAGTACAGTTTGATATGATGGAATGATATTTCGCAAATTGACGATTGACTATATGGTATTCAGATTTTATTGAGATAGTCTGTAATTTTTGTGATGAATACAATCGATTGTCCCCACCCGTGTTCTTGTTCACTACACGGGGAACACAATAGTTGAATCGATGTACAATTATATTGCTGGTTGGTAGATCTAAACCTATATAATTTACATAACAAATAAGCAGAAATAAATGATGGCTAGTAGTGGAATCTAGAACACGGGTTTCGTCCTATTTTTAGGACTCGCCAGACGGATTTACCTGCATTTGAAAGTTGATGTCCTCTCCGAGATTCGAACCCAGTACCACTTGGTTCAAACGCCATCGCGTTATTAAACTAGCTACTGAGTCTAGAGATTCACTAGTTTGTGCAATGGTATAAAGTTTAATTCATATTTGTACAGGTTGTTTGAATCTTATCATTGATGTTTAGGACTGTAACTGATCAGTCTCTTATTGGTATATGTGCATTCTGTGACATAACAAATTGTTTAATTAGCTTCATAGCATATTTCATTCCTAGTTCTAAGTATAAAATCGGTTAACTTTTTATTCTTGTTTAGTATCAAATGATTTGCAATCATACAAGATAAGGTTTTGTAACAGACCTATAATAGTACCAATGCAGCTATTGTAAACTTCAATAGATTTATAAAACACGCAAAAATTAAATGTAATTTTCACAGCTTTTGATTTAGGTTGTAATCATTTATCCATATGTATCAAAAATACAGTCAGAAAAACATATTTCTTACACATAATAGAAAATTTTCCGAAACTTACTATTAAAGCATTATTATCAGTAGTTTGATTTTGTGCAGATGATTGATTATAATCTTTTACTTTGCCATCACCAACAACAGTGTGCTCATCATTATCACTAGGATGATCATTACTTCCAAGTCTTTCCCTTCCTCCACCTCCTTCGTGACGATGACGACGACGGTCAGCGCCGCCACCACCACCATTACCGCGATGACTGCTACTACTACTGTTGTCGTCACTATCACTTGAAGAACCAATACTGCTACTACTTATTTCACCGAATACATCACGATGATCTATTGCATATGCTCGTCCACCTGGAATGATGATGAATTTGTTTAACGAAATTAAAGATACATTATTATACGCACTGAAGTGTCATTTAAAAAAAGACTTATAGATTAGCAAGAATTTGTGAATTCCTGTTGACGAAATTCAAGGCTAGTTTATCAGTTTTTGTTGTTCTAGAAGACACGCGTCGGATGAAGGCTTTTGATTGTAGGTGTCTTCGAGGCATTTTTTATGTTCCGTGGGATGACTGGGTGAACAATCTTAACGTTGAGTATAGGGGGCTAATCGATTGATGAGGTAGCGAATCTTCACCGAAAAGTCATGCTTGCTAGTGCAGGAGAAGGTTAGAGGATATCTAGAAGTGTATCTTCGAAACGCGCACACAGGATCCGAGTAAAGTCATTCATTTGACCTCACTTTATCAATATAAAAAACAGGTGCGATTTACTCTTCGTGTATTTGAAGTCCCACTACTACTTCCCGCGACCTCGCACGTGTAGGTATAGCACTAAATTAAAAAACAGAACAGACTAACCTTGGATGAATTCTAAAGGATAGTCGCTTTCAAGGTGTCCGAATGAAGTGAACGACAAAAGCTCTAGAGAATGGGGACACAAACTGTTAATTCTTCATTGTCTCCGCCCTTGTTCCTACTGTTTCAGGTTCATATGAAGTAACAGGATAATTTCATCGGTACTTTTCAACCCTCCTAACAAAAGCTAAACGCTCAGATGCAGCAATAGTGGGTGACTTTAATCCTCAAGTCGGTAGTTTAAACTAAATTAAAAGGCATTAAAGTGGGTCCTACGGCGTTAAGTCAGCCAACACCAAACTCAGGATCTTCAAAACAAATGTAAATACAGTTCTACTGTATGGAGCTGAAACTTGGAGAACATAAAAAGCATATAGTTCCTGTGAGTGGGACATTTGTAAAGAGAGAAGGATGTCCCACTGTTCGGCCCCCTATTGTCTGACTGTTTTCATGGCCAATCTGGAAAATACGGTATAGTTTTGGTGAGTAAAACTTTTGTAAAGAGAGAAGTAACATTCAATGAGATCATTTTTCTACCATTTACATTGGTAATTCTAATTGAGCCGACAAAGTCAAATGAATAAAGAGAGTTGTATCTATTGATATAAATAACTCTCCGTATCATTTGATTGATAAATGGTTAACTGAGATTTTACAACCCGTCAGAAACCATGGTACTTCGACCAATAATTGAGAGATTTCATTTATACAAGAGATACATGGATGTTATTTTAATTATTTGTAAAGCAGATATGGACCTCAATGAGATTTTGAATAGTTTCAATAATTATCACCACTCAATTCAATTCACGTTGGAAGCAGAAGCCAACGATGAATTTCATTTTCTTGATGTTCAATCGAAACGAAGGTCAGATGGTCCTTTACAGAGATCCATATACAGAAAATCGATCTGGAATGGGAAGCATACGAATTTCCATAGTTCACTCTTTACCTTAACGATTAGGCGAATATATTCTACTGACACAATAGATGACGAACTACTTCAACAGACACTTATCAGAAATGTTTATCCACCTAGATTCGTCGACAGGAACTTAGCCCATAGACAGCATCTTGAAAAACACCAACAGTTCAAAAGAAAACTCTTTATGAATATCGAATTTAAAGGAGATACGGCTGCTAAAATCTTGAATAAACAGATTTCATAATCCCTGAACAAAACATTCTATTCAGCTAAGCTCCACATTATTTGCTCAAGTTGGTCTACCATTCACGGATGTGTTAAAGATAAACTTCTGCCACATTAATGTGCATCTATAAATTTACTTGCTCCTGTGAGGTAGGTTACATTGGCCGCAAAAACCGATCATTTTCTAAACGCATCTCAGAACATTATCCGGTGTGGCTTTTGAAAGTGGATAACAAAACAGTTATCAGTTCAACCTAACTAATTGTACTTCACTTACCAGTTTAGAATCTCTTATCAATTTTAGTTAGACAAACTTTATAGTCACAACTGAATGCTTGTCCATTTTTTGATAAATGTAAATAGTTTTCATTATAAACTAAATAATTGAAAGTGTAAATATGAAACTCTATAATCATGTACAGACTATATATATATTGTTGTGTGAATAAGAGACAGTAGAGGTGATTGAAATTTGATAGTTAGTCTATCCTTTAAACTGAAGTAGGAGATAAATAGAGATTTTAACCTCCCGTCGCTAATATTAAAGGATTACCAGAGATGATTTGTTGAAAGGCATCAAGGTTGTAGTATAAGTCAATGTAAATGTGGTTGTAGGATTAAGACCAGAAAGAATGAATGAATTGATTATTCACCGAGTCACAGGTTAATGTAAGCACCAAAACTATCTAAATCGTTTGTTTAGTTAAGTTTGTATCCTTAAATGCCCTGGTACGATCGAGAGTAGGAGGAGTCCACTCTCCATCTCCAAATGCTCTTACATGGACACGCGTATACAGCCACTGACACAGAAGTTCTACTTACTGCCTTCTCCCAATGGGGGTGTTGTTTACGAAATTGAGGATACAAAGTGAATGTCCAGTGATTTACCCGGGTTGGTGAACACAGGATCCAACTAGGGGAGTTGAAAAACCACAGTTCTAAACCAATGGTACACACGAGCTCCAAGATCCTAAGGAAACAAATGGGATATGAAACAATCGGTGGTCACTGACTACCATGGGACTGCATCTCCTAAAGTTTCTCTACTGCCTTGTGGATCAAACCTGTAGATCAAAAACTCAGAAAGTGCCCCCCCATAAGGAGACCATTTACTTCGGTTTGAACGCCTGAACAGTATCCTAGCCCTGACACAAATTGGATCATTTGTGTGGCGCATATCTATTTGGTTCCTCCTCCTACCAATGTTCGTGTTTAAATAAATAAATCGTTTGTATTCAAATAAATACCATCATTTGATAACGAGACTACCTATACAGTTCCTTATTATGCTTAATTTATGCTTACAAAAACGAATCAGAGACTTTGTTTTGAACCTTAAAACATATAACAGCCTTATTAAAATTTATTAAAAAAAAAGGAATTATATTTAAAAAAATTTACTATGTTCAGTATATGACTGACAGCAGAGTCTAGTCTTTCGTTCTCTTTTAGACTTAACAACACCTGCTTATATCCTAATGTTGATGTTAACATTGAAACTCAAATCTGAGTCCTTATCGCTTCAAACTCCAAAACTGTATTATCTACAAAGTGACTGAACTCCGATTAGCTCTTATTAACTTAGTCTTTCAACACACATGAAATACTAAACATACCGTCTTCATCTTCTTCCTCTTCTAATTCATCATCAGCTGTACGTTGTTGATTGCCTAATTGAACATTATTACAACTATCGGTTTCATTATTAGATAGACTTGATTTATTGTTATTTCCATTCGATCGTATTACAGGCGCAGGTGGATCAGTCCATATAACTTCCCATCTAGAAAAGATATATAAATCTGAAGTGAAAACAAAGTTTATATGTGTACAACATAAAGTCTGATATATTAATTGTATTTCTAGAATGGCGGAGTGGTATATATATACTTGAATCTTATTAATCGATTCGACTCTGAATTTGCCTCTGTATCCGTTTTCTCGTGCGTATTGGCTTTTCTGCTCCAAGTCGCTTGATGTGTTTGCAGGTTTGTTAACTGCGCTAGACAATGATAAACCGTAGTCGGCGCTTCATGTTGCCATCTGAATTCATACAGCATTCGTATTTATTTAATAACGGTTATCACGGTAATTGATATACGAAGCCTAAGGAATTACCTGTATGCCAAGCCACTGCAAGTTATCTTAACTTAAGCAAATCTATCTACGTTACATCTTTAACTGAACTGTATCTCTTATCGGACTATTTCTGTTTGTTAATTTGTTGACTGCAAATCCCTCTCTCCTTTATTTCTTGATTTATGTGATGCATTTTTTTGTCGCAGTATTGTACCAGAAATTATGTGTATTAAATAAAAATGGAAAATGTGTTGCTGTTTGAAAGGTGGACGCTATTTAGTAGCACACATAGACCTATGACATTACAAATGATCGAATCCAATATCTTTAGGTGGATAAAAAGTTTAACTATTTAAATTGTTGTGAAGGAAAGCTTTAATGTGTTTCATCACAGAGACTGGAGCAATGACGTTTATAATAGGTGCTTTGTTTATAGCTTCATAGTCTTTCTTCTTCTTACAGTTGCTTAAATAAGATTTATTTATGATGAAAATCAGTATTACTAAACGAAAATTCAATTATTTGCAATGATCATAGAAGACAGATTATTATCATCATTGGTAGTAGTATATATTTGAATTATTCACTGTTAATCATAATTCCTCTCTGTTCTGTAAAAGTTGTAACCAAATAGTTACGCTATAAAAATCCACATATGATGACTACATGTGAACAAAAACTGGTTGAAATCCTTTTCTGAATTACAACAACAGAATACTTCAAATCTATACTGTAAACATCATATACGTTGGACGCATTCATCACTATCTGCACTCAGTAGCTCAGTGGTTAACAAAGCGTTAGGCGTCTAAAGGAAAAGACATCAGGATGTAGTATCAATGTGACAATTATTTATTTATTTATTTGAACATACAAATATTGGTACAAAGAGGCACCGAATATATATGCGCCACGTGATTTATGTGTGGGCTGTGATACTGCACCGGCTGCCAGACAGAAGCAGGTGGTTTCCTTAGGGGCCACACCCGGAACCCTCGACCTAAAGGTCTAATCCATAATGCCGTGGAGCAACGTCAGGAGATGCAGTCTCATGGCAGTCAATGACCAATAATGGGTTCGTACGCCATTTTTTCCCTCAGGATATGAATAGGAACATTGAGACCCAAGTACATTCAGCCGATAAGTCGCAAGTAGGATGAAACACACGTCCTATATTCCACTGTCAGCCATAGTCAATTTATTCTATATAGTGAATATAAGTAGAACTTCATTTAGCCCTATTGAGATTAGTATCATATACACTGATAGGTTACAAGAAAAAGAAAAGAAAAATAGAACAGAATAGAATATATAGAAGGTAAACATCTTACTTTACATTAACAGCTTGTAAATCAGCTCTCAGTAGTTGTTTGACTTCTTTCTCAATTTTAGGCATATCAACAAAACGTTTTCTACGCGTTTTACGAAATCGACGATGTAAGACATTTTTTAATGGTGGTGTTATCCCATGAAGAAATTGAAATTCTCGATTTTCATGACTAATAAGTAAAATATGAGATGAAATGGAGTATATTGCGGTGGAATTAGTAAAATAAGGAGACCGGAGTGGGGAAATGGAGAGAAATATATTTGAGCATTAAAAATATCTAAAGGATAACGATTACAATTAACAGGTCGTATTATACATATCAAGAACTACTCAAATGTTAGAATAACAGTCAATCATAATCAACATAAGGCCTGGAATGAATTTGCGCAAGGTATTATACCTTACACCAATACAATGAGAAGTAGAATTAACAAGACGACAAGAAAACATTAGCTATGAACAACAAATAATGTAGAACTTGGAACGAATATGCGTTAGCCTAATTTGTCATATCACATTAACACGACAAGATAAATTCACAAAATGAACAACAAATGAGTCAAAATAGTAGTAGTAATAATAATGAAAAAGACTTAACATTGAGAATATGGTCCGAAGAAACAAAGTGGAAAGATATGCGTGAAGGAATACTGGGACTCAAAATTTAAAGGAAGATAAATAGTGAAGGCATCTGCATTATTTTGATCGATTTTAGGAACTCCACTCGATGTCCCTAATCAGTGATCGCTGTTATCACGTGTACACTAACCACATATTCCGAAACCAGAACCCTGACTCAGAATAACAGTCGATGACTTCATAGACAATCTATGACCTGCTAATAGTGACTTCCCCCGTACCTCAAAATGTTTTATTTATTTATTTTAACACATAGATATTGGTACAAGGAAGCACCAAATATATATGTGCCACACAAATCTCATTTGATATGTGTGAGGGCTGTGATACTGATCGGGTGCCCAAATCGAAGCAGGTGGTTTTCTTAGGGGGCTACACCCGGAGCCTTCGACCTGAAGGTCTGATCCACAAGGCAGTGGAGCAACGTAAGGAGATGCAGTCCCATGGTAGCCAATGTCCAGCGATTGGTTCATACTCCATTTGTTCCTTCAGAATCCTGGAGCCCATATGCACTATTGGTTTGGAATTGTGGTTTTCCAACTTCCCTAGGTGGACTCTCCATGTCCACCAACCCGGTTAAAGAGCCCGACATTCGCTTTTCGTCCTCTCAGTTCCGTAAACAACATTGGTGCCACGAGAAGGCAGTGAGTAGGACTTCCTTGGCAGAGGCTATATACGCGTGGCCATGTGAGAGTATTTCGAGAGGGAGAGCGGACTCTCCCCACTCTCGGCCGTATCAGGGCATTTGGAATGAATAACATCTTCCTAAAAAACAAACGCTAAACGTAGTGAAAATATATATTGACCTCATTAAAATAAATAACACTGACTCTTAGTAATCTGAAATTTCCAGTCAGTCAGTCAGTCAGTAACAACGTAGAACTTCGTACGTACGTACATCAGTTCGAGTTGCCACACCACGTTATCACAGAGATGCAGTTGTACATTCAAATCCTGTAGTGGTAGAGGTAATAAGAGTATAAGCAGTAATCGGGAAGATTAGGGTTTGGAGATGTTATTTAAAGAGTATAATACAGTGAAATAAATTTGGAAAGAGGGAAAAAGGGACATGAAGAATTCAGTATATTAGAATTTGGGAGAACACAGAGAGTGGATGCACCTGCGCCATTGCAAACGATTTTGAGCCATGTCATTCAGGGTCTCTAACCATCGGTTGCTATCATCTCGCGGTCCCCAACCAGGTAGTCTACACCTACCAACATGACTCAGTTCACTTGTCAGTGACTTCATGGACTTGTGCCATGTTTTGGTTTGGCCGCCCCTAGCTTTCTTCCAACCTACTCCTATACCACTGAACATAGCACGTCGAGGCAGTCGGTCGTTGGGCATACGTAACACGTGTCCCAGCCATCTCAACTGATGAAGTTTCACTACTTCATCAATTGATTTGCCATCCTTACCTAGTACCCGTTTCCTAACAACTGTGTTACTTACTCGATGGTCCCATGATATACGAGTAATGTTTCGAAGACACGTTTGATCAAATACTAGTAGCCTACGGATATCCTCTACTCTTACCGGCCATGTTTCACTGCCATAAAGTAGGACGGAACGAACTGCTGCGCAGTAAACACGTCCTTTGGTTGATAGACGGATATCTCGCCTATGCCATAAATGACGCAAGTTGGCAAAAGCTAGTCGAGCCTTCTGTATCCGTGCTGAGATTTCGTCACACACCAGACCACAAGGGCTGATGAGACTTCCAAGATAAGTGAAGCGGTCGACATACTCAACTACTTCACTCCCTATCACTAGTTCGGGTGTTGATGTAACCCAATCCTGAAGCAACATTTTGCATTTCGAGGGAGAGAATCGCATCCCGAACATGCTTGCATTGTTGCTTAGAGTGGTCAGAAGACTCTGCATTTTGTCAGCGTCTTCACCAAATAAAACTATGTCATCTGCATATTCTAAGTCAACAAGTGAACCTCCTGGTAGAAGTTCAACCCCTGTAAATTTAGATGAGGAGAGTGTTATCTCTAAAAGTACGTCAATGACAAAGTTGAACAAGAATGGGGAGAGTGGACAGCCCTGACGAACACCACTTGAGGTGATCAATTCTGATGACAGTTCGCCATAAGCTCTCACTCTACCAGTTGTGTTCGAGTAGAGAGCCTTTATAAGGTTAATGTACTTCTTTGGTACTCCATCCAGTGACAAACACTGCCATAGAACCTCACGATCAACAGAGTCGAATGCCGCCTTAAGGTCGAGAAATACTACCGTTGTGGGGCGTCTGAATGTGTGTCTGTGTTCTAGAACCTGACGTAGTGTGAATATCTGATCTATACAACCACATCCAGGTCGAAAACCAGCCTGATTTTCTCTAGTCTGCTCTTCACGAGCTTTGATTAGGCGTCGAAGTACTATTGAAGCTAATATTTTAGACACTATATTAGTCAAACTGATTCCTCTGTGATTGTCACAAGAGGACTTTTGTCCTTTCTTATAGACTGGCACAATCAGTGACTGAGACCAGTCAGATGGGATTACGTCCAGTTCCCAAATTCTACCTAAGACCTCGGTTAATCTCATTGCTAATACTGGACCACCATCCTTAAAAATCTCAGGAGTAAACCTGTCAGGGCCTGCTGCTCTCCCTCGTTTCAGATTTCCTATGGCTTTTTCAACTTCGTAAAAAGTCGGAGGACCTACATTAACTTGCCATTCAGGTTGACTAGAGATCGTGGGAAACCGAAGTGTGGCTGAAGGCCAGTTGAACTGATCCCTAAAGTGTTCTGCCCATCGATCCAATCTCCTTGATTGGGAATGAATAATATGTCTATCTTTCTCTGAGATTGTTTCGCTAACGGTCGGGTTCCTGATTCCGGTTTCTTTAACGAGTCTGAACAATTGTCTGCTATTTCCTATTGCCGCTGCCTTTTCCATCTCTCTTGCTTTCGCCACCCACCACTGTTCGCGATCATTGCGTAGGCTTCTGGTCAGCTTGCGCTTAAGCTGACTCCGCTCTTCATTATGTTCAGATCCAGGCGGAATGAGTTTCCGAGCATCTATCAGTGAGATAGATGCTGTTGAGATCCTGTGTTGCTCCCTAACCTTCTGATTTACCTTACTAGCAGATATCACTGCTGTTTCCACAGCTTTTCGGATATCATTCCATGCTGCATCGGGGTGGGCATCACATACATGGCTGCCTAACTGTTTTCCTAGTTGTTCCTGAAATATACTCTTAGCTTGATTATCATTAAGTAGGGCCCTAAGAGGTTTTCTTGCAGCGTCTTTCCTACGTCCAGTAAGACGCAAGCAAATACGCGCTCGCACTAGAGCATGATCTGAATCTAGGCATGTGCTCCAGAATGAGCGACAGTCTTCTATCGAGCCCCTCCATCGGTGGCTGATATTGATGTGATCTATTTGGGCCCAACGTTGGGACGAATTAGGGGTCGCCATGTTAAAAGATGTTTTTCCTTATGCTTAAAGTTATTATTTGCAAGGAACAGGCGGTTATCTGAGCATAGCTGCAACAGACGGTCGCCATTATCTGTTCTTTGAGCCACGACACCATAAGATCCACCTAGGTGTCTTTCCCTATCGCTTAGTTTACCTACTTGAGCATTAAAGTCACCGGCCACTATTACTACATCCGAGCGCTTAGCTTTTCGGAGAAGGTCCGAAAGCTTTCTGTAAAACTCATCTTTTACATCATCTGAGCTGCAGTCAGTGGGAGAATAGGTAGAGACGACGAAGAGGCAACGACGAGTGTCCCTATCTTTCCGGATTCTTACTGTTCCATTCAGTCGGACAGCGCACAAACGACTGTCTACTGGGATCCACTCTAAGAGAGCTAGTTCTGCCCTAGGACTCAATGCTATACCTACGCCGGCGAGGCCACGGGAAGCAGAATCAGGGCTTCCAGATACACGAAGCGTAAATCGAGTCGGTCCTTTTTTGGCATGGTGAGGTCAAATGAATGACGCTACTTGGAGCCTGTATGCGCGTTTCGGAGACGCAGCACACATCGATGGCGCGAGATTCTAAAGTTTTAGCTAAGGAAGCCTGCTGTCCTATTTGGCAAAGTGTTCGTACGTTAAAAGCTCCTAAGTGTAGTTTAGAGCGTGGTTTCAGGAGACCAGGAATGGCGTTCCACGTACTCGAATCGTTTGCCCTAGCGGTGCGAGGTGATAAATAGACGTGGGGAGGGTTAGTCGGGGAGATAAGAGAGGTATTAGAAGGTGTAGGAAAGATTTGAATGTAACCACCTTGGTCTCTTGTGCTGTTACGGGTATGAGGGCTGATATCACTTCCCGGCTGCCCACACCGTGGAAGGGTATTTCTTGAGGAACCTGAAAAGGAAATTGGATTAGTGTTGGTCTTGACGACCTGGGAGCGTGACCGCAGAGCCCAAGGGACAACTGCTTGAGGCCGGTCGCGCACGGCCTTTTGTGGAAGGTTTTTGACGTGTTAGCTCCGTTCTTCAAAGGGCCTTACCGCCGGAGACGGAAATCCGTGAGGTAAGGTGAGGTGTGACATTTTTAGGGTCGACCTTTTCTAACCCCACCCCTCCTTGTGGGAAGGCAGCATCGCTGTCATGCTGGATGTCCGAGGGAAACACCTTACTGCTGTCACACCCCTCTACAGTCAGCAGTACGACTTCGCCCTCAGACCTTGAGTTGCTGCTTTTAGTCTTACCGTTCACCAATCGACCTGCCTGGCATGGTAGAACCTGCAGGAACATATGTTCCAGCCAATATAGCTCGGTTGGGTCATCACGATAGGCAAGCCCGACCACCGCGTCAAGGTAGCAGCTTCGATCGGAAATTTCCAACTCATACTTAACAACGTAAGTCCATTAGGGAATTTTATGAAAATTACTTTAAAAAAGGAAAAAACACTGAATATTTATTCAGACAAAAAATTCTTTATGAAAAGAAAATTAACTCCAATGAAGTAACCGTCAATAGGGTAGGTGTACGACAACCTAAACAGAAGTAAGGATTTAAATTTATTTTCAATACAGATTAGTATAATTTGATTCATTAATAAGACACCCATAATATGTTCAGGCATTAAAATGTTTACCTAATATCAAATGTTTTATTGCGTGAACCAGGACGATTGTCTAAATATGCAGCAGTCCCACGTAGTGGACCAGTTTCATCACCTTGAGTACAAATCATCATTTGACAGATATTAGCTGTTTTGTAGAAATTCTTTTTATCTGTAGTCTTCAAGGATTCTATTATGCATGGGAGATCCATAATCTGACCTTGGTAAACTTGACCATTATACCGAACAATTGTATGTCGCATATCAGGTTTGAATTCTACGGTAAAATTTTCCTGAGAAAAATTTTAAAAATATATTTACTTGTGATTTACTGAGAGAAATAACAAAGGAGATCAAACTTGCTGAGTAAATAGTAACAATGAAAAACGCGATACAAAATTGCACTGATCCGATTTATTCAACTGCAATCAGTCGGTCAGTTATAAGCTACGTACAAACCCGGATTTATGTACACCAGGTCAAGTTGCTACATTAAATTAGCGCGAGATGAAATTATCAACACAAATCCTAGGGTAGCATAAGTAGTAACATTATCAATGGCAGTAAATTAAACAAAGACGATGCGATTTGAGAAATGATAAAATATCATAGTGAAGGAGTATACGATAATTTCGAAGCTCAGTATCTAAAGGAAATTAAAGATTGGATGTATTCGTAACAATGCAACTGGTCCTGACCTATGTCACCAAATGTCCCAAACAATTAGTAACGATAATTGCGGGGACTCTGATTCGAAAATATGCACTCATCCACACGGTTGTATCTATCAGTCAATAATTATACGGGTTAGTCCCGCGCAGCAGTTTGTTGCTGCTTAACTTTCCTCCGACATTTCCGCACAACTTCGTCAACTGATTTGCCATACTCTGCATCTAACCTCATTATTCCTTACCCGGCAGTCCCAGAATAAACGAGCAATGCTTTAAAACGCATCTATGACCAAATACTAGTAACCAAGGTATATTTCCTCTTTTTTTCTGGAAGTCACATTTCGAATTCCTAACGTATAACGGAGCAAACTACTGAGCAGTATACTCGTCCTTTGCTCGAAAGGTCATATCACCTACTAAACTTCACACTAGGGCGATGAGAGCGAATAAAAATAATGAAAAGGATTGAAACCTATTGAGATTAATATTATCAAAAAAGAATACGTACGAAAAGGTTAGCGAATTTATAAAGTAACGTGGTGTTAAATAGTAAGAAGTAAATAAGGGATATTTGAGTTACCATGAATCATCATTTGACCTATCACCTTTGTGTAGAAAAATACTGTAAACAACGATAGTGCTTAATTGGTGGATTCCCTACACTCCCAAACTTTATAATACCAAATTTTCGATGAAACGCAAATCAAAAGGTTCAATGTATTATCAATATTCATCAATTCTCATCCAATTAAATTCTTGCTTCTATTTAAAGGGAAGGGTTTGAATAACCCAAGAAATCTTTGTTTCCTCCGAATCTCTTTAGCAATTATATATATATATATATATATATATATATATATATATATATATATATAGAGAGAGAGAGAGAGAGAGGGAGGGGGAGAAAATAAAGATTAGTGGCAATGAACGATTGTAATTGTGTAGACACTGTAGTCACGATATCTTTTATGGTCGAATAAAACTACCAGAATAAATGACAACAGTAAACGTCTTACAACAAGCTCAGCTAACTTCAGTACAAACCTTAGATTTTCCGCATATAATAATCGAAAATCCACCCCCAAGATGGGTTTTATAATCAGTATACTGTAGATATCATCTTATTGTTATTTATTTATTTATTTATTTAAACACATAAACATTGATACGAGGAGGCACCAAATCCATATACGCCACATAAATCATTCGATTTGTGTGAGGGTTGGGATACTGCCCAGGTGCCCAGACCGTGTGATAACAATCAATACTTTCATCACAGAGATGACCGCCGTTATTCATTAAAATAGTAGCAACGCACAAAAGTGCACCCATGTTTTGTAAGTAAAGTGCCCATATGAATAAAAAGAAATATATACGTTAACAGAGGAAACGAACGGCTCAGTTTAGTTAACGCTTTTGTTGATACAGGTTTGCAAACTTGTCAGTTGACTTGTTCTTCAACTGTTTATTGCTCAATAGTGTTTACTCAGTAGTTTATGTGTTGTAAATGTTCTTAAGATAACTAAATATAAGCATTATATATCCTTCACCCTCAACAGTTATGCCCTACTACCGTAGGTTAACAAGGAACAGAATGGTAAGCAGTACACTAGACTTATGTAATAGCTCTGAGGAACTTCCGTTTTTTTTCAGTCAGTCAGTCAGTCAGTAACAACGTAGAACTTCGTACGTACGTACATCAGTTCGAGTTGCCACACCACATTAGCACAGAGATGCAGTTGTCGATTCAAATCCTGTAGTGGTAGAGGTAATAAGAGTATAAGCAGTAATCGGGAAGATTAGGGTTTGGAGATGTTATTTAAAGAGTATAATACAGTGAAATAAATTTGGAAAGAGGGAAAAAGGGACATGAAGAATTCAGTATATTAGAATTTGGGAGAACACAGAGAGTGGATGCACCTGCGCCATTGCAAACGATTTTGAGCCATGTCATTCAGGGTCTCTAACCATCGGTTGCTATCATCTCGCGGTCCCCAACCAGGTAGTATACACCTACCAACATGACTCAGTTCACTTGTCAGTGACTTCATGGACTTGTGCCATGTTTTGGTTTGGCCGCCCCTAGCTTTCTTCCAATCTACTCCTATACGACTGAACATAGCACGTCGAGGCAGTTTTTTTTTTACCGAAAATGGAAATAGTAACGTATCACTAGTTTCAAAAATTGCTCATGTTATTCAGATATAACTATCGGATGGGTGCTACCTTTCCAAGTTTTACGTAAAGCAACAAAGCAATGGTAAATACTGTATTAAGATTCCACAGAATATTTGCCTATTCCTGAACTATGATCAGTCAAAATATCTGTAGGGTTACAAGGCTTAGTTTGACTAAAAGCAAATCAATTGATGGAGTAGTGAAACCTCATCATTTGAAATGGCTGGGACATGTGATAATTATGCTGAAACATCGACTGCCTCGACGTGCTATGCTCAGTGGTATGGGAGTAGGTTGGAAGAAAGATAGAGGCGGCCAAACCAAAACATGGCACAAGTCCATGAAGTCACTGACAAGTGAACTGAGTCATGTTGGTAGGTGTAGACTACCTGGTTGGGGACCGCGAGATGATAGCAACCGATGGTTAGAGACCCTGAATGACATGGCTCAAAATCGTTTACAATGGTGCAGGTGCATCCACAATTTGTGTTCTCCTAAATTCTAATATACTGAATTCTTCATGTCCTTTAATTTCTTTCCAAGTTTATTTCACTGGATTATACTCCCTGAATAACATCTACCAACCTTAATATTTCCGATTAGTGCTTATAATCTTACTAGTTCTACCACTATAGGATTTGAATGTACAACTGCATCTCTGTGATAACGTGGTATGGCAACTCGAACTGATGTACGAACGTATGAAGATCCACGTTGTTACTGACGGACTGACTGAAATGAGGATTATAAACCAGCTTGAGGATTTAGGACTAATATTTACAATTGATGGTTAGGGTTAAGAATCAGATATAGATTTTCCATCACCAACTGACATCAGCTATAATGCCAAAACTCTTTTTAGCCAAATGGATGAGTGAATTTTGCGCCAAAACTCAAGATCCGTTATCTTAGATCTGATTGGTTCGTCCATAAATTATAGTCTCGCCGAGAAAAGTTTTTCATTGAAAATACAGACAAAGTGGTAACCAAATATTTCGGATGAGTTGACGGTAAAATTTCAGAGTTCGGTTCCATAAATGGATTGTACAGTGGACCGTCCGATGACCACTTCCTTAGAAATATTCTTGCCAAATACAAGGATTATGAGGACTTGTCTGGTGAAAACACAAAATGATGTAGGCAACAACTTTCGAATAATTTAATACGAAACGAGAGCATAAAATATATGGAAAACAAACAAGAAACTTAAGGAATGTGATAGAACGACTCCAAATGTTATTCACGGTAAACCACTCACATACATGAGTGGCGATATCATCATAATATACAGATATAGCAATCAAACGAATAGTGCAGAAATTCGGATCTAATAAGATATTAAAAAGAGTATAAAGGCTAGAATAAAAAGCCAAAATAACCATCCACAAACATTTGCAAATGTTTGTGGATAAGATTTTAAAAAATTAATAAGCAATTTTTCAACAAACCTTGAAAGGTATGCCAGCATCGATATCGGCTGCCAGATTTTGAGCAGCAACTGTGTCTGTCATCCGAAGGATGAACTGTTGTTCTAAATCATAGTTAGTATCTAAAGGCAGTTTTGCATTCATCCTTGGGATGTAGCCGATATATTATACAGCGCTCTCTACATTCAATATCCAATACCTGTAGCGCGAGCGTTTTACGGTGCATAACAGTAAATGAACCTCAAAAATAAATATTTCAGTTAATCTTCAGCATAAAGGCTCGTTTCAGTAGTTTTATTGGACACACCCTGGCTGAAAACACTTGATCAAGTGTTCAGACCTGACGACCACTTTTTACGCAATGTTACTTAATCATTGGGACTACTAGCCAGCTTATGTAAGACACTTCTCAGCATTTCGCCAAACTTCCACATGCATTTTTGAACTCATTCCTCCCTGATTTATGGTTTGGTGGGTTGGTATCCTACGATTTTAAACGCGTTACAAATAAAAGCTTTATCAAAGCCCAAATGTCTAAAACATCTTTACAAGCTACTTTGTTTACAGGCCTTAAGATCTGGGTAAAATTCAACAGAATACAAATGCAAATCGTTTCTCTGGAAAAACCACAGTGTAAATCCTAGCAAATCAAATATCTTTTAGTAACATGTCGGTTTCTTGATCTTAAAATGAAGTCACCGTGCGTCGTCTCTGATTTCTCTCATTTCCTAAGCAGATTCTTTTAAGACCATGATTTCTTCATGGAACTTCGAACACTATGTAGTTTGTTAACTGTCCTCACCGGATGGGTTTCTTTTTAACGTAATTCTCGTGTCTTGTACTCTATGCGATTTCTTACTGTATTAATTGAAAGTCTGCTTCACTCCTGATAGTACCCGAGCAATATTATGATATCTCAGCATATTCCGTCTAAGCTTTAAGACCACGTATGATACTGATTGGTGATCTTTTAGCTTAGGGACGAGGAATCCGGTAAGCCAGGTGTTTTCGCGTGCATATTGACGCTGATTTTTTGCGTCTTTATTTATCAACTATTAACAGCCTTTTTTCGTCACACGTCAATTTTCGTAATGTTTGTGTCGGTACATAGCTTTTACTCCAGTTTATTGGTAGTTTGACGTATTTATTGCTCACAATCTGAGTGAATGTTTGGTCAGTCTAATGTGGTTATTTGTAACAATACCAACTCAAGCATGTAAAACTCATCATTTTTCAAGTAAAAAAATTGATTACAAATTGAGTTTTACGGACAATATGCTTTAAAAACATTAACATCAGGTTCACCTTGATTATGGTGATGATGAACATGGATGTTGGTAGTTGTTTATGAAATGTAGGTAGAAGCAATTAAGCGTTAATCTATCTATGAATATTATATAACTCGCTAATTCTTAGCCATAAACAGCTATATCCACTATGAGTATCATCGTTTTGTACTGAAGGGACATATTATTATGTAACGCATCTGTGAAGAATTATGTGAGTAACAATTGACGTTGATAGTCTTTTCCATCTGCTTTCTGAACGTATGGAGGAAAAGTGTATAGCACCACTGGAAGTGCCACATAAAGTAGTCACAAAGTCTTCATAAGTAAAACGGTGTGTGTTTCTTTTGAGCATGGTGACAAAACCATGTTGTTAATACTGATTTATGGTGTGTCTGTTATACGGTTTACGAATAAGTTTCTGTAAACAGAATCCGCAATCACTGACCAAATTATGAACAAAGTTATAATGCATATTGTCGAGTTATATCTAAATAGTGCTTACCAATTTTTTTGTTGATATCAAATGTCTAGGTGAAATAGTAGAATGGTTAGAAAATGAAGAGCGCTGTTTACATGAAATAAGAAACTTATAGGTTATTTGTAGCATGCTAGTGAAGTCAAAAATAGACTGAAATCAGAGTTTTACGCAGAAGTGAGCCGTAAAACGAATAACATTTCATTCACTTTCGTAATGATGGTAGTATCGAACTTGGATGTTCATAGCTGCCTGTAAAATATAGATTGAAGCAAGGAACTGTGTATAACATTACTATAAGTGCCACATTAATGCGTCACATTTTCTTCATAAGTGGAACAAAGTGCGTATGTTGTGAGCATAGTAACTAAAGCAAGTTGTAATTAGCACTAATTTATGATGTGTCTGTTATAAAGATTACTAATTAATTTCTATTAATGAAATCCGAAATCTCTAATGAATAGCACTACTTACAAGAGACTTATAGGTACATTCTGTTACCTGCTGTTTGATTGACTTATTGAATTGGATGCCGATAACAAAGTCTAATGGTTTGTCTCAAGACCCATTTGTTGTTTTTCGGAATTGTATGAAGCTTATGGAAGATCATGTGGAAAACCAGTTTACAAGTTTACGATAACTGTGTTTAATATTGCCTACTGCCATGTTCATTCATCTAATGAATTATGTAAATATAATCCACAGCGGCCTGCTTGAGCATCTGGACAACCTGTTCCTGCTATCTGGATGTTTCAACAAGTGATCTATTTTTGTCTGTTTTAATATATGATTATGTTTATTAATCGCGTAACCTATTCTGCTGCGTTTCCGAAAAGTGTACAACCTTTCGTTGTCAAAGTTACAAAACACTCAATAAGAGACTATGTGATTGCTGGCAATATACAACGAAAAGAATGTACATTATTCAGAAGTTCATTTACTGGACTGTTAACATCTAATTGGCGATCACTCAATATTTATCGCCAGGACCGACCAAGAAGAAAGAAACGGAAACTTGTTGAAATACTTTACGCTGAGAATTTTATTTTGTACCGAAAATATAATACTGAATGAAGTTGATAATAGTAATAATAATAATAAATAAAATATAACAACCATACCCAGTGTTTTACATTATAAATCCTGTAAGTATGCATAATTATAGTCTACATAATGCCAGAACAAATATTGATGCAGAATAATATGACTGCATTACATTTCGTGGTTTCTCGTAAGCTGCATACAAACAAACATGTATTGGAATTTAACATTGAGGTAAGAAATAGTATGAAACAATTGACATAAAAGAAATTAAAGAATTAGGATGACCTACGTTATCATTAGTAACTATATATATATATATATGTGCAAGAACAGGTCAAAGGTTATTTGGTGTTAGAATCGAGGAAACATTAAGGATGAATGGTGTAATAGTCAGACACAGATAAAATAAATTGTGTGACAATCTTAGATGTAATAAAGGATTCATGGAATGAAAAACTGATAAGATAATTGAATAGAATTTGAAGAGTTTACATAATTTAAGAGGATCAAATGAGCAAAACAGTGATTGAAAGGAGGTCCAAGAATTTGGTAATGGGAGAGGAATATAACACAATTTTCTTCCAATTATTACCTGATCCATCTTATCAGGGAACAAACTGCATGAAATCATTGCCTAGTTCGGTACTAATACTAATTTGATATTAAACGTAATCCGACAACTGTAAATGTGTCATGCGGTTGCCTAATCTGTGAGATTTTATGCGAAAGTCGCTTCACTGTGTAAAATGAATCGACGTCTTGTCACCATTAACAATGACATAACTCTATGATCTAATGAAACTTTGAAACTGATGCAGTAGTACAAGTTCATGATTCTCACAGACAGTTGCTCGTTAACACTATTGGTATACCACCCCAATAAAGTGAGAAGAAGAGGAAAATAAAAATTAATATTGATAATTCCTAAAAAATAATTGTTGACGTTTTTCTCAACTTTCATCATGAAACGTTTACCATATTTCTCGATTGCGTTGTCTGTGAAGTCTTTGGTGTCGAAGAATCCTTATATACTCAACACTCGGTCTCCGTAATGAACGTTTTGTGTTGTTTCGTAAGTTCCACGTATTATCTAACTTCCATCTAGTACAATGCCTAAGAATTTGATGGGCTATACAGTTTGCATTTCGTATTTGATTAGACTTTCCCGTAATAGTTCATCATTTAACATAAGCTAGTAGCATATGGCGACAAGGATATTGACACGTCTGCACGCGTGAAATTTTGCGTCCAAGTAAACATAACAGGACATCCTCGACCAAAATTATCCGTCACTACAAACAGGAATAAAGAATATCTGCAAAGTGCAATAAAGAAAGCATAATCACTTTTTATTAATGGCATTGTAAGTAGAATCTATGCAAACAACTTTGGGAAATTTATTGTGAAACTGTGTTTGCTCATGAGTGCTGAAGCAAATTCTTGTCACATATCTGTTTCCATAATGCTCTTTCACTTCACTATTTTGTCGCAACATATCCACCACTTGCTTTCGCGTCATATAACTTGAAATATACTTGTATACACTTACCTGTGGAGATTTTAGCTTTCGCAGTCTTCATATCGTCAGCAGTGACCTGCTTACCAATCCTATCCTTGATAATAGACAAGCATGACATTGATCACCACCCAGTGATCAATCAATTGTGATTACATCTCAGTCCTACAGGAGGTTAGTCACGACACCGATAGCTCAGTGGTAACGTCTCTGATTGTGAAGCTGGGTGACACGAGATGGAATCCGCCAGGGAGCATCAGTTCCCTCAAGATTACAGGTACACCTTGCTGACGAGTGCCAAGTAGCACGAAACCCGGGTCCAGGGTTTCCTGTTGACTACCTCCAACCACCATCTAAATCTCAATACATAGTGCCCGCAGTGTCGAGTCACCTAGACTGGTGGCCACATTGCAACATGATCGATAGCATTCGATCTGCACTAATAAGGACTAGACAAGCATGACATTGATCACCACCCAGTGATCAATCAATTGTGATTCTATTAGTTCGTCTGATGATTGAGACTGCAATATGACCAGCTTCAAACTTTGTTTTTTTTCGGACGACAACCTTTTGGTCCATGGGTCACAAACCATCCACGAACTACTACAAGGATGATTGTGCAGTATCTTGTATGATTTTATAACATATTCTTCCGCTTCCAATCTTACGCGGAACCTCGACTGGCAGTTAAGAGACTTGGACCTTAAACGTCACATATTAGTTGAAGTTCTCATGATTTTTCATTCACTGTCAGACCTGCTTATCCACGTTTACGACCAAACTTGCAATGAAACACCACAAACGAGTATTTATATCTCATATCGCTCAACAATTTACTTTCTGTGTGAATATAATGAGTATGGGTAATCTGAGAATGGATAGAATTATTCTTCCACACTTTCTGGAATTTCTTTTAGCGCACTATCAAATTAAATCCAGCTTCCGAATCGATTGTTCAGTATAATACGTTGTAACGCCTCGTTTACGTCGACTGAAATTTCGATTGAGCATGAAGCACTACAGACAACACGCATTAATTATTAGAAAAGGTTATTCCTTGGAAAAATACTAACTAAAAGAAGTACGACAAATATTTAGGACATACCGGTGACTTGACATTTCGTCTTAACTCTTTCGTTTAACAGTGCTTCACAAAAACGTCGCGTATCTGTAACTTTTGAGGTTATCTTATATTTGTTAAGTTGTTTTCCAAACCTTA
Source organism: Schistosoma haematobium (assembly GCF_000699445.3). Classification (NCBI taxonomy): domain Eukaryota; kingdom Metazoa; phylum Platyhelminthes; class Trematoda; order Strigeidida; family Schistosomatidae; genus Schistosoma; species Schistosoma haematobium. Next base: position 3,365,785 of record NC_067200.1, read on the forward strand.
TCAACAAATTATATAAAGGTGTTGGGGTTTACTACAGTGGTTGGGATCACAGATCAAGTTACGAAGCAACAACACAGCCAACGTGTAACTACGAAACAGAGCATGCTAAATTAATGCTTTTGGTAGTTATTTTGTGCTTTTTAATGCATCAAAAGATGACTTAAATATGAAAAGCCTAATACTCATGCAGCCCAACAAACACACGACAATTGAAATACGGAATAATCGCCTCTCATCAGGCTGTTCTATGTCGTTGAAACGAAACGGCGGGCAGCTTTGAAGGAGTCTGACGTTTTTCCCGTGCCTTTAGCTTCATTTGTGTCGAAGACTCGATTGGAATCCTCATGTTCTCTAATTGCCAGTATATAAGTGAGGTTCATGTTCAGTGGATACATAGAAACTACCGCGAAACATGAGCAACCAGTGGTGAGATTAGTCAAGAAGGACGAAAATTGTAGTCCCCGATTCATGAAGATAACTTTCGCATACTCCCATTCGGTGGCTTCAACTCTCGAATCACTTCGTACCCACTGACGTTGGTTGCCAACTGAAATCCGTTTACATCTGTATAGGCCACACGACGCCAGGATTAAGGACAAAGGCGAGTTGGAGCTGACCATCCCACTTGTGGTGGACTGTCTAGATCACAGAAACGCGGAAAGGACAGGGACTACCAACTCGAAAAATCCTGTGTAGGTAGGTTACCTGTCCATTCGCATATGACTCATTCACAAAACGAGACTAGAAGGCTCACACGTTTCAAATCAAAGGCGTAAACTGCCTATATGTGAACACCACGAGTTTACTGAATAAAATGGACGAACTGCGTCAATTCAGTAATGCTAACGGTGCTCATTTGATAGGAATATCTGAAAAATGTATATCTTCTCAATTTGCGGATCAGGAGCTAGCAATATCCGTCATGTCAGTGATTCACAACGACAGACAAACTGGAGTGGAGAGAGAAGAGCCATGCACTTGCGATCTTGCCTAATAACACATCAAGTGCACACTCAAGAGTTTAATAATCTGTAGTGGGATTGGACAATAACTACACAATCCTGAAAGCTGAACACAAGACAACTCGGAAAATAGGTATTCAATATTTAACGCGGAGAAATACCGAACGATGGAGAAGGCGGGAACAATGAATTGAATGAATTGGAGTTGATCGAATGGCATGGCTCGGCCATGCAGGCGTGGTCCCTCTGAATATTACCTTATATCTTTTATTCATATTAAGCATATTGTTCTTTCTCTAGCCTAAGCTAGTTCTTCATCATGTATTGGTAGTTGTTACGATACAGTGAGTTGGTGTAGACGATGATGTGACTCCCATGTAAGATCTTATAGATTAGGCAGTTATATCATGACAAATCTACAATTTTAGGATTAGGTCTACTATTAGAGCAGTACTAATGTTATAGTAAACCGTAATTCTACAAATCTTGACGAATATGTATGGCGCCTAGTAATACTGTCTGAAATATCGTGTTGTCTGGATGGAGTCATCTACAGAAAGCCTACTGCTGGCGTCAGGTATGAAAATAGTGTGATGTAGGGATTATCCAACTCTACTCGTTTCGGGTATACTCAAACTCTGATGATAGGTGACTTCAATCTTTCTAAAGTCAACCTCGCCGAACAAATCCGAGGAGCTCATTCTGTCATGCATCCTCTTTCTTCGACAAGCCAAAACCGGAGTTTTCTAACTTCTAGCTTCTAATGGCTCAATCAGCAGTGAAGGTGACGCCACCGGCCTTCTGACAGAACAGTACTCCAGGAAATTTCAACTGACCCACGCTAGCTATGTTGATGAGAGCTTCATTTGGAAATCCACAGGACTTTCAGAAGTGAACCTGGAGGCTGGCTAGGCATATCAGAAACTGCAGCACTTAAACAAGGACACTTCTGCTGACCTGAATATGGTCAATCCTGCTATATTGATGTAAGTGTCTTCAATCTTGACGACACAGCTCAGCCTGATGTTCTCACACTCGCTAAGCTTAGGCACATTACCAGAAAATTGGAAGCTGGCTCACATCAGACTAATTTTCACAGAAGGTCGACTCAAAGAAACTTCAAGCTACTGACCGGTGGCTCTTCTTTCTATACCCTGAACATTTATGGAGTCCCTGATATGCGACGGTATACACGACTATTTATTATCCTTAAACTTCTTTTCACCCCAACAGCCTGGTTTCAAGAATGGTCAAGATTAACTTTACCTTATCTCAGACTGCCGAATAACCTAGTGGGGGCCCCAGGGTCCAGTACTAGGACCCCTGCTCTTCTTGATTTATATAAACGATCTTCCACGACAAGTATCGCCAGATTGAATATATTTTGCTGATGATGTGAAACTGTGAAGAGGATCTTACTCGACTTCAACGTTGGGCAGATGACAACGGACTTACCTTTAACACTTCGAAACGTAAAGTAACCCATCTGAGACGTGTTGCAGAATACAAATTCAACTTAGGTCACTCTACTCTAGAGGTCTCTCAAGTTGAAAAATACTTAGGAGTGTTGGTACATTGCGATCATAAGTCATATGCTAATTGCAAAAAAATGCCTTCCGAATAAACCTTGTAGTGGTAACGTTGAAGTCAGTATAGCCAGTTCGTCGGAAGAACCGTCCACATAATCTTTAACAGTCTTATTTGTCCCTATTTAGAGTACGGAAATATAGTACTTCCTCCTCACTCTAAAAGGATAAGTACACTCTGGATCGCATCCAACGAAATCAGTTAGGTTCAAGTCTTGTGGAAAGCGCCTACAGTCACCGAACCCTTATCTACTGGAGTACAGGCGTCTTAGAGGTGACTTCATAATGACACTACTAGACATCTCCTTAAACACCTATCTAAGCTTAGTCCCAAGACAAATCTAAGAGGTAACACCCAAAAACAAAGATACAACACAGCAGAATTGACTTTGGGCACACCTTCTACTTCTTGAGAGCAGTCAAACTACGGAATTTGTTTCTGGTTGAGTCAGTCCAAGCGACTTCACAGGAGACCTTTAAGAGAAAACTTGACATATTCTTAAGGAGTAATGACAGTATTTCGCCATGATTTACCATCTCTTGTTCTTTTTCCTCTTTTATCGAAAATTTACCTAGGTTCCCACCTGAAGGCACCGGCGGTTCACCGATACTAGATTCAAGAGCCCGTTAGGTAAAGGGTTCTTCTATTCCATCTAAACTCATTTGAACCATTTGAACAACTGATTCGGTTTATTAATGGAGGTATTTACAAGTTGTGCGGTACTTGTTAGTTTGGTGAGCCTTGTTACTTGCTCAAAATTGCAGTTCTAAATGTTCTGTTTTCAATTAACAGGCGGTTGTACACTTTAATTAGTTTAAAAATACAGTTTTTTATATTGTTTTTGCCTGGACCTGTCTGTAAAATAAGCTAGTGTAAATGAATTATCGAAAAACACATGAAGTAAAAGTATGCTACACTGAAGGACTTATCAGCTAATCATGAGACGTCATTTGGCTACAAAAAACGTCAGAAAAAGCGACAAAATTGTTGTAGAACATTCCATGGCAATTGTTATATGTAATTATATTGTATTTATGATGTGATTAACTAATCTTTACATGCTGAGTTATTCATTATAGTTGTAAAACAATGTTCGCTTTAAATAATAGGATTTAGACTTGTGTTGTGAGTAGGGTCGGTAACCCTATAAAGCTTCCTCTTCATTAACTACGTCCTCCGCTATGCGAAAGGTGAGTGTTAGGAACGATGAGTTGATCTGTGGTTGTGAGTTAGGATTACTGGCCCGGGCTATGGGCGGCTTCGGGCATCATTTACTAGCTCGCCCATACGTTTGCCCCTAAAGTTGAGGTTAGGGATGAGATTGAGTTAATAGTAAAAGTGGGAGCATGGCTTAATTAACGTTTTGGCATTATAACTGACGTCAGTTTTTGACGAAAACTCTTACTGTAGTTTTCAAATCCATGCTATTATTCTAATCTCCCACGAATTTTTAATCCCTTCACGGCCCCAGTATGTAGTTGACTCCTCTCAAGGTCACTCTGGTGTCCCCTAAAATTCTTCCATTACTTTTAGTTTAACTGTCATCAAGCATTAGTTGTGTCCTTGAAATAATTGTGAACAATAGAGTAAAATCATTGGTAACAAGGCCCGAACTGTTTGTAGTAGCGCAAGTCAAGTCTTAAGCCTACCAATATTCACTAGTTTATGCTCACCGATGTCAATTGTTCTTCGACTTTTATTATTCAATCCTTTATTACTTGCGTTTTCATAATCTTTACGTCCTCTTTTTTCGCTTCCATCAACCTTATTTCCTTGTGGTACGAGGTGTGAAAACTGAGATTGTTGAGTGTTTGTATCAGGTCTTATGTTAATGTCCGTCTGTCTATCCGTTTGCGATACTCCCAGACATAGCTATTTAAAATGTACCCTTTATGGTCAATTCTTGTCATAGTATAGCTTACTTAACTTGACAGGTGCAATTTATTATTACGCAACGTGGCCTAAAATCAATCGTAGTTACATGTACTTATTTTTCTATCTTGAAGGACTTGAGTTCCAATGTTATCTTTGTCCTACTATTCTCCCATTTCATTCGTTTTATTGGTAGGAAATCCAATATTTACCGAATGTACGGTAGTAATGAGCTAATAAGGACTCTAAAAGTCATTGTTTTTAAACTTACAGGTCCCGTGAGTAAAGTTGAGTTTTTAGATCAAGGGTTCCAGTTTCTAGGGGCTGGATCTCAAAGACGAATTTCTATAAAATATCTTCTGTTAGGCATGAAATAAACATTTTTACCTGCTAACTAGTTGGCTTTTTAATTTGAGCCTTATTAGTTGAAATTGTGCTTGTTTTATGTTATTGCATGTTGTGTGGAATCGTATTAACGAGTAATATACGATATAAACCACAATAACAATGGAAGAAGCAGCTTAGTTAGGAAAAATAAAGCCAGAAGGAATTCTTTGAGTCAAAGAAGTTACGTTCACTTTTGTGAATAAAGTAAAATAAAGTTACAGCAGGATCGCCACTGGTTTTTATTCCAAGTCATAAATGATAACTTCTCTAGCCACATTAACACTAAGAAGGTGCCAAAGGTGAGCCAGATTAAAATAAACCGCTCTGGCTTTCATTATACTTGAATTTATCCCATCAACCACGTCACCGACGGCACTTAGCTACCTAGATACACAAACTTCTTGACTACTTTTATCGAAAGGAGCTGACTCTCCTCACCCTCGAACGTACCAGAGAATTCGGGGGAAATATTTAAGGCATATTATAGTATAGCGGTCAGCTCCACACAACTACATGCATACTCGAATTTCTGTATACATAAATAAATCTAACTGACTGCTTAAATCAAACTAAGTGCAGGAGACCTTAAATTTGAGGTCGTATGCTCGAAAATCGAGTACATTTACCAGTAATCCGCCACTTCTCAAACTTTCCGTATCTCCAAGCAATTATTTTAATTCATTGTCTACTACTAATTAGCTTGAAGGTGAATGTTTCATCTAATTGTCTTGTTCCCGTATGTTATTAATGCGATAGCTTAGTGGTTAAGGCGTTCAACTTTCAGCCGCTAAGCCTCAGATTTGAACATTACTCCACTTACTTCGGTTTGGGAAACTGGGCAATGTATCACATGCCCTTAAAATTAGTTTAGCTCGAAGTCAAGTACACTAATCGGTACCTGGTCAATGGTTTAAATGAAATTTCCAGCTGTTAAAGTGTATGGATCTATGCAGTTGTTTGTAAATTTATCCAACTATAATGGACAATGTGATTCCACGGGTACACAAGTAAAGTTCATGAAGAGAAATGATATGAAATAGTGAGATGAGATTAATTACGGATTCATATCGTATGGGTCGATAACAGTCCTATTGGTTTTCTGACAAACAACAGTTTGTTACACATGTTTTTTTCATATTTATTTGTTGCATATATCCTAATACTTGTACTTAGTTTCCCTTTTATGAATCCACATTACTTTTTTGTTTAGAGGGCGTAAACAGACCAACTTCATTTTGAATGATCGAATAAGTATTCCAAATCAGTTTGACAAATACCAATGTGTCTGTATGTTGACTGTAATGACAGTTTATTATAATCGAACAATAGACTCATAAACCGAATCAAGTAATTACGATTTATCTGTTAAAAATTTCATTTATTTTCACAGAATATTAGATACTAGGAAAAAGATTTGATATTATATAAACAATGTCTTGTCGACCTCAGCTAATTGGCAGATCACCTTTGGGACAATTGAAGTCTGAAGGATTATTAACATCGTTAGTATTATTGTTGTGTTTTACTTTTCAAAATATATTCCTTAAATATATTACCGATAATAATAATAATTATTATTAATATCATAGATTTTTATTACTACTTTATCTGTTTCTCAATGTTTTATCTCTTTTTTTCATACTTTAGAGGATGTAAATATCATTCATGTCAAGGAAAGCTAACCATTCCAAATATTTGTCAAGATTTGGTATGTCAATTCAAATTGACTTCTTTTAGGTATTTAAGCTGTTATAACTCTCTCTTTTCTTCTTACGGTTAATGACCCAGCTATTCCTATTGCTTAGTATTCTCGGACACCGATTTACTCGACAAGTCCCCAAATCAGAACACGGTTGAACAGGAAAAAGATTATATTCCAAATAGCAAGTCAGAAGCCAGTAGGAAGCACAATAGGGAAAAACGTCGGTATATTTATAGTTTTTACATAAGAAGATTCCAGAGTATTCTCCGACTATCGACTAGTGCTGATTGGATAAGAAATCAGCCAATCAGCGTCCACCAAAACAATCATGCATTGAGCATGCTTTAATCTAGTCTATGTCCCGCTAACACCTCCCCTCTGAGCAGATTCGTAGGATCTGGCGCTAGGGTCCAACTGCAACTGAGTGACTGGCTTGTGCTTTCGATTAGTCCATCGTCTAGGCAATGAAGAATTATCACTTTTTCCTTGCACAGAGACTGACATGTCTGTTCCCGGCGTTTTGATTTTTCTTAAAAAAAGTATGCATAACTTTTAATTCTCCAACGTTCTCCTCCTCCGCGAAACAATGTCGGATCCTTATATCTCCAAGTTACAAATAATAGGACTTTATTTAAACGACGTTTCTCGCATTGAATGTCGGATCCACTAGAAACGACTAGATGATAATGAACGACCTTTGATTTGAGGTCAAAGTTTAGTTCTTCTGAAGCATTCCTTTCAAATCAATTAGGAATTTCATCAGTGGATAATGGATCATTACGGAAATCATCATCCAACAAAATTAAATTAGACTTTTGACCATAATTTGACTCAGCTGATATATTTTCCTGATTTTTATAAGAAATTTCATCAAAATAACATGCATTGTTCTGAGAACCCATGTCTGATACATTGTCATTAGAAATCGGATAAGCTGATTCAATATAAGTTTCTGTCTCACAATGATTTTGAGTAACATTCGGTATGATTGGGTTCGTTGTGTCACTGCAGCTATTTTCTGAATACGAGTCCTCATAGCTTTCTTGGCTAATATCACGTGGACCATAAATTTGTTCTAGCTGAAAGTTATTTTCAGAGCTAGACAGGACCAGTAGTGCTTCATTCAATTCTGGACTCCGGGCTTCATCTACAGGGTCTGGCTCTTGATCATTTCGTATTGCCACAACTTTATGAGCATTCAGCACAGTATTTTCTTGCTGTGAGCCGGACACGTTACAAATATTACGTTCTGATTCAGGTATAAAGGGATTTGAACCCTCCACTAGATATGCTTCTGAAATGTCTGTTACTGCATCATAAACAGATTTCTTATTTTCTGGTCGAGTGAAAAGTGTGTTCAATAGTTGTTGTTGCAAGGCTAACAACTTCTGCTGGTGCTGTAATATTAACCGCAACTGTTCTAAAGAAATCGCCATTTTTCTTTAGTTTTTCCCCGTCGCCACTGTTATATTTTGATGGAGTTTTGTTCTCTGAGCTGGATGGTTTGGTCGTGGAGCTTTCATCGTTCTTCTGAACGACATCATCAGCACAAACTTCAGATAGAAGCTCCACGACCAAACCATCCAGCTCAGAGAACAAAACTCCATCAAAATCATCCACCTGAGCTACAAATCTTCTCCGCCACTGTTATATCCCTGGTTTCTTACGGTTAATGACCCAGCTATTCCTATTGCTTAGTATTCTCGGACACCGATTCACTCGACAAGTCCCCAAATCAGAACATAAGCTATCAGTTATAGTCTATATGTTTTAGAAAATTTCATAACATCTTATATTCCTTTTTGTTAACCAGAGAAAGACTGATAAAGAAGCTCAACTAATTCTTCCTACTATTTCTTTGTTTCTCTTCTCTACTCTATTATATGCTTTTTTAAGCTGACTATCCTCATATACACTTCATATTGTGTAATTTTAAGGATTAATTATATTAGATAATCTTTTTTAAAAGCTTTAATCTACTTTTACCATATCCATATATCCATTCATGGTATCTTACTATTTATTATTTGTATGTTTCTATGTCTATCACCTTACAATCGACGTATACTTTTGCTTATTATTAGTAGTTATGTAGTCACTTTTCATTGTTACTATTGACTGATAAATTGCCTTGATTAGTCTTATATTTTCAATGTATACACATAGATATTATTGTATCTTAAAGTTAAGCTTTCTGGAAATCTAATTGAAAGAAATATTGTTATTCTCCATTAGTCATAGCTCACTAAAATTCGGAAATTATATTTCGAAGTGAGCACATGGCTGAAGTTGATAATGTAAACCATTAAATCCCAACGCACTATTCTGAAGGTTGGGTCGTTGATGCCCGCTACTAATGTGTCCCATATTAGGATGAAGTAGCTCTCCAATGCTTCCTGGCTTCTGATAGTTGTCTAACTGAGGTCAAACCTTGATACAGACCGGGAAATTCAGCCATCTCCACAAACCACCTTCAATGGTAATAATTATGTGGTCACTAGTGACTTATTTTGAGAAGTAATTCCTGGAGTTTCAGTCGGATACTCTGATCAGTGTAGTCTACTCATGTTAGATGTGAGGCAGTTATTCACGAAAGCAATTTTATCCACCTATATGTGCTGTTTGAATTTATTTCCACTTTTTTATACCCTTTTTTCGAATTAGAAATTTTCAACTGAAGATCTTATGGATGAAGGAGAAATTGGTCGAGGAGCATATGGATTTGTTAATCGTATGGTTCATAGACCTACGAAAACAGCTATGGCAGTTAAGGTATATATATATAACTGATAAGTTCGTTTCTCCATTTTTTCGTGATTAGGTTTTGCAATTAACACAAAGATATACTGCCTGATACAAGATTATGTGACTTGAAGCATTCCCATGATCTCTAATGATAATTACAATCAGATGCACCATTAATCCATTTTAGATCTTAGAATATTTGTTCAACGTATATATTTATGAAATCAGGATTTTATTCTACTGTAGATGAGTAGTTATAAAGCAGTGGTTTGGTGATTTTAAAGCGCTCAGTCTCAAGAGTCGCTGAACCCACTTTGATTTTGACAGTCGGTTAGTATCGTCAGCTCTCAAATACAAAACATTTAACTAAAAACCTAGTGGATAAATCTGTCAATCAGTCATAAGTGATGTAGAAAATAAAGCTGAAGAGTATCGGTCCAATTTATTACGCTCCACATGAAATTGGTAAAGAAAATTGACAAGATAAGAAACGAAGAGCGTAAAAATCATAGTACGAACGACGATCCAAACTAAACATCAAAAAATTAGAATGAAAGATTTAGAGTCATATTAATGTTCAATATTTAACGGAAAGACGAAGATTGAATTTTATTACACAATTGGAATCACAAGCTACATTACCAAATACTAAGCTCTATTTTGTCGAAAGAACAGAAAAGAAAACACGAATTTTATCAAATTCGATTCCATTGTAGAACAATCACTCTTTTTTATTTGTCCTTTGTTTGTCCTAGTAAAAATACACGTTAGTCATGTTGTGACAACGAAAACCTTATTGTTTTAGAAATGTTTCAATGCACTCGTTGAAATCTCCCTTACACGACTCAGTTGCTCTCATTGTTTGATATTTTTCGGACACCTTACTGCACTTGACTAGTCCCCATATAAGAACGTAATTATATTCCAAGTAAACAAAGTTTAATGGGACTAAGAATCACAATAAGAAAAACGTTAGTGTACTTATAATTTTGCACGAGAAGTTTCTAGTTCTCTTCAATTATTTGCCAGTGGTGATTGTCTAAAAAATGTCCAGTCAACGTGCTTCAACACAATCCTGCATAGAACATGCATTAATCTAATCTATATACCTCTAATACCTCCCTTTTGAGTAGATTTGTTGGATCTAGTGTTAGCGTCCACCTGCAACCATGTGACTCGTGTGTGCTTTCTATTTATCCACGTTCTAGGCAATAAAGAAATGGTATCACTCTACTTGCACAGAGACTGACCTATCTGTTTCAGGGGTTTCGATTTCAGAGATGTCCAGCAGAACACCAAGAGGTAATATATGTCGGTTCTCGTTGCCGGCAATCGAAGTTGCTTTCATTTGGTTAGCATGACGTACCCAAACTTCTAATCCATCTGATACCTCATAAACCTCATTTTCTTTCCTTTGCATGACTTGACCAGCCAAACATCTATGTAGGATGTTTGCCACTACAGTCCATAGCAAGTACTTTTTGACCCATGGTGAGCAATAATCTTTTTAACCCATGATGTCAGTTGAAGTGTTTCTTCATAGATCTGCTTCGTTGAGGCTCAAGGTCTGGGATAAGACGAATAGCCTCTAAATATTTATGTATTTTCCTGCCAAGTAAAGTTTCAGTTGTAGAGACTCCGTTAATTGTTTGAGGTTTTGGGATAGGACGATAGATGATCAGGAACCTCCCTGAAACCTTTCCCGTGGTTTCCTCCTCTTTTGATTTCTGCAGAGCGTTTTTAAATGCACCAACAAGCCATTCTACTTGACTATTGGGTTGAGGATGGGATGGATACGTCCGAAAATGATTAATTCCGTCCTGCCGAAAAATTCTGAGATTGAAGTACATAGTCTGCGTCCTTAAAACTGCTGAAGCTCTGCCTAGCAGATCTTCGAGGGCCATCCTCTTAAGTGGAACTTTTTAGTTTATTGTAGGACTTGGTCTTGGGGAAATTCTTCTTTTACCTCACCTGATGACACTAGTAGATGAGCTTTCACCATGGTGGAATGAACAAAATCAACTTGAAAAGGCCGGAGCAATTTTTTCTCTTCCACCCGTTTTTGTTTCAGATATTGGAATTTTTAGTGGTGTGCACAGAGCATTACGGACATGGTTGATTGGTTCATCCAATATTAGAAGTTTTTCTAACATATCTAGACCAAAGAGACCGGAGTTTGGTCAGTCTGTTAGAAAACATATTCTTTTAGAATTAATTCAGCTGAAAGAAAATTCACACTGTTGTTCACTAACAGGTTTCAATACATTACTTGTCTTAGGTGGTTTCATTGCTAGTCTCCCATTAAGTTCATACGTTCCTTTAGATATCAGGATCATATTGGATGCCGTTTCAATTTAAAGATACGTTTACGTGCCGTTAGTTAGGATAGTAACACACTTCCTCCGAATGTCATAGTGTGTTCTAGATGAAGTGATTAGGACTTGGCTGACTTCATGTGTCGAAGAAGTTTATATTTCTTCCTAGTTTGGGACATACTAATGATTGGACGATAGCCTTTTTTATGTCCGCCTCTGCTGAGCATCTGACATTTATGCTTCTTCAATGAACAGAATCGTTTATAACTCCAACCACCACATAACCAACAAGCAGTCATTGGTTTGTTATCAGTTGTTTCTAATGTTCTTGGGTTCTGAGGTTTTGACCTAGTAATAACATTCACACTACTTCAGGTTAAATTCGGATTTACCTGTTCAATTAATTCATTGTCGTGACTGATGTTCTTCAGCCTTTTAGACTCATCCATCAGAGCACTATAATCACCAACTTTACGTCTCACCAAATTTAGAAACTATCATCGAATACTAAACAATGAAGACGATTCAACGAATATCTCTGACAGTTGGGTTACTATTTCTTCGAAAGTAAGCTTTCGTGGTAACCTCGACAGTGAGTGGTCAACGTAGCGTGTATATTCACTTCTCCCCAACTTCCTCATCAGCAATCGAGTCTTCCAAACGTCATCTTGTTTGCAGAATTCTATTCTAAGTAACTGCTTCTGTGACTTCGATGTTCATTTTGTTGTGCTAATGAAGTGTGGCAACTTGGACCTATGCATATATATGCCTGGTCCTACGTTGTAGCTGAGTGACTGTATCTTCTCAATTGTTGAATTGCTTGAAGACAGTATTCCCACTTTCAGGGTCATAAATGAATTCTGAAATACTTCTGGCAACTGTATCACAAGAAATAGTTCACATAGCATATGAACTCGAACAGTGAATATGTGTCAGAGTTTATAACAACTAGGTTTGTGAATTAAGTTGTACTTGCTACTGTTGTACAATTCGGTTGAGTTGGTCATCTGATATATGCATCTTCAGTGTGTTTCCCTTTTTTTCCCCTGTCATCACAGTTATATATGACGTTATTCGATCCAGCTATTCTTACTGCTTAGTATTCTTCAGACATTTTGTTTTACTTGACTAGTCTTCGAGTTCTTTTGTTGTTGTTTTATTCTACAGAGAATACGTTCAACGTTAAATGAACGTGAACAAAGAAATACATTGAAAGATTTAGATGTTGTTATGAATTCAGCAAATTGTCCAAATATTGTTCTATTTTATGGTGCAATATTTACAGAAGGTGATTGTTGGATATGCATGGAAATGATGTCTACATCATTAGATAAATTTTATAAATTTGTTTATAATTATTTACAATCACGAATCCCTGAAAGTATTATTGGGAAAATTACTACAGCTGTAAGTTATATGCTTATATATGTGTATATGTATTTAAATATTTGATTGGTTATCTCTTTCCTTCAATGTTGTCTAACTGTGATATATTATTATTATTATTTATTTATTTATTTAAACACATAAACATTGGTACAAGGAGGCACCAAATACATATTCGCCACATAAATCATTCGATTGGTGTGAAGGCTAGGATACTGACCGGGTGCCTAAACCGAAGTAGGTGGTTTTCTAAGGGGCCACACCCAGAGCCTTCGACCTAAATGTTTGATCCACAAAGCAGTGGAGCATCGTGAGGAGATGCAGTCCCATGGTAGCCAATGACCGATGATTGGTTCATACGCCATTTGTTCATTCGGAATCCTGTAGCCCATGTGCATGATTGGTTTGGAATTGTGGTTTTCCGACTCCCCTAGGTGTATTCTGCATGTCCACCAACCCGATTAAAGCGCCGGACATTCGGTTTTCGTTCTCTCAATTTCGTAGAAGGTAGTGAGTAGGACTTATGTGTTAGTGGTTGTGTTTCCGAGCGAAGATTAAATCACGAGTAACTTCTCAGACCTATTAATTGACTAATATTATCTATACATTCTTATGGTATAAATATTCAATAATTAGATTGCGTATATTTATATTCCTCTTATTATAAGCTTTATTTTGACCTATAATTTATTATTGTACGATTTGCGGTTCTTAAGCTATGTTCAGTTTTTGGACTACTGCCTCCCACGTTCACAGCCACATTTGGCTAAATATTATACAAATGTTATTTTCTATTTTATGGTACGTTGTGGTCTGTCTGGTTGATATATAAACCGAGTATGTTTGAAATAAATAATTCATATTTCAGAAGCTGGTGTTTGTGTTCTGGACTCAAGTGGACGGGCGGACCAATAAGGACGTTAGACTGCTCATACCGGTAGGACGTCATTGGTTTGACACAGTGCTAAGATTGTATAAGTCGTATTTTGATTGGCGGATAAATCACGTGGCAAAAGCCGGACGTAAAGTCATAACGGGTTGTATGCACGTGGCCATATAAGAGCATTTGGAGATGGAGTGCTGACTCTCCCCACTCTCAGTCGTACTAAAGCATTTGATAACATGAGTAGAGTGTTCTAGACAATAAGAATTGACAGGAACTATGATTCCTATAATGGCTCCATTCTCTGAGCAGCCTCTGTTCCATCAAGACTTTAGAATACAAAAAATATAATAATTAACATATTTTACTCTGAAATGTTTCAAAATTCTTTATCACTTTTAATTAACTTAAACTTACAATAGAGAAATGACTGATTAGTTTGATCAATAGAATAAATTATACGATCAGATCATTCAAATCACTTGGGTGTATGAATCAAGATCTGCCAGTAGAAAACTTCTTATTTCTATTTGACTAATCGGTTACATTTTTAATGTCTTACTTAACAACATTAGAATTCAAAAATATTGAAAATGATTATATATGTGTAAGTGATTAAGCATTTGTTAAGATATGCGAAGGTCATACGTTCAATTGATGACTAGGTTGTAGTTACTCACTACTCAAGAATCTCATAGTAGAACTAAATGAGGTTTTACCATTGTGCTTTGATTTTAAAATGATACTCTAATAGTGATCAATTCATGAAGAATATAATTTATAAGTTAAATCACTCACTACAAAATATCTTTTCTTTTGGATTGAGTTTTGTTCTCTGAACTGGATGGTTTGTTTGGTCGTGGAGCTTTCTACCGGAAGTTTGTGCTCATGATGTCGTTCACAAGAATGATGATGAAAGCTCTACGACCAAACTATCCAGCTCAGAGAAGAACAAAACTCCATCAAAATCATCCACCTGAGCTATAAATCTTCACCATCACAAAACATCTTCAAACAAATTAATCATACATTTAATCGATCTATTATTATTACCTTATTTGGTTTTCTTACTGATTTTTCTGTTTTTTTTTCTTTTACATATAAAAAGACTGTTTCAGCACTTGATTACTTGAAAACTGCTCTTAAAGTCATTCACAGAGGTAAGTAAACATGAAATAGTAGTAGTAGTGATGGTGGTGGCGGTGGTGGTTGTAGTATGAGTAGTAGTTAATGGTGTATAGAAAGATTCTCAAGGGGATTGATATACACGTTACTTTTTCTATTTACACTATCTTATCTTAATCAAACAAAAGTTTATGCTTTAACATCAAGTCTCTAAACTACTTTTTTCTTGTTAAAACTTAGTTCGGGTAATTCACTTGGTATTGTTTGGCTTGTATCTTCCCATTGAGATTTAAGACTGCAATTGATCAGTCTGTTATTGGTTTATGTGCATATGCCTCGATATTGCCTTAATTCACAAGCTTTTTGTAAGCAGTGATGGATATTGGCTAGTAGTGGAATCCAGGACGCGCGTTTCGTCCTATTAGTTCTGGTAATTTTATAAAGATCAATAATAATTTAGTTGAAGTGTTGAAATATATGCTAATTGATTTACTAGTTTTCTTTTCACTAGTCTATTTGATTCGATCCACTGAAGTAGGTGTTGGAAGCTTCTTAGGTTGTTTTTTTTCTATATTAACCTTTTGTGTTTTCTTACTTACTTACTTACTTACTTACTTACTTACTTACGCCTGTTACTCCCAATGGAGCATACGCCGCCGACCATCATTCTCTAACCTAGTCTGTTCTGGGCCTTCTTTTCTAGTTCCATCCAATTCTTGTTCATTTTTCTCATGTCTATCACCATTTCCCGGCGTAATGTGTTCTTTGGTCTTCCTCTTTTCCTTTCGCCTTGAGGATTCCATGTGAGGGCTTGTCTTGTTACGCAGTTGGGTGCTTTCCTCAATGTGTGTCCTATCCACTTCCAGCGCTTCTTCCTGATTTCTTCCTCCACTGATATCTGGTTTGTTCTTTCCCACAGTAGGTTGTTGCTAATAGTGTCCGGCCAACGGATTTGTGTTTTCTTAGTTCCTATTTATCTTTCGGTATAGGATTGTTTTCAACTCATTCTTACATTTTAATTATATTTGATTCAATGAAGTACATTTCTCAAAGAGTATTCGTTATGTATAGAACACATTAAAAATCAAGAAGCATTAGATAATTATCTTAATTCTATTAGTAAAATTGTTCACCTAAGATCGTACAGTAGTAGATTGTATCCATAAATCATGTGTGTAACGTTGATAACATAGTATCATTCAGTAATTTAACGGGTATTTATTCATTAGCTCACATTTCTTCCATGTTTCATGATTTCCAAAAAGATCGCCAATTAATTTGAATCCATAAAGAAAGTTGTCTATTTTCAAACTATTACCACTGTTTACATCATTAATGTATATAAGTTTGATGAATATAATGACTGATTTAAGTATTTTCTTTGCTTATCATCGGGTCAACATTTAGACGCTTACTTTTCCTAACAAAGTGTCAAGAATTAAGTGGTATTATACGCAATTACATTTATGTATATAATGAATAGTCTAGTTTTAATTACTTACTTACGCCTGTTACCCCTCGAGGAGGAGCATAGGCCACCCACCTGGATTCTCCGCCGAACTCTGTTCTAGGGAATTCTTTCCAATCCACAAGCAAATTATTGTAAGATTGTGTAACATTCCACTGTTTAATTGTTTTGTTTTTTCTAATTTAGAAGATTTATGAAGATCGTTGAATTTTTTGTAGTTTACATCCACAGACTGAATGTACCGAAGCAAACATAAAAAATCACCAAGCACATGACAGGTGTTTTATTTCAGTATGGAAATCTTCAGTGGCATACATCCATAACTTTACCAGGTATCGAACCCAAGGACAGAGTCTAACTATCAGATCACTAAGCACGTATACCATAGCTAACATTTCTGACTTCAATCATATGCTCACTATTGACTAACATGTAGAGGTAATTTCTGAAAGTTAGGCATTTACCTACCTATCGTATAAGATGATAATCGCGCAATAACACAAACGTATTTAGGTTAGGCATTGAAATTATCGGATACCAGCTGAGTGATCTGATAGTTAGTCACTCGTTGCGGTACCTAAAAGGTCCAGCACTCTATCCGTGGTGACAGGGTTGTATATGCATGGTACTGAAGAGCCAGATACTAGGACAAAATATCTGTCTATCACTTCTCAGTTTTCTATTTTTATTTGGCTATAATGGGTTTGTGATGTAAACCACATGAAAATAACAATATTTTATTTTGTACATCATTTGTCGACTATACAGATGTAAAACCATCAAATATTCTGATCGATTGTAACGGTAATGTGAAATTATGTGACTTTGGTATATCTGGTCAGTTGGTTGATAGTATTGCTCGGTCACGTGATGCTGGTTGTAAACCGTATATGGCGGTAAGCTTTAATTAACTCCCTTGTTTATTTGTTTTTCGTAACTTTCTCAGATTTCTTATTTGTTAGTCTATATATGGATCTAAATCAATGATTTATGTGAAATTAAATGGATTACAACCTTAGTTATATATAGTTAATGGAAACCAGGAAGTACTGAAAACCTGTTATGTCCTATTGTGTGACTCTTTGTCAGTACGTATCTACGACCATAACTAAGGATTGAGTCATGAACTATTAGCAACTTGGATGATTCTCACGATCTCTAACATTGTACGAGCATTCCATGTACCTAAATAAATGGTTGCTCTGGTTGTCAGAAGGGGCATCAGTCTCGTGACTTGCGAAGGAATTCGGCTTTCATCATAAGGCGTCATAACTCTTCTAACTGAAGACCTTCTGACTCCCAGGGCAGGGATTAAATGGTTTGAATAATTTTTTTTGATTAGCGTTTTTTTAGCGAGTTAGTTTTGTACGGGATGGGGTCGTTAACCCCATACTCAACCCTCCTCCTTTATCTGGGCTTGGGACCGGTGGTAGCCCCAGAGGGGCTCCAGGCGGAGTTATAAACTATTAAGTCTTATGATAAACGCTAAACTTTTAAGTCACTGAATTGGATTCAAATGTTATACATTTCTAATTTCAATCACATTGTCATTTCTCATTCTGGTTAAATAAAAATATAAGTTTTAAGCAAAAAATTGTTAATATTTAACTCATTCATTTGTTCTTCTACATAGTAATATCAAGACAATTAAGGTGTACATATGCGTGTGTATGAGTAACTCTGTCATTTACAATACAATTCGTTTTTACCGTTATTTCTAATATCTAGGGTTGTATACTAAGACAAGTGTAAACAATTTTCTTGTCAGGGTTTGAATTTTACTGTAAGAAAGTTTCATTTGACTAACATCAACCCCCCTAATAAATATATACACACACAGATCAAGAGAGGGAGAGAGCGCGCGCTAAACGTAAATACACATTCACCACTGTTTAATGACTATATATCCTTTTTGTTAATGAGAAACCTTTCAATTTTAAGATGAAAACTATGGTGAATGTGTTTTGCAACAAATAAAATGTATATTCTCCATTACCACTTTTGAATGTAAAACAATATACTCAATGCTAACTCATATCTATGCCTATTATGTATTTGAAAAGAAACAATCATGTGCTGTATTAAGGTTGCATAGTAACTAACAGCGTGATCCAATGCATTCGTTTCGTCTAGCTTAAGACTTGTTAACCGGAAGTGCTTGAATCTCCCGGCTTTACGTTTACATTAGGAGTTAAAGCACACAGACACCCAACAAATAAAAGTGTGAAGGAATTGCACCGATTTATTACTGTGTTATAACTGATGTTATATATTGCGCCTAACATTCTTAGCATTGATAAGATAAATAACTTGACTAAGGTTATTGAATCATGCATATTACATATAATTAACCAGCGCCTACTTCGACCCGTGAGTTTTACTGGTGTAGGAGTGGATTGGAAGAAAGCTACGAGTAGCCAAAATAAAAATAACACTCGTCCATAAAGTCACTAATTTCTAGACTAAGCTATTTCGGTAAGTACAACTCAATTGATTAGAGTGTGTATAATAACCGCGATTAGTGTTTGGAGAGGCGTTAAATTTCATGGGTCAGAAGCGGTAATGGTGAGCGTAGTTATATTCAATCTCTTTCGCTTTTTGGACTGTGAGTTTTGAAGTTATCTCATAACCTTTATCTTGTAAATCATTTTTGTTCAAATAATATTGTCTATACCTAATCTTTTATACCATTACCACTGGTGTTGTTACTGGCTTCCACTACCCTGACAATTCTCTTGATAATTTCAAGTTCTGTGTTACTTATAACTGCTTAACTAACCTAAATAACTCAACATAATGATGGGCTATACTTGATTTTGAATTATTATATAAATGGTCAACAGAAACCTTTGTAGTGACATAAGTTTGATGCAGGGTGGTACTTTTCAGTAAAACATATCTATCTAAAAACTTTGAAAAACACTAGTGACCCTCCAATAGTTCTAGAAAAAAAATCCATCACTGTTTCCTACTGTCATAGATGTTACAAATAAGCTATTGCAGATGTTATTCTCAATTTTCATGATTCTAGATACATCTTGCTAATGGCTCTCAGTTAATACGAAATTAAAGTTCAGATACGTAGTGGGAATTCAATGTCCCTATACATTTCCGAAGTTCCATTTTTCTGTGTATTATGGTATTATGGCTTAATTGACTCTTCTGGATAGTTAAGTTAGGACTTGTAATCTACCTAGAAGTTACACCACTTCATACATAAATTCGTAACAACAGTGATTCGAAACTTATCAGTATCCTGGTTGTATTGTGTGTACATTTGCTGAGGAGTCTAACTGGAACTAAATGACTATCTATTACTTCCCTTTTTGGTTTCATGTATTAGTGGATTAGTAATTAAAGCAGCTAGTTCACCTTGAACAACCTTTATTGGGGTATAATATCATTAACTCTTGCATGAAAAAAGTATATTACACAAACTAGTATTGTCTACTTACTAAGTTATTGTGATCATTGAATCGTTGTTTTGTATGATTAGTTTTTTTCTTATTCATGTAATTGTTATGCCCCGATAAGCATAATGAATGGTGACTTTTGGGATCCATTTATGTATCAATACTATGCGTATATTTTATCGTATAATTGTTATGTAACTGAACTATTCATATTCATGTCCCTCTTATCACAAGCTTTATTTTGACCTACGGACTATTATTATACGATTTACCATTCTTGAATTATTCCCTGTCTATTAATTACTGCATCCCTCATTCACGGCTACATCTGGCTAATTCTTGTACAAATGTTGTTTCATATTTTATAGTACGTTGTGGTCTGTCTGGTTGGTATATGAACCCAATACGTTTAAAATAAAGGATTCATTTCACAGAGATTGAGATTTGTGTTCTGAACTCAACTGGCTGGACTAAGCAGGAAACAGAACTAATAAGGACTCTAGACTGCTCATACGGGTTTACGCGTCATTGATCCGATTAATAAGTTATACATTAACAGGGCACACAGGCCACAAGTTATAAGAGTAATAAAATTTTAATTTTATGCCAATGTATTATTCTTCATTTTTATTATTATTACTGTTATTATTATAGCCAGAACGTATTCATCCAGAGTTAAGCGCTAATGGTTATGATATACGTTCAGATGTATGGAGTTTAGGCATTACTTTGATTGAATTATCCACTGGACAATTTCCTTATCCATCATGGAATTCCGTATTTGAACAACTCACTTGTGTATTAGATAATGATTCACCTAGTTTACCGGAATACTTACCAAAATCTATTCAAACTTCATCATCAACTACAACACTTGTCAATATTGAATATTCCAATAATTCAAATGAATCTTATTCATCATCATCATCATCATCATCAACAAAAACAACAGATTTTTCATCTGAATTTCGTAATTTTGTTTCACAGTGTTTAGAGAAAGATGTGAGATGTCGACCGAAATATCAAGCACTTATGGTTTGTTTAACCTGTTCTATTGTATTTTTGATAATGTTTCTTTTGTTCTTCATATTTACACATAATTCACTTTTAATATATTCTTTAAGCTAAGGTAGTTTACCAAACTAGTTAGCCGATGATTTCACTTGCAAAGTTCCAAGCCTTGTTGAATCAAATTAATCTGGTTGTTCATAGTAGTAATTTAATTGACAAGAAAGAAATTGTTGTTGTTCAGATTAACTGCTTATCTCCTTTAAGTGTAAATTTATTTATTTATTATTTTATTTAGATACATAAACATTGGTACAAGGAGGCACCAAATAGATATGCGCCACATAAATCATTCGCTTTGTGTGAAGGCTAGGATACTGTCCGGGTGCCCAAACCGAAGTAGGTGGTTTTCTAGGGGGCCACACCCAGAGCCTTCGACCTAAATGTTTGATCCACAAAGCAGTGGAGCATCGTGAGGAGATGCAGTCCCATGGTAGCCAATGACCGATGATTGGTTCATACGCCATTTGTTCATTGGGAATCCTGTAGCCCATGTGCATGATTGGTTTGGAATTGTGGTTTTCCAACTTCCCTAGATGGACTCTACATGTTCACCAACCCGATTAAAGCGCCGGACATTCGCTTTCCGTCCTTTCAATTTTGTATGCAACACCGGTGCCTCGAGAAGGCCGTGAGTAGGACTTCTGTGTTATTGGTTGTATGCACGTGGCCATGTGAGATTATTTGTAGATGGAGTGCATACTCTTCCGACTCTCAGCCTTACCAGGGCATTTGGGGGCTTAAGCATAAATGCCCACATTAATATAAAATTTCTTGTTGAATTTAGAATTTTTAACTGTTCGATGTCTTTAAAGTGTTCCATATATAAAATAATATCGATTAATATACAATGGTGATAAGTCTGTGCGGATTAAACGCTATATTCGTCTCCTAAGCTATTCTGTAACCCTCAAGCTAGAACTATATAGTGACCTGAACATGAGAGAGAAGAATCAAAGTATGCGAGAAGTAGTTTACTCCAAGGTTCATTTTAATACAGAAAATACAGGATTTTTATAATATTTTAAATGTCCTTGGTTTGCTAGAAGATTCTGGAATGCTACTAAACATAGTAGCAGTGTAGCAGCCAACGAATCAGAGCATCTGCATGTGACGTTTCGCTTCCTTGATATTTTTGGCTAAGACTTCAAGTGAACGCTGATTGGATGAAACGATTCTTAGTGTTTCCTGATGCTTGCTTGTCTTTTGCAAGCAATTTTCTGGATCACCCCAACAAATGGCTACATTGATATAGACGATAGTAAAATCACCATTGAAAATGTTTCATAATTGACTGATCTTGAGTTGTGTTCTTATTTCTGAGATGATGCCTTCAGGTTAACATAGTCATCAATAGCAGTCTTTTTCAGATTTCCTAAGAGAAGAATATTCACATTGTGAAATGTACACTTTAAGTAGGTTATTTTCTAGATCGTATTAAATAACCCCGCTAATATTCACCTTAATTTCCATTTAGAGCGTGGTATTCATTTACTTAGTAGTTAAGGTATTCAACTTTAAACTTATTATTGGTCACATTTAAGTACCATTTCTCCAACTTCAATATTGCAATAAATGTCATACAATCAAAGTGGAACTTAAAACCAACCACTAATTTAACATTTACATGGTGTATGAGTCGGTTACATTCACCGCTTAAAATATCTGAAATCATATTCTTGAGAAGGAATTTTAGTGAAAGATTGAGAATTCAGTAGACCAAAAAGATGTAAAACCTGTAAATCTTTTTAAGCTGTCTAGACTTAAAAAACAAAGGTACCTTAGAACATTAAACTTGCACTTGGGTGGTCTTAAACAAAACCATGTGCCATGAGATTACTGTATTGTTTATTACCGCCTTATCATTTCGACATATTTATTTTTCAAAGTTTATATCATGAACTAATCTTAATTGGGAAACCGTTAAAAACCGGGAATCATTTGATAGCTATTTTGTCCTAGTATATGTGAACTTTTCAGCATCAGCGACCCCACGAGCGACGAAATAGCTAACACTTGATCTCTCGCCGAACACTGGGTCTTCAGGTCACTGAAACGGTATCCATTGGTTTAAATTTCTAATTTCAATCAACTCATAACGTTTCACAATCATCTTCCTATACCGTTGGTAAGTAATTATTTCACATCCGACATGGTTAAACTTCATTGGTCACAGTTTCTCATCGGACCTCCATGACTAACCTTTCAAAACTCATCACTA
Source organism: Schistosoma haematobium (assembly GCF_000699445.3). Lineage (NCBI taxonomy): Eukaryota > Metazoa > Platyhelminthes > Trematoda > Strigeidida > Schistosomatidae > Schistosoma > Schistosoma haematobium. The sequence continues at coordinate 3,388,919 of NC_067200.1, forward strand.
ATGGGTAGATATTTATTTTTTTTTATATTAAAACAGTAAAGTATTCTTGTATCGTTTGGATTTTTTTCGTGTACACTATTACCTTGGCGTTTAGATTATCCTCTATGTGTATGTTTACTGTTTTCTCTTTTTCACCTTCTCTTCTCTTCACCTCCTCTATTATCGTCGTCTATACTCTAGCATCATCCATTCTATTTACGTTCATTAAGTGAATTTATTGACGTTGGAAAATATTTTCAATCGATATTAAATAAAGTTCCTCCTCACATGAATATGAATGAATTAAGTCAAACTCACAGTTGACATTATGCCCTATCTACTTATTTATTTATATTATCTATGAATATCTCTTTGTTTTCGGAAATAACACCATGTATCATTCCAGTCACGTCGTATGCTGTATACAAGAGATTTGACCGCGTAAAGTAAAAATCCTTCTTCTGTTTTAAATTTCCCGCTGTGCAAATATTTCATTATTATTACTTTAGATAAACACTAAAATGATTTAAAAAAAAGCAACCCACAATCGTTTCTCATATGTGTATACATAACTTTGTTTCATTTCCATTTTGATTATTGCAAGTTATCTGTGTGGGGATACGTGTGTATTGAGTTGATTTGAGAGTGCTTATACATAAAAGTTTATATGGAGTGAAATCATTCTTTATTTCTGATTGCTTCCCTCATTGTTTTTTTTCTAGAAAAAAAACAAACAAACAACCGGTTTCATTTGTTTTCATTGAAAACTTTTTCTTATTGTATAAATTTAGATATTTATTCAGATATTACTTATGAATTTGTGCAATTATTATAAGTAGTATAATAATAGTACTATCATAGCTCACTATTTTTTTTAATATCATTGTTTGGCTTTCTGTGTACATGCGTACTTGCGTAGTTCGACAATTTCTTTGTTTACTTGGCTGTGACAATCGAGTTTCTGTTAATCTATTGCTCTTAGAGACATAGGCGCCATCATTATATTTCAAATATTTATATTTTCCCATTACTGTTTTCATTATTATTATGAATGTCATAATCATGACTTTCAATTGCCGTGTTACAAGTTGTATAAATCCTCGATACTGTATTTGCTGAATGTTTTGTTATGTTATTTAATGTGAATATGTGTAGGATCTAGTTGTCAGTTTGACAGTTATAATCACTGTAACGCCTGGCACAAATTTGCATTAACCCAGGTTAGCATGTCATATTAATATAACGCTACGGAGTTTAAAAGTCTCAGTGGTCTAGTGATTAAGTGCTCGCTCCCGAGACTGATAGGTCCTGAGTTCGAATCCCGCGGGGCGGGATCGTGTATGTGTGCTGTTGAGGAGTCCCACAATAATAAGTAACGGCCTTCCACGAAGTTTAAAAAGAAACGGATAGCAAATGAATTGAAATTATTCTGATGGCAATGATTATGAGAAAGATTGAATCTTGAGAGTATTGTTCAAGAAGACGAATTAAAATAGTGTACATTAAAGAATATTGGTATAAATGAGCATCAAAATGAATTTATACCAATATAAAGGAATACTGGAACTAAAAATCTTCAGTAATGTAACCAATAAATAGATCTGCACCATTGTGATTGATTCTTAATCATGTCACTTAACGTTTCGAACCGCTGACTGTAATTATCGTCTTCATCTGTGCTAGGTTTGAAGTGGTTACGAGTTCAATTAGTCTGTGAACGAAAAAAAGACTTGTGAACAAAGACCAATGAACTATCTATTCTATTGCGTCCCAGCCCTACTAACTAGAGAGACAAGTCGAAGTCCGAACAGGGAAGTATATTTCTCAAAAAACCAGAAGTACGAGCTAAAACAACAGACACAAATCAAAACGTATATATACAGCACAAAACCGTCCTTGGGAAGCGTTACAAAATAGCATACTAAAAGACACAACGGACCAATAGCGTTTAAGATTCTCCCAAATGGGAAATACAACATGAGGCTGAAGAGAGCGCTTTTGGCGCGAAACCAAAAAATTCAAATTTTCAAAATAAAATTACAAAATTAGGACCATTTTCAAGTGAGTTCTGGGGATCTAACGTCCCCAACAACCTGTAAGCATAGCTCAGATAAACAGTCAATGATTTAAGATATTGATTCTGTGTCTTGTTTTTACCACCCTCAAAGAACCTATTTGAAATTATATTTAATCTCAACTTTAATTGAAACTAAAATTGTGGACTTTTAAATAACCGATTTGTGATTTATATTTAGTGTTATCGGTCAGTAACTTAAGCACTGACAACAATGCTTAAGTTCTATTGATCTATAGTTTTCTCACATAACATTGTACTAAGACATGTCGAGGCTTGTCTTTAGTGAACATAAAATCATCATTATTGAGATTTATGAAAATTGCTTTATTCATAATTATCACCTCAGATTGTTAGTTAGTCAGTCATACAAAACGTAGAGCCTAATAATATGTATTTCGGTTCATTACATTAGGACACTGAAATCAGTCACAGACTATTAAAAGTAGTAGCAGTGTCAATGGTCCTGGAAAAGATTAGGAATAACCAATATGATTCGAGAGAAAATAATGAATTCATGGGATAAATAAGAAAAGACAATATGATTTTGAATCTCAGGATGCTAGAAAAGACAAGAGTGAACACATCGATAACATTACGACCGATTCAGAAACATTTCATTCATCGTCTCTAATCTTTTGTTATTATAACCATGCAGATCTCAATTAGGTAATCAGAGTCTACTAACTCAGCTAAGTTCAACAAACGATAGTTTAATAGATTAGTGTGACGTAATGGTTTGTTCTATCTACCTATCGCTCAACATATTCCTACATCAGCTGTCAGTGTGTTAATTGATGATTGCTGATACGTACTGAATATTCTAATCACAGTTGAAGTTAAAGACAAAAGCATCATCTGATTTTTCATATTTAACGAGTATTCTTAGTTTAAACACAGTGTTCCCCAACAAATGCCAGCAATGTTTGAATGGGATCTATAATCGAATCTATTAGCAACCTACAAATATGTTCTTCAGATTAATATCAGTTGGTAATTCATGGTTTACTTATTTATTGTTTAAAGCTTTTCATCTTTAAATCTAATAAATGAAATGGTGTTATATTGAATTCTATACTAACAACCATCATACAACATGAGTTTATCAACTCTTTTATAAAATTCTTGTTATTTAGTTGAACTTTGTTGGAACATTTGGAACCCTTACAAATATTAGAGAATTATTGATCAAATTTTCAAAAGGTAGTTGATATCACTGTTTAATAGTGTAATCATGTCCATAGATCCACAAAGAGATCATTATATCTGAACATTTCAAATGTAATTTACAGATCAGTTATAAGTGTGTCGAATGTTCAACGTTTAAACTAGTTATATTGCTTGATCATTGACTAGTGACTAATGTTCATCTGATATGTAGTGTTTATCAGATTCTTTCGATTAAATTGTAATGCGAACACTAATTTAAGTGACTAGATATCATGTACACTTTCCCGAGAAGTTAAATGATTATACATAGTATCAGGGATCGCTGGACTCAGTTTTCACAAGAAATGACAGTCGTCAGCAAGTTTTACTTGGTATGTTATGGGGACTAATTCTGTCTGTAAGGCTTCAACTCGTGTCATCTAACTTAACGGTCTTCAAGATTATCATAGCTATTCTGGATGAAATAGACAGGTTTGACCTAAAGTTTGAAATTTGGCGAGTCGTAGATGCACAATACTGAGGTTTATACTAGGACCAAACAGCTGTTCAGTACTTTTATTTATATTTGTGGCATCCGTGTTATAATACAGATATATATGATAATGTTAAATTTTTCGAAAACAATATTTAGTAAAGTCTCAATAGTGTTATTATAGATTATTGTGACAGATAAATATTTATAATAATTCGCATTAAGATGATAACCAAAATGATAGTTTTCTTCTACATTGTATTAGTCAGTCAGTCAGTTACAACGTAGGACCAGGTACAAACATGCATCGGTTCAGTTGGCCACACCTCATTACCACAGCAAGACGAACAACGGACTCATTGAAGCAGTTAACTCAATGGTGGTAATATATAAAAGAACGATTCCATATAAGAATATGATACAGGGAGAAAGAATTGGTTCGTAGAAAGAAAGATATAAAGCAATTTCAATCTGATAGTTTAAAGGAAGACAGTGAGTGTACACACCTACACCAGTGTGATCGATTCTGAATCATGTCACCCACAGTCTCCAACCATTGGTTACGATAGTCACACGGACCCCAATCAAGTAGTCTGCATTTACCAACATGACCAAGATTAGAAGTTAGTGACTTCAAGCACTGATCTCACGTTTTGGTTTGGCCACCCCTAACTTTCTTTTAACCATCCCTAACACTAGTCAGCATTGCACGTCGTGGTAACCGGTGTTTAGGCATACGTAATAGGCGGCTCAACCATCTCAGTCGATGAATATTTACAGCTTCAGCGACTGATTTATCACCATTCCCTAATACTCTACATATAACCACACTATTACTTACCCGGTGATCCCAGCAGATGCGAGCAATATATCTAAGGCACCTGTGGTCCAACATGAGTAGCTTACGAGTACCTTCTGCTCTTAATGGTCACGTTTCGCAGCCGTAAAGTAAAACAGAACGGACTGACGCGCAGTTTACTCGTCCTTTTATCGATAGACGGATATCTCTCCTTCACCACAAGTGACGTAAGTTGGCAAAAGCCAAATGAGCTTTTCGAATCCGTATTGAGATTTCGTCAGATACCAACCCATTAGGGCTGATCAGACTTCCAATATGAGTGGAGTTGTCGAGGTGTTCGACTACTTCACTCCCTATCCTTATTTCGGGTGTTGACACAGACCAGTCCTGAAGCAACAACTTGCATTTAGGGGGGAAGAAACTCATCTCAAACATCCTGGCGTTGTTTCTCAGTGCATTTTATCAGCATCTTCACCAAACAGAACTATATCATCTGCGTATTCTAAGTCCATAAGTGGACCTTCTGGTAGGAGATCATAATATCCAGATGAATTTTTAACCGGAAAAAATAAAATGATTAAAAATATGTGTAATACACATTATGTATATGCTAAATATTTTTAAACATCAATAACGTAGTCATTGTTAGTTTCGAATCAGTTAGAAAAGGTGAGGTATAACTTTATGTTATGGCTTGTGACACTTGTTGGGACGGCTTCTTAGAACTACGACGGTGCCTCCAGAGGCCCTAAAGGAGCCGAAGAGTTTCCATCCAATCAGAACATGATGGAGCTTTCTATAATATCAATGTGCCATGCTACTATTGGAAAGTAGCATAACATTCCCCTTTGTGGATTGTCTGGATTATAATGTTGATATAACAAACGCTAATATCTATAAATACCCATGATTTTCTGTGCATTTTGATTCTTACCCAGCAAGCACTTCTTCAATCGTCTTCTGTCTTTTTATTTGCGACTGTGAGGGGTCCTATATATTTGAGTGCCGTGTTTGTTTACTGTATTCTGCTTTAATCAATTAGCGAACGTAACAACACTGATCGATATTACATACTAAAGTCGTCAACCATAATCTTGATTATAATCTTTTTTTTCTATCCCGCATCTGTTGTTTATAATGTAGCCCAATTTTCTAGACTCAATTACATATCTGACTTTGGACAATTAACCTTGAGCCAATGCAAGCTGAATTTCTATTGGTCCACTATCCACAAGCTTTTTTATATCGTACCTTGAGATTAAATGGTAGTCAACAGTCAATTTCTATTATATTCAATTTAAACACGAGTTAAAACATACCATTATATAAACTAAGCACTTAACTACAACTTAACAAAATTAAAAAAACAATCACAGTAACGTCATGACTACACTATAGTTGAAGTAATAGTTGCGTAACAAATTCAGAATCACTTAAGTAACGTACAACATACATCTACAGTTTATGCATCAAGGAAAAGCTGATAAGCAGAAAACAAAAATACAATAACTTAATACTTAAACAACAACTGATTGAAATCATGAGTCAATTGAAGTTGGACCACCATGGAAAACCTGGAAGCATTGGACGGCTGTTTCGTCCTAGTATTAAACTCCTCAGCAGTGCGCATCCACGATCCCGCACCAGTGAAACTTCTAGAATCTCCACAAAACCTCTTCTGATATAAACATTCAATGGTTGAGATCATGAGGCAATTGAAGTTAGACCACCATGAAAAACCTGGAAGCATTGGACGGCCGTTTCGTCTTATAATATCCACAAAACCTTTATGATATAAATATATATAAACATTGATTACAGGTAGAGCGGTTTTGAAAGTTCAACTTTTCCAATACTTGTCCTGTTGTACGTACGTACGAAGTTCTACGTTGTTGCTGATTGATTGACTGACTGACTGAATGCTTGTCCTATTATGGCACTTTGTTTAAAATTCCGTATGTTTTAAAATAACATTTAATAAAATAAAACTAAAGCCAGCATAACATTGAATTGAAAAGATTCACATACTATGCATGATTTTTCTCTCAAACAGTAAATACTTCAAAAATTTTAACAAAATTATTTGACCTAATTGTAAACAAATGAGTATTATAGTTGATATTACAGATAATTTTTAGCTGAACAACTATTAGAAGTCAGGAAGCATCGGACAATATTGTGACAGGTGGTTTCCGAAATCCTCCAACTAACTACTTGAGCAAGAACACAAGAGTACGAGAGGAAGTATACTGGTCTACTGAATAAAATGCACAAATACTCATTCATATATATATACCACTCTAACCCTTGGGACATGGATCCGTTTCTCAACCAATGAAATACTTTCGTCCTTTAGGTCACTTCTGTTTCCCGTCGATTGTCCTTCTCGTTAGGCTACTGCTAATTGGATTGTCATATCGGACAGCAGCTTCAACCTAGTGTGGGACTATTTTGAAGTACCGGTTCACAGACCCAACGTTGATCGAACTTATTTTAGGAAGGTACAGTTGTCCAGTGCTTCAGGGTTCTCATTAGTCGACTAGCTAAAATCAGTTCGTGATATTATTCATAAAACTTAACAACCCCGCCCAGTTAATTCTCACACATTTAATAAAATTGTCATATTGGTAATTACCCTGGAATAACCAATCATTTCATTAGCATTAAACAATGAAAATGTAACAGGACAATGCATTATATTGTGGTAGACGCTTGTCGTAAGATTGCTTGTAAGTAGTGTGTAGAAGGATCAAAGAAGGGTCGAAGTTGCAACTGTAGTCAGACGGATCGAATAGTTTCGGTGCATCAAAAACACAGCGTTGGAGAACAGACAAGAAAACAATTCGAATAGTAGAACACACTGAACGATGGAAATAGATGATTCAGAGCTATTTATATGTGTTATAAAAGTACTTTGTCACTTCTCATTATCATAGTTGATGATCTTCCTATGCGCATATAGGTGTAGTTTATATCAGCAATTTCACAGCCAACTAATAATGTTATTAACAAAATTTCAAGATATCCTATCAGCTGTTGGACACCGGTATACACATTTTTTATTCAGACAGTGTAATCCGACAACCTGTACTGTAAGGTTAACTTATGTATTTCTACTACTACTACTACTACTACTACTACTACTACCTATAATAATAACAACACGATGCCAAAGTCTGTTCTTAATAAATACGTCAGTATTCTTTATTCGTACGTACTGGATAAACAACACAGATAATGTGAAAGTTATGGCTTGCAATGAAATCTTCATTTAAAATTCCATTTTCATATGCAGTAATCATCCACTAAATATGCTCATATCTGCTGGGATCACCGGGTAAGTAATAGTGAGGTTAGACGTAGGGTATAAGGGAGTGATACTAAATCAGTCGATGAAGCTGTAGATATTCATCGACTGAGATGGTTAGGCCGCGTGTTACGTATGACCGAACACCGATTACCACGACGTGCAATGCTGAGTGTTAGGGATGGTTAAAAGAAAGTTAGGGCTGGCCAAACCAAAACGTGAGATCAGTGCTTGAAGTCACTAACTTCTAATCTTGGCCATGTTGGTAAATGCAGACTACTTGATTGGGGTCCGTGTGACTATCGTAACCAATGGTTGGAGACTGTGGGTGACATGATTCAGAATCGATCACACTGGTGTAGGTGTATACACTCACTGTCTTCCTTTAAACTATCAGATTGAAATTGCTTTATATCTTTCTTTCAACGAACCAATTCTTTCTCCCTGTATCATATTCTTATATGCAATCTTTCTTTTATATATTACCACCATTGAGTTAACTGCTTCAATGAGTCCGTTGTTCGTCTTGCTGTGGTAATGAGGTGTGGCCAATTGGACCGATGCATGTATGTACCTGGTCCAATGTTGTAGCTGACTGACAGAGAATTGAAGACGTCATTGAGGATAGCTTGTTGATAGTAGTCATCTTTTAGACTAGATTTCGTATTTTAAATGGATTAAATGATTATTTTCTTGTGTAATAAATTCTGAAGATTAGGAATATTGTGGCTAGAAGTCAACGTTTAAGAGTGTGAAGCCTAACAGTTTGTGTTTGAGAACTTTAATTTTAGTAGAATTCAGGTCAGAAGTTACGGATTAGGATTGTTGGGTACGATAAATTTCAGTTTACTTTATCTATATTATAACTTAATAAGCTTATTAAACGTGTTAAAATTATTTGTAATTTCACCATCTTTTTGTAATACATGGTTACCTTTTAAATCACTTAATTCCTTATAGTATGACATACATTTCAATACAATTTTATTTCAGTAGTTGAAATCATGAGTCAACTAAAGTTAGACCACCAAGTAAAACCTGGAAGCACTGGACGACCGTTTCGTCCTAGTATGGGACTCCTCAGCAGTGCGCATGCACGATCTTGCCTCGCGAGATTCGAACCCAGGACCTATCAGTTTCGTGAGCAAGCGCTTAACTACTAGACCACTGAGCCGGCATCCAACGGTGTTAATGTCTAACTTCAACCAATCCACGAAATTGAGCCACCGTACACCATTGTCTTCAGTGAGCTGATATCTCACCACAGACCTGGTTAAACTCCACTGGTCACCTTTCACAATTTTATTTGTTATCATGTTCTTTGAGAGTTCATCAATCTCAGAAATAAATCTTGAATTCAATCTATACAATCATTAATGAATAAAAATCCATGGCAACAAATAAAAAAACGTGAATTCTACTTAAAAGTGGTCAATGAAGATTGAAATTATATACTTGCGAAATCTTTAATAATTGTACCTACATTACATTAATGAATTAAATCAGTAAACTCATTCTACACAACTGATTAGTCATTTCGTAGTGACGAATGTCATATTTGTCTAATCCTACAGTACTGATTCAATTCTATCGATCAGGTTGTAATTTGATTATTAATCTAAGTGATTTGAGATGGCATGTAATATGCATTGATGCTAAGTGGTTGGAGGTAGTTGGTAGATAACCTTAGTCGGCTTAGGTTTTGTGCTAGTTGAAACTCGTTACCAAGGTGTTTGGAATCTTCAGCGAAACGACGGATTCAATTCGGTATAATGTATTGTTCGCTGCTTAGTGATCAATCAACCGCCTTACAGGCGGTCAGTCACTGCTCAACTACCTTGATGTTAGTGTCTCAAATTATGAAGCTGTGAAAAAAGGGGACGAATCTGCTGGGGAGTATTCATTCCTATATATATTAACTTAATGCAAATTCCATTTAGCTAGACACTTATATTACCTGTAACATGTCATTGAATTATGTTCAGTATAAGTTTTTACCGTAGCTCTATGTATTTCTACTCTATTCGTTATCTTAACGCTTATATTTGGAAATGTGAACCACTGTTATTCTCAAGAAGGGAGATGAGAACATAAAGATTGGGTCAAATAAATGTTTATTGGCTTTCCATAGTCAGCGAGTCAGCTACAACGTAGGACCAGGCACATAAATGCATCGGTTCAAGTTGCTATACCTCATTAGCATAAATAGATGAACACCGAATTCATAGAAGTAGTCACTTCAATGGTAGTAAAGTATAAGAGAAAGATTGCATATAAGAATATGATACAGGGAGAAAGAATTGGTTCGTTGAAAGAAAGATATAAAGCAATTTCAATCTGATAGTTTAAAGGAAGATAGTGAGTGTATACACCTTCACCAGTGTGATCGATTCTGAGCCATGTCACCCACAGTCTCCAACCATTGGTTACGATAGTTACACGGACTCCAATCAAGTAGTCTGCATTTACCAACATGGCCAAGATTAGAAGTTAGTGACTTCAAACACTGATGCCACATTTTGGTCACCATCCTTATACTAAGTTCTCAAAATAAGTCATCATAAATCACATTCATTTTTATACTGATTTTGTAAACAATTAACTAATTGATTAATACTATTATGTCAATGAAAAATTACACGGGGTAATATAAAACACAAATTTTACACCGAACAATATAAAGAATATAATTGTCACATTGGATGAAATTCCATTCCAGTCATACTGAATGAGCTTTACATTGAAGATTACAAAAAAGATATTTACCTGGGATAATGTTACAATGAGAAGTTTAAAACAAACATCATACTAACTAAAATGTTACATCAAGAATGTCCAAATGTCATATTGAGAATAAAACTGATGCCTCTTATCCCAACTAATCAATTCTCCTATAGGTAATATTGTGGTGTCTATTGACATAAGTAGTATTGTGGTGTGTGCTATTGAAGTTGACAGATAAAAGTAGTATGTATTGTTAAATTGAAAGTGAAATGCCTGGAGGTAGAGGGTTAAGAAGATCAAAATAAAGAGAACGAGAACAAAAAATGATTGCTGTTAAATCGAAATAATACATTCGATTGTCCCTACTTGTATTCTTCTTCACTACAGTATGTAATACTAATCGAAAGGGGAAAACCTGGCAATAGAAGGGTGAGAAGATCGAGTTGAAGAGAAGAAAAACGGAAATAGAAAGAAATTGTGAATCGGAAGAATCATACAGAATGTGACACTGACACAGAAGTCCTACTCACTACCTTCTTTCATCGGTAGTGTTGTTAACAAAATTGAGAGGATGAAAAACAAATGTCCGGTGCTTTGACTGGGTTGGTGGTTACGGAGGACCTACCCAGGGGAATTGGAACACCACAATTTCAAACCAATGGCGAACATGGATTCCAGGATCTTGAAGGAACAAACAGCGTATGAACCAATTGTTGGTCATTGGATACCATGGAACTGGATATCCTAAAGTTGTTCCACTGTCTTATGGATTAGACCTCTAGGTCAAAGGCCCGAAATGTGGCCTTCTAAGGGAACCACCTGCTTTGGTTTGGGCGTCTGGGTAGCATCTGAGCCCCCACATAAATCGAATGAAGTGTGGCGCATACATATTTGGTGCCTCCTTGTACAACTGTTTATGTATTTAAACAAATAATAAAACGACGGAGCTAGTAGGAAAAAGTTGGATAATGCTATAGTCCATAAGGAGAATATAGTCACACAAGGGAAAAGCGAAGATCTATACATGCAGTTTTTTGAGAAATTCCTGCACAGGAAATTGACTTTGTGATCGCTACCGATTTCTGTTCTGAGCAGTAACTGAGAGTCATTGCAATTTTATGAGAAAAATTAACATTGACTAACAAATGTTTATTAGAAATAATTATTCTTCATTTGTAGTCCCTCAGTTTCCAAATAGCCTGAACGAGAATTTTTCTCAATTATCCCCAAATCTTGAAAATTTTAGGGTCATATTTAACTTTAGGTGAGAGAGAGAGAGAGAGGGCAGCAACAACCCGCAACGTAAGTTAACTCCCATTAGCTTTTTGAGTGATTAGTCTGGAACTTTGGTCGTTCTGATGTTTACGTAATCTCTTGATCCTCTCGTAATATCCGCAAAGAAACCAGTCTAACTGAACTGGTCATTAAAGTATTAGCCTGAATAAACTTTCAAGGCCACCCCAAGGCTTGTAAACATCAAACCAAAGGAATCTAGAGTGGATGCAGATTTGTGCATTAATATATCAGTCGAATATGTACTTTGAGCATAATTCTGGAAATCAGGGATAATTCCTGACGGCAGGAAATAGACATTCCTTGACTCAAATACAGATCTTTTATCTACATACTGCCAAGTTTGTAGTAGTGTCACCGAGAGGTGTTCGTCTAGCCTGCTCACCATCTTCACGTTCAATTTTGTCACAGACTAAATTCAGTCATCTGAACCCTAAAAGTAACAATGGGATCAGACTTGTGATGGGTTTCTCTCACTCTGATTGTACAATATTGCTTCTGGAATAGTCTGCATCAAGATCTAGATAAACCATAAGCAGTGAAGTAGTAAACTACGTCAGTCATCTTAGAAGTCTCATCAATTTCGGTAAGTTGGTATTTGAAATCGCTGCACGAACTCAGTACGTTCGGTCAACTTATCACTTTTAGAGTAAGCGAGATGTTCATTTCTAAGTGAACGTCCATGGCGACAGCCCATCGCTTTGAAACATGGTCTATGAAAACAGAAGATATACAAAGCTTGCATGTTTTTGGACCATTTGTAATGCATCGTGGAGAAACCAAACGAGGAAGGTTAAACACGAAATGCTAAGAAAATATACCAAACCAGTTGATGAGGGTGTGAATTGTAATTGACTGGGGTAGCTAAGACATCACAAAAGCCCACCCTCCACCCACATCAATATGTAGTTGTGGCTAGTGTAGGAACAGGTTAAAAGACTGTATTGAATACTATTCCACATAAGTGTAATTGGACAAAAGTTGACACTGCAAAATATGCCAATGTTTAACTTCGCTTGTAACTGTTTTCCGAAATTCATCATCAAACAACCTAACTTAAAATAACTGGAATAGAAACCTGAACCTTTAAAGATGAGTATAGAAAATATTTATCAGTTCGACTGCTCCTGTGGAGCAAGTTATATTGGTCGAAGTTCCAGGAATTTACATTTTTATGCTCATGAACACTTTCACAGTGGCTAAATAAAGGTTTGGTGAAGAAAGTGAACAGTTCGATATTGGTCCATTTACTACAAACTGGTCATAGTACCAGTATAAACCAATCTTATTCAATTATTTATAGGGTAATTTTTTGCATAAGCTTGGCACACTTAAAGTTCTCCAAACGGCTGAAGTAGGTAGTAGCCATCAGGATGAAGAAACCGGAGCTATACGTACAGACGAAATATCTCCAACCACTCCTCCTCTATTGGCCAACTAATCAATAGTAACCTTAGCTATTGAATGACCTAATTTGATCATTATACTGACAAACCTTTATAGTGAAATGTAATTGTCTCTGTTATGTTTATTCACAAATCTTTATATTATTAGTATTGGTTAAACATCATTATTAATCTCTCCAATACATGATACATTCACTTTTCATTCATCCCACCTTGCTAATTTTTCATACAATATAGTCTTCCATTAAACATTTGATCAAATTATAACAGTACTATTATTTATCTCTCACCCTATTTGACCCATATTTATTCGGATCATGGGTCACTTAACAGTTTTATTTAATCAGAATGGGTTTGTGGAGATTTTAGAAATTTTCACAGATTGAAATCATGAGTCAGTTGAAGCTAGACCACTATGGAAAGCCTGGAAGTACTGGACGGCCGTTTCGTCCAAGTATGGGACTCCTCAGCAGTGCGCATCCACGATCCCGGACCCCGCGGGATTCGAACCCTGGACCTGTCAATTCCGCGCACGAGCGCTTAATCATTAGGCCACTGAGCCGGCATCCAACGGTGTTAATGTCTAACTTCAACGAATCTCGCGGGGTGATTGCGAATGCACACTGCTGAGGAGTCCCATACTAGGATGAAACGGCCTTCCAGTACTTCCAGGCTTTCCATGGTGGTCTAGCTTCAACTGACTCATGATTTCAATCTGTGAAAATTTCTAAAATCTCCACAAACCCCTTTTGATAATAATCATCCGCTCACTAGTGACTGACTTCAAGAGATACTCCTGGAGTTCTAGTGGGAAGCCGTTACCAGTGGAGTACAACCAGGTCTGTTGTGAGATATCAGCTGACTGAAGACAATGGTATATGGTGGCGCAACTTCGTGGATTGGTTGAAGTTAGACATTACCACTTTGGATGCCGACTCAGTGGTGTAGTAGTTAAGCGCTTGCTCACGAAACTGATAGGTCCTTGGTTCGAATCCCGCGGTGTGCGGGATCGTGGATGCGCACTGCTGAGGAGTCCCGTGCTAGGACGAAACGGTCGTCCAGTGCTTCCAGGTTTTCAATGGTGGTCTAGCTTCAACTGACTCATGATTGCAATCTGTGAAAATTTCATTTAACATATATCCAGATTAAAGTTAACATTCCATATAAGTCATATCAACATGAACAATTTTATTCTATTTTGTTTGACAATCTTACCACTCACATACTTTAACTTTAAACGATGTACTTTGCCCTCAGTCTGACCATTTTTCGCGATTAATAATATGAATCTGTGAATTGTAGAACCTGAAGTGAATTTATCGATGACTAGTTTTTTATAAAAATAATAATTACATAATTTACGCCAGTTTACAGCCATGATCAGATTGATATAAATGGTGACATTAAATGTCGAGAACATACATGTGATCTAAGATAGCTTTAAGTAAACTAGTTCAGTGATTCATTTAAGTAGTACATTTATTAAAGTAATCCAATACATCAGCCGAGAAATTTTGATTTTTCTTAAGTGGACAGCCTGTTGATTTATGAACGGTGTATCTAAGGTCATTTCCTATGCCAGAACGAATTAGTGATAATTATTTACAACTAAAGAAAGTTGAATGGAAGCATTGATCACGGAACAGCAAAGCAATAATTATCAGAAGAGGTTTTGTGGAGATTTTGGAAATTTCAATAGTTGAAATCATGAATCAACTGAAAGCACTGGACGGCCGTTTCATCCTAGTATGGGACTCCTCAGCAGTGCGCATTCGCAATCCCCCGCGAAACTCGTTGAAGTTAGACATTAACACCGTTGGATGCCGGCTCAGTGGCCTAATGATTAAGCGCTCGTGAGCGAGACTGACAGGTCCTGGGTTCGAATCTCGAGGGGTGCGGGAACGTGGATGCGCACTGCAGAGGAGTCCCATACTTGGACGAAACGGCCGTCCAGTACTTCCAGGCTTTCCATAGTGGTCTAGCTTCAACTGACTCATGATTTCAACTACTGAAAGCAATAATTACCAATATATGTCAATCAAGTTTACCATAATGCATGTTTCATGTGACACAGTGATATACTATTGATGTTAGATATTATTCAAATTAGTTAAGGTTGCTAGGGACAATGTTAACATAAAGTGACAGTAGGTAGGTGCTTTTACTTAGGGAATTCACTAATAAGGATGGCTAAACATTTAAAGTTCCTATAATCTCACTTATGGAATAAGATACACTTACAGGTGCTCGAACATTTCATGCATTATCAGAGGAGCAGTATGCATCAATGCAGCGAACAAAGAATAGGGGTGACCTTAAAGTACGGATTGATTGTGGTAAATTATTCCAGAGTCTAGAAAGTTTACAGGTAAAGTAATCCTCATGAAGAGATGATTTAGCAAGGGTTTGTTTCACTAATGAGGAGTTACGGATATCGTAATGCGAAGTCTCTGTATATTGAATTACTTGATTAAATATAAAGGATATTTTATTAAGTATTTTGAAGAAAAAGATTTAGTATGAATCTCCTCTACCATAAAGAGTAAAGCTCAAGTTTATTACATTTAGAATTATAATTCAAGGTACAGTCAGTTCCAAGAATACGAAGTGTCAATCGTTTGTGTAATGATTCCAGCCTTCATTGATCCTTTATGCGCGCATTACTAAGAATAAACAGGCCGTATTCTAGAAGTGGTCGAACACAAACTTTGTGCATTAAAATACTAGACATATTGTTATAAAGGATTCGAATTATGTAACCTATAAGACGTTGAGACTTGAAAGTCAAGTTCAATATCTGTTCTGTAAACAAATCGTACGAATATCTAAGTCCTCAGTCTACTACTACTGTATGTAACCTAGATAACACTTCACTGTTTATGGTAAGAACTAAGTTGAATGATGTAACATCGAAGCATATCCATATACATTTAGTTGTATTAAGCTCCAGCTGCCATTTATAGCACCACTGTATTCCTTGTTTGTATGCCTAACCACCAACTTCCCCGAGAGCGATGTCTTATGGTATAGGAATAGGTTGGAAGAAAGATACGGTAACATCTAGGACCTCTTTATGGACCAATACTATATGTATATTTTTATTGTATAATTGTTAAATAACTAAACTATACATATTCATATTCCTCTTATCATAAGTTCTATTTTGATCTATGAACTGTTATGTTACGATTTACCATTCTTCAGTTATACCTTGTCTATCAATTACTATCTCCCTTATTCACAGCCACGTTTGCCTAAATCTTGTACAAATGTTGTTTCCTATTTTATGGTACGATGTGGTCTGTCTGGTTGGTATATAAACCCAGTATATTTGAAATACATGATTCATATCACAGAGGCTGCGATTAGTGTTAACAGGATGAACTAGGCGGTAAGCACCACCGATAAGGACTCTAGACTGCTCATGTGTGTCATTTGTCCAATCGATAAATCAACGTTTTCTAATTGGTGGGCACAAGTTATGACAGACGTGAACACTTTTTTCGACATAAATGCATATCGAACTACTTAAAAAATAACTTCATTTCCAAGAGAAAAAAACAATGTATTTGATGAACTTCTGCATCCAATAATTATTAATAAAAATAATAATGGGTTTATTCATTAGTCTGCCCAATCACCGACTGCCCCGACAACCGATGTTTTATGGTGTCGGAGTAGGTTGGAAGAAAGATAAGGATAGCCAGATCAAAATATGGCACAAATCCATCAAGTCATTGACAAGTGCATTGAGCCATGTTAGTATGTGTACACTAGTTGGTTGGGATCCACGAGACGATAGCAACCGATATTTAGAAATGTCGAATGACATCGCTCAAAATCGTTTACGATGGTGCAGGAGCATCCGCTCTTTGTGTTCTCAATACTTCATGTCCTTTTTTTCGCTTCCCTAATTTATTTCACTGAATTATACTCGTTGAATAACATGTTCAAACCCTAATGTTTCCAATTACTGCTTATACTTTGACTATCTCTACCACTACGGGGTTTGAATCGACAATTGTATTTGTGTGCTAATGTAGTATGCCAACTTGAACTGATATACGTACGTACCTACATACTAAGTTCTACGTTGTTACCAACTGACTGATTGAATATCTTCCAAAACTATTGAATGAACCTTCTATGAATCTTATAACTAATATCAATGGAATAAGTTGTTTCTTTTTTTTCTTTCTTTTCAAATGGAAATTTTCTATTTTAATTAAAGCAAAATATTCACAATAATAAATATGGATATTTATATATCTGTTGTTTGATTAAAGAATAATAAGTAATTAAAAAACAAAGAAGAAAAAGGAAGAACAATTCATGAAGAATATCCACTTATCTGCTATCAATGTATGTATACATATATATATGAGATGATGGAGAAGATTTGTAACTCAGCTGGATGATTTTGGTGGAGTTTTGTTCTCTGAAGTTTGTGCTGATAATGTCGTTCAGAAGAACAATGAATACTCCACGACCAAATCATCCAACTCAGAGAACAAAACTCCATCAATATATATATATATATATATATATATATATATATATATATATATATATATATATGTACATTCACCCCACCCCCAATGAGTACACTAAAACAAAAAAAAAAGTAAGTTGAATGTGTTACAATTTTTGCGATTGTTTGTAAACGTGAACGAACGAAAGAAAGAAAGAAACAATGTAAAACAATAATAGGGATGAAAATATGTACCATGTTTACAATATATAATATACATATATATATATATATATATATATATATATATATATATATATATATATATATATATATATATATATATATATATAGATGGTAATTTGATGATGACAATACACAACCACCAATCTTGATTCATACAATATATAATCTAATAATATCAAATTTGTAAGTAATAAATGCGAATAAGTTTAAAAAAACACAATGATAATAATAACAACAGAGGAATTGAAAAACTTGACTAGTTTTATCTTTTAAAATACAAACCAAAACGATATAATCATTGCCAAGGTTTTGAAGGTTGATTGTAAATATTCACAGTTTGAGAATAGAATGGATGCATTGAAGACCATATATATGTAGGTGGAACAGTTGAAGTAAGTTGAGGAGGAGGATATCTAATAGTCATGGGAAGTAAACCGGGATTAGGGGTATGAGAGATGGCAGGATTTACACATGGGATAATAGGTACACAAGGTGGGCCAAGTAAAGGTTGATCTCTGGGTTTATTACGACAATGTGGAGCAATCTCAGGACGATACTCTAAAGAAGGTTGATGAAAAGTATTCGATGATACATCTTGAAAACGTGGTAGATTATGTCTATTGATATCATCGTCAGGTAACAATGACGAAGAACGTGGAGAATATGCTCTTTTACGACTGGTCTTAGGAAAATTAGAATTTGATCCTCTTGGTCGATAAAATGAATATCGAGGCTGAGATTC
This sequence comes from Schistosoma haematobium, assembly GCF_000699445.3. NCBI lineage: Eukaryota > Metazoa > Platyhelminthes > Trematoda > Strigeidida > Schistosomatidae > Schistosoma > Schistosoma haematobium. Next base: position 3,407,602 of record NC_067200.1, read on the forward strand.
AGAACCACTGGATGTGGATGAATCTACGTAAGTGCCTAGTAGGGAAGGACGACGATGATGACGCTCACTAGACCAGTTTGTTGGAGGTCGTCGATAATCAGTGTCCTCTTTGTGACCATTGAAAATTTCATCGTCGCGATCCGAGAATGAATCATCGTTCTTTTTTCTTTGTATACGACGCGTACGTAGCATATGACGATACACATTAGATGGATAGAAATTACCATAATGTTTTACGGATCGGTGGTCAGACTGTCGCATATCTTCATCCTCTAAAGACACTTCACTCTCTTGAATAGAATAATCTGACAATTCCGTAGAGTTGAATGTCTCGTCTATCAGTTTATACTCATCGTCATCACGAGAAACACTTTGTGAACTATCGATTGAGATGATTGCTTGCCGATCAGCATCAATATTAGGTTCGGTTTCTACATTCCCGTGTTTAGCTAAGTGATTCAAAATATAGCCAACTTGTAAGCGCTGAAATGAACTTGGATCAACTGATGAGTCTTCGTCTTCTTCCTGCTCTTCTTCTTTTTTATCACTATTCTTACGTGGGGTACTTGCACTATGACTAGTGGTCCCTTTATTCCGTATTTTAAGATGTTCTCTATCTCGAGATGAGTGTACTATTTGCCGATTTTCAGATTTACGACAAGTACTGATGTTAATATGGTGTTTACTTTGCATCATTTCTTCATTGCCATTGTCACAGTCATCTCCATCATCATCATCGTCATCTAGTACTTCACCTTCTTCGTTTTCATCAACAACAGGTTTGTTAAAATTTATTGACGGTAAATCCGTTGAGGTGATTGGATCGATGCTTGTGTTACAAACAACAGGTGTATTATTATTGTTATTATTATTGTTATCATCATTAATATTGAGATTCTTATATTGATTAGTGTTGTCAATCGAATCCTGGCTTTTTTTATCACTACTATTCAAACTTGTTCGCTTATTATTATCATTATCGTTATTACTACTATTACTAATAATAATCTTGTCACTATTATTCTCATTGTCAATACTGCTGTAGCTTTGACACTGATCAATATTTTCTTTGGAATGTCCCGACTTTACTTCGACATAATTATTTTTTCTATACTGAGCTGTTTGGTGCGAATTCCGTTCTGATTGCTGTGATTTAGATGGATGTCGCTCTCTTATCTTTTTTATATTTGAGTGATGATAATCTCTTCGACCTTTGATAGACGTGACTGAATTAGAATCTGTCCCAGTGACTGAAGAATCATTAGAATATGAACGATAATGACGACTATGGTAATAATCTGAGTCACTATATGATGGACTCCTTCGATGCCGACGGGAAGAATACCTGTACGGAGACTCCTCATCATATATTCGGCGACGAGGTGTGCGCCGTCCCCTATCCCTAGCGTTTCTTGACCGAGAGTGACCAGATGAACGACGATGGTGATCTGAATAACTAGATTTAGGCCTTTCATTAGAACTATACTTTGAAATAGGTGACGACCTATGGCACCCACGAAATGATGAATTCGATTTTGATCTATGATAACTAGGACTACGAGATCGGCGATTCGTATCATGATCATAATCATTATATTTATGATTATATTTACTGTCTGCATATGCAGACGACCTATGAAGGCGTTTAACACTAGATTTAGTTGACCGATGTGTAGAAGAATTATGTGAATCATTGGGTGGTGGTGTAGATCGCCGGTAGTTAGGTGACGATGCTCTTCTATAATCACTTACTAATATTGATAGCTGTGACGGACAACTCCAGTTTGTAGTTTTCGGTGGACTCGGAGCAGGTTCATGAAACTTTAGAGTTAATGGACTTGTGTTCGCAGGTTGATCAAAGGGATGATCAATTTCCATATCACTTTTATCTAAACGAGATGACTGATCACATGGATCATTATTATCAATTTCCATGTCAACAGATGTATTCTGATGCATTACTGGTGAATTATGACATAAATCGAAATTTGATGGACTAGACGCTATAATTGGATTCATTACAACTGTAGTCGGATTAGAAGTCTGCCCATCAAGCGGAATCTCTTTTGGTATAATCTGTGCATCCATTAATGAAACCGAATGATATTCAGATCCAACTTCTGGACTAGATGGTGCAGGAATTAGTTCTTTAGGATCACAACTTTCCACATAAGTTTCATTAATAGCAGTAGCAGTTTCTTGAATTTTATTTTGTTGTTCTTCTAACTGTGATTGTTCCTCTAATGGCTTTTCAGTTTTCCTCTGATATGTTGATGAGATTAATGCAGTGGCAAGAGCATACAAATCCGGTTCATCTGTTGGATAAATTTGACGACGATGAAGTCGTGGATCTAAATGTGGATTATGTTGTAATTTACGATCATTATCATTTGACAATACTCTTGTGTTAGTGATTTCTGTATTATTATTATTATTATTGTTATTATTATTATTATCATTCACAATACTTTGATGAGCTAATACTGATATTAAAGCTGAACCAAGAAGATTTCGACCACCATCGGTTAATGTTGTGAGAATACTACTTAATGGAAGTTTCAATTGCATAGAAGAGGTACATATGGATGCTACAACAATAAAAAAGAAAGAAAATGGTCTTAAGAAATTTATTATAAATATTACCAAAAAAATATATTACTGAATCATAAATATCTAATCAGTGTACAAAAAATTGTCATGAAGGAATACAATTCAAAAGAAACAATTACATTAAATTAACATTGTTTGCGATTTATATAAACTTTCGTCGACCAAACCATCCAAGTTTAGAGAACAAAACTCCATCATCAAAATCATCCACCTAAACTACAAATCTTATACAAACTTTGTTAAATCTTTAACATATCTCATTACTGTTGTGAGATATCAGCTCACTGAAGACAATGGTATATGATGGCGCAACTTTGTGGATTGGTTGAAGTTAGACATCAACACCGTTAGATGCCGGCTCAGTGGTCTAATGGTTAAGTGCTCGCGCGCGAAATCAGTAGGTCCCGCGGGGTGCACACTGCTGAGGAGTCCCATACTAGGACGAAACGGCCGTCCAGTGCTTCCAGGTTTTCCATAGTGATCTAGCTTCAACTGACTCATGATTTCAATCTGTGAAATATCTCATTATTATCAGATGGGTTTTGTGGATATTATAGTAATTTCAATGGTTGGGATCATGAGTCAGTTGAAGCTAGACCACCATGGAAAACCTGGAAGCACTGGACGGCCGTTTCACCTGATTGTAGGACTCCTCAGCAGTGCGCATCCACGATCTCGCCCCTGCGAGATTTGAACCCAGGACCTACTGGTTTCGCGCGCGAGCACTTAATCACTAGACCACTGGATGCGCACTGTTGAGGAGTCCCACAATAGGACGAAACTGTCGTCCAGTGCTTTCAGGCTTTTTATGGTGGTCTAGCTTCAACTGCCCCTTGATCTTAACCATTGATATTTCATTCTATTACTAAAATTAACGGTATACTCTGATAAATGATTATCATTATCAATAAAACTCAAGTAGAAATTACTAGCAGTAAAAAATAATTCAAACATTTCAACAAAGTGTATTCAGTAATTCCGAATATATTGATATTTCATTGTTAAAACAATATTTTAGAATATATTCCGTTTACAAAAGGACAGTAGATGAAGTTCATCATAATTCAGTTTAATGTACTTCATTGACCATGTATATATGTTATGTGTATTACGCTATTTAACCTGAAAGTTGTTAGGGGGAAGGTGTGGGCAACTGTACACATTTTGGAAGAATACTTGCTTTTGGAGGTCTTGTATTTTATTTATTAACCTCAGCAAATAAACATTGATACAAAGGGGAACCAAAACATATATGCGCCACAAAAACCATTGAATTACTGTGTGAGTTGTGATACTGCCAGGGTGCTCAAACCAATGCAGGTGGTTTTATTAGGGGTCCATTAACAGAACCTTCGGTTTAAATATCTAATTCACAAGGCAGTGGAACTACATTGAGAGATGCGGTCCCAAGGTAGTCTATGATCAAGAACAAGTTTATAAGCTAGTTGTTCCCTCAAGAGCCTGAAGTTAATGTGAACCACTGAATTGAAACCAGGGTTTTTCAATTCCCCTGATTGGATCCTTTGCATCCACCAACCATATTTAAGCGCCGAAAATTTGTTTATTGTTCGCCCAATAAATTAAAGACGCTCTCGCCATGAGTACAACTTCCTCAGTAGTGGGTATATACGCGTGGTCATATAAGAGCATTTCGAGCGGAAGAGTGGAATCTCCCTCAACCTCGGGTACCGGGTAATTTAGGGGCCTTGTAACCAAACTCGAATTACTAATGGTTTTGACGAACTGTGAGCATAACCCTAGAGCTCAAGAAATAACTGATTGAGGCCGAACACACACGTCGTTTTGCTGAGAAGTCCTCAATGTATTATATCTCTATGTTCTAAAGACCTTACCATGGGCGACAAGAATCTATATGGTAAGGTGAGGTGTGATATGTTTAGGGTTGACCTGTTTCAAACACTTCCTTTCGTTATAGGAAGGCAGCTTTATTCGAGACGCTGGTTGACTGAAAGAAATACATTAATGTTGAGTCATCACGGTAGGTAAACCCTAAAACCACGCCAACAGAGTCCAGCTTGCAAACTTTAGCCAAAACTGAACCACTGGACTTAAAGTTCTCCACAACAAGCCCATCAGGGCTCCTTGCTTTCTGTTACTTCAGATTACCTATAACCTTCTCAACTTCATTAACAATAGGGAAAATTATTTTAATCTCTCAATCTGGTTTGTTTCGAAGCTAGTTGGACTGTTCTATGAAGTGTTTCGTCCAACGTTCTAATGATCTGAACTGAAACTGGGTCACATTCTCATTAACACCTGACGTTTTTGTATCTGTTTTCTCGACCAGTTGGAATAGTTGTCTACTGTTAGCTATCGCCTCTACAATTCCCACCTCTTTTGTTTTTGCTGTCCACTACTGCTTACGAAGGCTGTGTAAACTTTACGTCATTCTACATTCAAGTTGCCTTTGCTCTTCATAGTTTTGAACCTGATACGGTGAGTTTTCGAGCATCTGTCAATCCAGCAAAGGTTGTTAAAGTCTACTGATCTTCTTTAATTTTTGTTTTAAGTCACTGGTGCTGAGCCAGATGTTCGAATGTCATCTTAACCGACATCAAGGTGAGCATCACCTTGACGATAGACCAACTCTCTCACTAGTTGCTGAAAAATACTCGTCATTAAGTTGAACTCTAAAAGGTTTTTCTTCTGTGGATTTTCTGTATTTAATAAGATCCAAACGATCACATGCTCGTGTTAGAGTATCATTAGATGCTAATTGTGTGCTCCAGAATGATCAGTAGCCTTTTGCTGAGCTTCCTCTATGGCGGTTGATGTGAACGTAGTCTACACGTGTACGTTGTTAGACCGACATTAAGGGCATCCTATTAGACGAAATTCTTGTGCCTAAAGTTGGTATCTCCTAATAATAATTAGTTGTCCCAGCACAATTATGGCAGATTGTAGCCGTTGTCTATTCGCTGAGTTGTGACACTGTAGAATCCACATGAGTGTCTTTCACTTTAATTAAAACTACCTACTTGGGTGTTAAAGTCACATGCTACAATCAGGATATTAGAACGTTTTTAATTTTTCAAAAGAGTAGAAAGCTTCCTGTAAAACTTATCCTTTACTGTATCTGAAGTGAGGTAGCTGGGAATGTACACAGAAATGATTAGGAGGTAATTGGGTGTCCTTATCTTTCTGTTTTCTTACAACCCGGACAGCGCATAAACTAATCTTAACAGTAGTCCATTTCAAGAGGACCTGTCCCTCTTAAGAGCTTAGCGCTATACCTACGCCAGCTAGGCTATAAGAGGTGGCAGTCAAATCTTTAAATACATGAAACATATATCGAGCCGGTCCTCTTGTAGTGTATGAAAACTCAGGTATGGTAAACCAGTATACTATTTTACGCAAAACTACAGTGCATTCATAAAACATGAAAATCATACATCGAATACATCATTTGTATATCTTTCTCGAGTTTTCCTTTACACTCTCGACTATTCTTCGAATCTTGTTGTTATTCCGACTGCTCGCAGTTTCCCTTCTTCTTCCCTTTATTTCAATCTTCTGTTGGTACACATCCCACTTCCAATTGCTACTACACATTACTTATGTCTATCCGCGCAAGTAGCGCATACCACACGGTAAGGTTAAGTGAACGATTAGACTCGAATCGTGTAATCATGTTTCGGAGATACAGCATACACCGAAGATTAAAAGAAAGTTAGTGGCAGTCAAACTAAAACATAGCATTATTACACGAAGTTACTGACTCTCGGTCTGTATCAGGGTCCATGTTGATGTCTGTCTGTCTATCATTTTACCAGTGTAATCAGTTTTGTCCATAAAAAATACCTGCTCTCATTTGTCAGGTTTACTTATAGTCAACGTGTTGTTGTTTTTTCTCATTAGTAAATTGTCTTCATGCCGTATCATCAGTAGACATTTTATGTCAAGCTTACCAAATTTGTTCTATTTCACAGATACTAACTTATTCTTCCTACCATTTATTTGTTTCTTTTCAACTCATCCCCCCAAATGCCCTGGTACAGCCGAGAGTAGGGAGAATCCGCTTTCCATCTCCAAATGCTCTCATATGGCCATGCGTATATAGCCTCTGCCACGGAAGTTCTAGTCAATGCCTTCTCGCGGAGGGGTATCTTTCACGAAATTGAAAGGACGAAAAGCGAATGTCCGGCGCTTTAACTGCGTTGGTGAACATGGAGAGTCCACCTAGTGGAGTCGGAAAACTCTGATTCTAAACCAATCATGCACATGGGCCCTAGTATCCTGAGGGGACAAATGGTGTATGAACCAATCGCTGGTCACCGGCTACCATGGGACTGCATCTCCTTACGATGCTTCACTGCTTTGTGGATCAGACATTTAGGTGGAAGGCTCTGAGTGTGGCCTCCTAAGAAAACCACTTCCTTCGACTTGAGCACCCGGTCAGTATCATAGTCCTCACACAAATCGAATGATTTATGTGGCGCATATTTATCTGGTGCCCCTATGTACCAGTATTTATGTGTTCAAATAAATAAATAAATGACAACTCATTCCGTATCTCCAATATGCTACATTCACACTTCAACTAATTACTCACAAATCCCTTGTTCGCGTTCCACTCGCTTAAACCGTGAAACTTACTTCCTTACACCTGCTACCCTGAGAATGAGTTTAGATAAGTCCACATTGAGTGGGACGTACCTTTTACCGTAGGTGGTCATCAGTTTTCGGTTTTCCAACTGTAACATGTGATGTGACCCGATGAAACCCAATTGATTACTCACACAAATTTTTTAGAGGTATGTGTGTTGTTGTATTTCGTTGATTTGTGGTTCAGTATGGGGTTACAATGCTTGCGGAATTAGTAACAATTAAGATAATACGATCGGCACAAAATTTTAGAGTCTTAGGTAACGAACCATATTATTCAATTTGACTTAAGATTATAAGTTTGAAAGCTCCAACATGTAGTTTAAGACGCAGTATCAAAAGACCAGGAGTAGCGTTTTGCGAATTTGAATTTTTGGCACTAATGGCGATTAGGGACAAAGATTAAGCCATAGAAGGTTTGGTTGTAGGGGCAGAAGAAATATTAAGATGTAAGGAAGGGATCTAATTGTAAACAAAGTACTCTCCAGTGTTGTAAGTGTAGTGTGGTTGGTTGGCATCTTTTGGATGCGCACATTATAATAGGCAAATTCTTCTTGTGACTTGTGTAGAGCATATGTATTCGGTGCCCCTTTGTACTAATATTTATGTGTTCAAATAAAATAAAATAAATTAATCTTCTTAGGATATCTTGAAGGGAAACTGGATTAATAGCGATTATTTTTCGACTGAAATAAACCTCGACCGAAGCAAAAAATAAATTTAAATGACAGGAAATTTACTTGTTTTCCGTTGTCCAAACAATTTGTCTGTAGATGTTCCCATCGGTAAAGCAGAAGCCACTGCAAATGGTGATACATTTGAAGTAGGGGTGACAACATCATTGTTTGATTGACAACAACACATTTCACTATATGGATATCGATGTAAACTATGAGGTGTAAGTAATATTGCATGTAGAAAATTCCTATCCAAATTATCAACAACAGGTATGCCTAAAAACAGTAATGGAAATAACTCATTAACAAAATAGAAGATTGAAAGGTAACAAATTATATTTATAAGTTATAATACGAGTTTACAGATACTGAAACACTCAATATGAGAATGTCAATGTAGAAGAGGTATTATTCACATCACACAAATACAGTTTGTAGAAGCATATCTAAATACTACTAATGATATAAGTTTATCAGTATGGGGATTTATGGAGATTGTGGTACTTCCAAAGTTGAATTCATGAGTCGATCAAAGTTAGACCACCATTGAAAACCTAGAAACACTGGACGGCCGTTTCGTTCTGCCATGGGATTCCTCAGCACTGCATGTTTGCGCTCAACGAAGGTCCTTGGTTCGAGTCCCATGTATTGTGATCGCGGATGTACACTGCTGAGGGGTCCCATACCAGGATAAAATGACCATCCAGTGATTCCAGGTTTTTAATGATGATCTAGCTTAGACCGACTCATGAATTAAACTGTGAAAATATAGGTTTATTTAACATTATATATTAAATAATAGTAGAGTTTCGATCGACAAAAAGGATATTCAATATGACAATAAATATTTATCTTATATGAACTTTAATTTTGCACAAATGAGGTTCACTTTACAGTGTAAAGTGTTCAAGTTTCCACAATACATTAAAATAATTAATATTAGATTACATGTCCGTTAATTTGTGAATAGAATGTTGCAGTTTTGAGGTTGTTATGTCGCAATGATAATAATGAATGGTAACTTTTGGGACCTCTTTATGGAACAATACTATATGTATATTTTTATTGTATAATTGTTAAATAACTAAACTATACATATTCATATTCCTCTTATCATAAGTTTTATTTTGATCTATGAACTGTTATGTTACGATTTACCATTCTTCAGTTATACCTTGTCTATCAATTACTATCTCCCTTATTCACAGCCACGTTTGCCTAAATCTTGTACAAATGTTGTTTCCTATTTTATGGTACGATGTGGTCTGTCTGGTTGGTATATAAACCCAGTATATTTGAAATACATGATTCATATCACAGAGGCTGCGATTAGTGTTAACAGGACTTAACAGGATGAGCTAGGCGGTAAGCACCACCGATAAGGACTCTAGACTGCTCGTACGGGTTATATGTGTCATTTGTCCAATCGATAAATCAATGTTTTCTAATTGGTGGGCACAAGTTATGACAGAGGTGAACACTTTTCAACATAAATGCATATCGAACTACTTAAAAAATAACTTCATTTAGAAGAGAAAACAATATATTTGATGAACTTCTGCATTCAATAATTATTAATAAAAATAAAATAATGGGTTTATTCATTAGTCTGCTCAAACACCGACTGCCCCGACAACCGATGTTTTATGGTGTCGGAGTAGGTTGGAAGAAAGATAAGGGTAGCCAGATCAAAACATGGAACAAATCCATCAAGTCACTGGCAAGTGCACTGAGACATGTTCGTAGGTGTACACTACCTGGTTAAGATATCCGCGAGACGATAGCAACCGATGTTTAGAAACCTTGAATGACATCGCTCAAAATCGTTTGCAATGGTGCAGATGCATCCACTCTTTGTATTCTGCCAAATTCTAATCTTCTCAATTCTTTATGTACCTTCTTTTATCTTTCCGAATTTATTTCACTGTATTATACTCGTTGAATAACATGTTCAAACCCTAATGTTTCCAATTACTGCTTATACTTTTACTATCTCTACCACTACGGGGTTTGAATCGACAATTGTATTTGTGTGCTGATGTGGTATGGCAACTCGAACTGATATACGTACGTACCTACATACTAAGTTCTACGTTGTTACTGACTGACTGATTCATTAATCTGTTTACACCTAAGATTACATCAAAATGTCCTGAGGACGAATTATACAAGTATTGTTGGAAAAAACAACACGTATGTAATAAGTAAAAATAGATTAAAAAAATAAGTGAATTTATTGTAGTCTTTTCATGAGTGTAAAATTGGTCATTCACAGGGTTTGAGCAACCATTATTGACATACAAAATAATAATAACAATACAACATGGTAGCATATATATTGAATTATACACATACCTATTGACTTGGAAAATTGACATTCAGGGAATAAAAACATGATACTAGATTCATCACAAGGCATAAAGACAACACCAGCCTAAAATACAAGAAACAGTACAAAGCTTGATAGGGGTTTGTAATTAATTGTAAAAACGTCTTATATACACTACCGATATATGATGACTTAAACGAGTCTTATTTTCAGCCGTGATCAGTTGTTTCTATCTGATAAGTTGTTTTACTCACCAGTCCAATTCGGTTACAACATACACTTTCTACAGAAAACCAAGCCCATTATAAAAATGACAACACTGAAATAACGCTAGAAAGCTGTAGTTTGGCGTAACCCGATAATTTGACACACAAAGCATTGGTATGCATATATTTGCCTTTCTAACGCAGACAAGGGTATGTAGGTTGAAACTTTAGCTAGGAGCGAAATCAACTTCCTCCGATAGCGTGCCTTGATTAGAATGGCTTGCCTACCGTCTTACCTTGATGCGGTACGCAAACATGTAAATTAATTGAATGAGACATTTGATGGTATTGTTCAATCTCATGCGCAATGATAAAGATGGGTTTGTATTAGCTTTTTCTGCATCCTCAGCTTTGATGTTATTTTGTACTTGTGTTATATGCCCTCTATGTTTAGGTATGAAAACCATGATTTATTCGACCATTTCGGCATTCACTTCACTGTTATCCTAGTGGAACATGGGCCACCGACCAGGATTCACAAACCAACTATATTCTGCGCTATGCTTTCCAGTTGTTTCCAATTTTTATTCATTCTTTTGAAATATGCCTCCAATTCCCTGTGCAATGTATTCCTTGGTCTTCCTCTTTTCCGTTTCCCTTCAGGATTCCAAGTTAGGTTTTCCCTCGTAATGCAGTTCAATGATTTTCTCAGCGTACGCCCTACTCACCTCCGGCGTCTTTTCCTAATTTCCTCTTAAGATGGAAGTCAGTTTGTTTTCTATCATAGTGGGTTGTTCCTGATGTTATCCAGTCAATGGATTTGAAGTACCTTGCGTAGACTATTGTTTATAAATACTTGTGCTTTTTTAATAGTATGGAACGTTTAGATGTACATAATAATAATTTTTTGTCCCACTGTTCTTCATGCAAATGTACGGCAATCTTGGAGCGAGACACTCCTGTATCATATCTTATTCGTGGTAGATTGACAGAAATCATAGATATACAACTTAATAAAAATTTTAGGTTCATTTTAGACTATCTTGCCTTTTTCTAGTCATTGGGTTTATTATACAATTTCCTATTATAAAAATAAAGTGACTTAAAGTGATTCATCCAGTAACAAATTAAAGTTCTTATCTTATTTCGCTCAGTTAAACATTATAAAATATGATCTGGATGTGTGTATTGGGTGCGATACACATAATTGTCATTGAAAATAAGTTATTTGATAAACAAATTAAAAGTAGAAGTTAGACTTGTACACCACTGAATCCCTGCTCAGTAATCTATAGGTTAAGCATTCACGCGCGAGACTGAAAGGCATGTGTTCAATTCCCGACTGCGGGGCCGTGGATGCACACTCCTGAGGAGTCCCAATACTACGAAACGGCAATTAAGTGCTTCCAGATTTCCAATAGTTGTCTAGTTTAGACCGGTTAGTGATCTTAATGAAATTAAAAGCAGTTTGAGGAAAATTCATTTATAACGAACAATTAAATATCTATTTATTCACCATTGCACTATTCTGTAAGGCTTGACATAATTGTGCCATTTCTGTCCGACGTCCACCAGATTCATCGTGCAATGTTAGACGGAAATAATTACCTCGATAACCACCAAATGGACTTGGATCCGAGTGTAGTGATGATGCTTTAACAGGATTCAAACGAGGAAGGCACCATTCTTGATCACGTGGGACAGAGACTAAGACTGGAGGTCCATTCAAATCGAACGGTTTCGTTGTCCAAGGTTGTAAACCAGCAAGTTCATAGTGTAAAGATGTATGAGTAACTAGTCGTTGTATATGTAGGCATGGTTGAAGTCTATAAATTTTTTTAAAAAAACCTTCCTTATAGAGTACCTGTATAATCACGATTTAAAAACACTGTCAAAATCTTACATGTAAATACATATTAAATATTTGATGATGGGTAATAATCAATAGCAAAATATAAAAATCATTGAAAGTTCTCACAAACTGTAATAGTACACAATAATTAGTCAATAAATTAGAAATATCAGAATCTGCTGACGCGACTGAATTGGAACATTGGTGAAAAGGTCAAGTTTTAACGGTTGTTTAGTGATTAAAGCATTGAATTCATAAGTATGAACTTAGTCTACCTACTTCAATTTTGAAAATCAAACACTATCACTGTTGATGTATCAGAACGAAAAGTGAAGAAATGTTAAGCCCGAGAACTAGTTCATAGATTTTTAATAATATATATATATTGTCATTGCATAATTACTGAGTAAGCTTATGTTCAATCCATTGACTATTGTTGTCGATTTTTTATAGATTGCCTTATTCATAACTATTTTTAGCTGTTGTGATTTTTCATTTTATACTTTGATCTGCTCATGTTTGTATATAAACTCACGTAAGCTCAAAACAATATAGTAGAGGCTTGTTCCTGATTTCTCTCTGGCTAAGAGATAGAGAGGTGCTCACAGATAGTAGACAAAAAGGAGCTTAGCTTGCGTCAGATAAAGGTTAACGGTGCTGGTCAGACGTGTAATTGGTTAATTCTAGGATACTAGGCTACGGAAGAGATAGTAGATGCGGAGAAGTGATAGATTAGAATACTGATTGGTAAATTTAACACATGATCCTGGATTGATTTAACTTAAACCATAACAAATTGGCGATCACAAGACAAAACAAAAAAGTCACTTGAATTCTAAATATTAGAATCTTAACTAATTTATCAAACAACTTAACTAATGGCCGCAATGTCATGTTTGACAGATTGATGTCAGTTTCGCTTCACACAGTACAGTAATTCAATATCTTTTGTAAAATCAACCAGTAAATTCACAGATGTTAATGAAGGACAACGTATTAGTGTTGTGATGTTTAGAGTAAATCCCATCATTGTATAGGTGTTAGAAAAGTTATAGAAATAATTTGTAACACTAAATATAATTGCCTAGTGACATTCTATCATAGTATGAACTTTTAAACATAGTAATATCTATATTTCAGAATAATAACATGATTTAACGGATGGTTTATAACATTTTTTCTCTCCTTCTGCGATATACTACGCAAAAACGGTGATCTGATAATAAAGCTGGTCTGGATGATTGAGCTTGTAATATCGATAGATTGGAAACTCGAATACAAAACACAGACTGGATCACGTTATATTATATTCAGGATTTACGATCAAGAATAGCGAACAAAAGTAACGCTAAATAATACTTGATTCAACATAATTACAAGCAGTCACACTCAGTGACTCTCAATGGGAGCAAAAGAAATCACATATCTAATAATCAGTAAATTGAATCCCTCGTTGTACACACTTAATGGTCAATCACATTTACTTTCATTAACACGTATTACACAGTAATACAATACTTACATGCCATCGAATACAGTTATTTCACCTTTACGAAAAGTTGATATTTCCACTGCCAATGAATATTCCGGTTTTGGATAGCCCCATACAAGTAATGAAACTCCAATAACAGTTGAAGGTAATTCATCAACAATTGTATTATTATGATTACGATTATCATAATTTATTACTCCACCACTACAAGTACTACTTATATCAGTCACTGTATTATTATCAATAGATTTAATGCATTCAGAAAATTGAAACAAATTACAATTTGCCTGTAATTTTCGTGCATTTGCAATGTAAATATTTAAAACACCAGAATCTTGCCGCTTTGATCTTTGTACTGGAGATGATAATTGATCTGAATTATTATCTGATCCGACAGTGGTAACAGAACCAACAGGAGACATAGTAGTATTTATAGGAGGGCTTTGAAGTACACTATTATTATTATTACTGAGTGAAGTAGGACTAGGTAGAAGTGCAGGTGCTTTATATCTGTAACGATTTTTACATCCTGACACATTAGAATGAGCAATTTTCTAAAATGTAATGAAAATAATTAGATAAATATTATCAACGAATTTTTTTTTTAAAAACAATACGTATGTACAATACTACTGTTATGTGATTCAGTAGAATCAGTCCAATAATTGACCAAAAACAACTTGGATTATTCACAGTTATTTATCTATTATATATTTCTTCAGTAATAATAAGTTGCTTTTTTTTTAAAAAAATAAAGAAAAGTTGACTGGATAATATCATCAAATGCTTGGCATAACTACGGACTATTATCCGAACATGCAACAATATAAACTGGCACATGAGTAAGTTGACAGAAGAGCTAAGATCAGTCAAATAATAATATGGAATCAGTTCATGAATAAATTCATTAATTATAGGAATAGATCATGTAAACCAGTGGAGATTTGTAACTCAGGTGGATGGTTTAGTCATGGAGCTTTCATTATTCTTCTGAAATAACATCATCAGGACAAACTTCAGGTAGAAGTTAACTATTCGAATTTCTCCATATATGACTCACAGTTTGTCCTGTCGACCTCGATCTTAATTAGTTTTGTTGTAGACAATGACAGGATAAAGGTCGACAATAGCCAATCAAGATCGAGTTCAACAAGACAAGCTGTGAGTTATACCTGAAGAAATTCGAATACTTCACTCCTACCTGAATTTTGTTCTGATTATATTATTCAGAAGAATGAAAGCTTCATGACCAAAACTCTACCTAAGTGCCAACCAATAAATGTAGACTTCTTGGTTGAAATCGTTTATAATTTAAAAAGCGGCTTGATATGGCTCAAAGTTGACTGAATTAGTGTATAATTGCATTTACTTTCTATCATTGTTCAAATCTTTAGTTTTGTGTCATTCCAATTGTATTTATTCCCATCAAATTAAACTGTGTTCAGTTGGTTTTTCTTCAGATATTGATTCGACATGAAATGGTAATGTTGACATAAATCGTTGAAGTCATTCGAGTTATTTTTGTCTACTGATTGTTTGCTAAAACCACAGGAATATTAGTAACAAAGGGTATAGCTTTTTCTTTTAAAAAAAAAAACGAAGTCAGTACAAAATGAAAATAAAGCAAAATATCCATCAACAACACTTACGGATTTTGATTTATTATCAAAATTCAACATGACAGGTTTGTGTGATTGAGCACGAGAAGACTTCTTATGAATACGAGGGATTTGAGGAGTTGGCAGTAGAGCTGTACGTGATACAGACAAAAGACATGAGATATCTGGTTGTGGTGAAATAATCAAAATGGAACCACTAGCTACAGAGATTGTATCGAGTTTTGAAGCTACATTGGAAGTCAACATCCAACGACATTTTAAAACAGCGTAGGGAATTACATGTTCTAGCTTTGTGCGTAATTCTAAATCTTCATCAAATTCGTATAAATACACCTGAAACAGAAGTGTATAGAAAGATTGTTACAAAAATGATGGTAATTATTATCGTCATGCAACTTACATCATTTCGTGTTTTTAATATCGTGCATAGTCTATTCATTAAACTCAGTTTTTGATTGGTTGTCGATCAGTCATAAACAACACAAAACACATGTGCATCAGTTTACATTGCTACACAGTAGCTGCTGCCTTGATGTGATGGTCGGGTGTGCCTATCATGATGATCCGATCAAGCTATATTGACTGGAATAGTTGTTTTTCAGGTTCTACCATATCAGGTAGGTCGGGTGCAGAACAGTAAGATCAGCGACAACAAGCTTATGGTCTTGGGGCGAAGTCGTATTGCTGACTGTACAACGTTGTGGCGGCTGTAGTGTTTTGTCAGGCAACCAGTATCTGCAATGAAGCTACCGTTTTAAAACTGAAGGATTTAGAAAAGGTTGACCCTAGAAATGTCACACTTTACCTTACCCCACGGATTTCCGTCGTCGGTGGTAAGGCTTTTTGAAGTACATAGTAGACAGATAAAAAAAACTGATAAAAAACACCGTATGTGTTCGGCCTCAAGCAATTGTCGCTTAGCCTCTGTAGTTACAATTCCAGTCCGCTAAAACCATTAATAATCCGGTCTCACCTTCCACGGTGTGGGCTGTTGGGAAGTGGCAACCGTACAGGGGTTTCTAACGGTGCTCAAAACTGACTGGGTGACCAACCAGCTTTCCGTTAAGTGACATTCTTTTCTTCAAAACAAAAAAGAGGAAACTTTTCTATTACCACTCTCTCTAGAAAGACAATATGACCGGCGTGCAACGTTAGCCCCTATTCTTTTCTTAGTATTTTAAGACTTTAATTCACACGATGAGATGATATTTAAAGCAGTACTCACTTTCCCACCCCTGCTAGCACAAAAGCCTACCTGTTTGGTGTCCTGATTTGCTTTCTTCATTGTATTTCATTGTTAGTAACCTTATTAAAAACCCGTCTTTACTTTGATCTCACTGGCATACCATTTTTAATGATATGGAAATACAGTACTATCACTTGAATGTTGTAACGTTAGAGCTTTGTGTCAAATCGAACAGCACGCTCCTCTAGTTAAAGAGCTGATACCCCGAGATATAGATGCGTTTTGCGTTTTAGAAGTATACACACAGGATTTAAGTGTTTATTTTTTTTAACCTTGCAATATATATACATACGTTTGCAAGACTTAGTTTGTCATCAAAAAACCATATACAGCTTGTTTTATGATTTGTGTATTTATGTATTATCAAGTCTTCATTGTGTAGTATGCCAGTGTAACTGCACTGGACTTGTCTCAAACCATAACAAAACTTGTGTGAGAACAATATATATATTCCAATAAATCCGAACAAAATATATGGTAGCGAAAACAAGCATTTACATATATTTTATAGCAGAAGCTTCCAAACTATTCTAGGGTCATTCACTAGCGATGGGATTTGTTTGAGATAACATGTAAATCCATGATTGGTGTTAAATGTGTCACTTCTATTGACAGCTTAAAAAGAGCTATCAGGTTATTGTGCAGAATATCAAACTTACAGAGTACAGTTCAGTTCGAACTAATTATGATGCGCGACTATCTATCAATTTTGTCAAAATATATGGGTCAAAGTAAACAAAACTTACTTGAGATAAATGAAATGCTTGTTCCAAAGTTAATTTACTTGGATCTAATAAGTCCATACGAGACCAGGTGGAAACATGGCAAGCATAGCCGGGTTGAGGTTCTAAACGATCTTTGCTATTCTCAGCTTCTGGCGATACAATATACGCTCGAGATTTGATCCAACGAACCATAATTAAGTAAAGAAATTGATTACTATTTTTACCCGACAAACGACTTTGCTCTCGAGCGATTGTTAAATCTGCACACTGATTCACTGATAGACCTGGAGATTTTAAATAATGTGAAGTAAAAATTTATAAATTGTCAGGAAACCCGTGACATTTGAACTAGATGTGAGTAGATCCCTGTTAATTGGTTAGTCAGTTGGGTCTTCCATTTCTAAATTCGTAGAAATCATATATATATAAACATTCTACTGAATAGTATGCACCCACCAAATGCTGTGGTACAGCTAAAAGGGGGGAGATTTCACTTTCCTCAGAATCCTCTCATACGATCATGTGTTTATAGCCTCTACCACAGAAATCCTACTCACTAGCTTTACGCAGCGGAAGATGAAAACCAAAGGTCTCCCGTCTAAACAGCCTGTGGATAAGGAGCATTCACCTAGAGGACTCGAAAAATCCTGATTCTGAACCGATTGTAAACACGTACTCCAGGATCCTGAAAAAACGAACAGTGTATGAACCTATTTTGGTTACCGGCTACTCTACTATGTGGTAGCATCTCCTAGAGTTCCTACAGTCTTGTGGATTAGATTTCTAGGTCAAAGACTTCGGAATTTGCCTTCTAAGAAAACTGCCTTAGTTTCAGTAACTCGACAATATCTCGGCTCACATAAAAAATGGTACACATGACTGAACGTTATTTGTCAGTGTATAATGGATTAGTAGATAAATATAAAATGAAAGCTGAATTGAAGCCAATAATTCTTTAACCAATAACAAATTTTCTCAACTAACACTAACGATTCGTTACTGAATAAGAAAATCAAAGTTGAAAACACAAAGTAATTAAGAAAGAATACATCTGAATAGATCAAACACTCACCTAACTTTTGTTGACCAAGCCAAGTATCTGGATCATTACCAGGAATAAGACCATCACTAGCGATTTTCTCAACATCATTCCAATTATTAACTACTAAAAAACCAGTACATAAACTTGATTCTACGCCTGTAACAATATTGTTGATAGGATTTTTTTGAAATCTTTTACGAGCTTGAGAAAATAAATCTTCTAATGTTTTATTATGAATAAACCAAGCTTTTTCAACATCAAAATAAGATGAAAGTTGAGGAAAACGAAAACTTTGATTAATTTGAGGATAGATTTCTTCGGAATAATCCACAGAATTTAAGTCAACATTTTGAAGAAGTGCTATAAGTTAAACAAATGAAGAAAACAAAAAAACAATTATATCATAAAACTGAAAAGGTTATTATTATAAATTGAGAAGTAAAACTCCATGAATTAACAGAAATGATCAATTACACTTAAGTAGAATGATCTTATTGAAATGCTGGTTATTTTGAATTGAAATAAGAATACAAACCAACGTATAAGACCAATTTTTATTTGAAAAATAGATATTGGTACAAGCGGGCACCAGATACATATGCACACTAGTGACCCGGTGTTGGGATACTCAGAAGAATATCCCAGAAACAATTATCCGGTTAAGTCTAACGCTACCCTTGAACGTTAAATGGTGTCATTTCCCTATTGGTCGTTTCCCTACTGATCAATATTTATTTCGCGTGTCATTTTCCTATTGGTCAATATTAATTAACGTGTCATCTTTCTGTTGGTCAATATTTATAGTAATCCTAACTGTATAAATATGCATTTGTTTGTAAATCATTATTCTGCTGCTCCTGACCCCATAAACGATTTTTCATCTACGGTTCGTGTTCTGATATATTGGAGATTGGGAACAGTATTGGGGTCGAACTGGGATATCTGAAGCTTGTCAATTGGTAGAATTTAGAGTAGCCAACTCGCGATTCACAATAAATTTGGCGACGGAGATTGAGGAACAAGTTGGTGATTAACCATGGATCCAGCCAAATTAGAAAAATTGTTCGAACAGCAGCTGAAGCTGATGGAGATGACTACTCAGACGCATATATCTTCCCGAGTCCCAACTGCACCGACAATTCCTGAATCAGTTGATGGTATTACCAGTGGTATTTCAGAATTTATTTATGATCCTGATGCCAACATTACATTTGATACCTGGTTCAGACGTTATGAAGACCTTTTCAAAGTTGACTTTGTTGACAGAGATGATTCGTGGAAGGTGCGTCTTCTTCTCCGTAAACTTGGTCCATCCGAGCTGGATAAGTATTGCAACTTCATTCTACCGCAGAACCCACGCGACCGTTCATTCGACGCCACTATTCAGTCCCTTAGCCAACTTTTTGGTGATCATCACTCACTCTTCAGTACCCGATATCGCTGCTTAAAACTGGTCATGAATGAATCTGATGACTTCCTGACCCACGTCGGCGTTGTTAACCGTGAGTGCGAAC
The DNA here is from genome assembly GCF_000699445.3 of Schistosoma haematobium. Taxonomy (NCBI): domain Eukaryota; kingdom Metazoa; phylum Platyhelminthes; class Trematoda; order Strigeidida; family Schistosomatidae; genus Schistosoma; species Schistosoma haematobium. Next base: position 3,427,540 of record NC_067200.1, read on the forward strand.
GGTTCAAGCTCAGATCCCTCACTGAAGACCAATTCAAGTCCCTAATACTCATATGCAGTCTTCAGTCACCCAAATTCTCCGACATCAGAACTCGGTTGCTCAACCGCCTTGAACAAGATCCAACACTGACACTTAATGCGATCATAGACGAATACCAGCGTATCATCAATCAGCAGCGTGACACCACTTTGGTTCAATCTGGGGGCCAGGGTGGTTCCGAAGTTCATGCTGTTCAGCACCAGAAAAAATCTTCGAGATCGACAAACTCGAGTCCTTCGAACGCCAGCGCTGTTTCTATCTCTAATCACTCTAAACCGGTTCAGAAGAAACCCCCTCGCCATGTTGGCACTGTGGGGCCTGGCATTATGTGAAGTTCTGTCCATTCAAACAGCATGTGTGCGATCGCTGTCAGAAAGTTGGTCACAAAAGCGGCTTTTGCAAATCCAACCGATTCAATAACCGTCGAAATGCACAGACGCAGCGTCGTTTTCACAAAACGCCGATTACCTCAAGGAGTTTAGCAGCAGTCTTTCATACTCATGCCGCGACTCGACGCAAATTTCTGACCCTCTCAATCAATGGTCAGCCTGTTCGTTTGCAGTTGGACACTGCATCAGATATCACCATTTTGTCGAAGAAGACTTGGCGAACCTTGGGTCAACCTCCCATCAAACCATCCTCTCAAACAGCCGTCAGTGCTTGTGGGGGTCATCTCCGCCTTCATGGTGAACTCTGTTGCTGTATTTCATTCAGAGGTACAACCTTCAATGGGACATGCTACATCACCGATTCTCCGCTCAACCTTTTAGGTTTAGATTGGTTCGAAGAACTTGGTCTCGCTGATCTTCCTATTAGCGCTGTCTGCAATCAAGTCCAAACTACTGCTTCTACACAACAGCATACTGAAGACCTTCGAAAACGATTTATTGAATTATTTAGGCCTGGTCTCGGACTTTGTTCCACAACTGAAGCTGTTTTAAAACTGCAGCCAGA